>NC_089768.1:15912500-15927500 GCF_040412425.1 Macrobrachium rosenbergii | reverse complement strand
TGTATATAATGTATGTGTATGTTTCTAAAAATGGTGACCTTTTCCTCTTTTAAGCCCTGCCACAATTTTCGCTGATGTGTTCTTTACACACACACACACACACACACACACACACACATATATATATATATATATATATATATATATATATATATATATATATATATATGTATATGTATATGTATATATATATATCGATGTACTCCACAATGAAAACAAGGAGAAACCAGAGGGGAAAGTTCCCCGTAAGAGGCCTGATGGAAGGCTAAACTGTTGGAAACAAATTAAGAACTATATTTCCTTTTTCCTCTGCGGCCTCTCCTTCGTTTTCATTGTGGAGCTCATCGAGATAATTATCTTCGTGTTGAGAAGAATACAGCTAAATATATATATGATATTATATATATATTATACACACACACACAATAGAAGGAACAGATAAGCGAAAATTGCCAGAGGTAAACTAGTCACATACATTCAAGTGCATCTCCTCGTAAGGAGTTCTTGTTAGATTCTGATGTTTGCGTCACGATGACTATTTCTAGATACGTTTTTCTAACCCTCTGAATATGCTGTATCCTCAAGGTTAAAAAAAATAACGCTCAGAGGGAAAAAGACAAGAATGGAGTTTTCACTTTTCCTTCATTTTTAACATTCAGTATTTCTATACATACATATAATATATATAATATATATATATAAATATATATATATATATATATATATATATATATATATATATATATATATATATATATATATATATATATATATATATATATGTATGTATGTATATATACGTTATATATGTATGTAGATATGTATATATATATATACACAACATACATACATATGTATGTTTTTCCTAATAGGTATCATATATATATATATATATATATGTATGTATGTATGTATGTATGTATGTATGTATGTATAACTTAGTAGGTATCATATAAATGTTGCTTAGAGCGACTGCAAACTTTTGTAACAATATGCCACCAAACGTGAGAGAAATGAACCGCTATAATCAACGAACATTATTGTGAAAGGAAAGTAAACTAAAAAATGGCAAATAATCGACTGCACTTGGTGTGGCAATGCAGCTCTTAAATATCTTCCAGAGAAATATGTTAAACCCCATCCAAATGAATAAGTATATAAAGTACAAGATAATCTAGCAATGTAACTAAATCCATATGTGGACTTTACGCATTGTATTAGTAAGGCGTCCTTGAAAGTAATATGCCCCACAGGACTATAAAATGCACTGCCCCCATCGTCACTTTATTATCTCCAGGTTCCCTGAAGATGCTTCATTGGAGGGGTGGGAAGAGCTCTCGGCTAGCACGCTGTTGGCCCAGCGTTCGACTCTCCGACCGGCCAATGAAGAATTAGAGGAGTTTATTTCAGGTGATAGAAATTCTTTTCTCGACATAATGTGGTTCGGATTCCACAATAAGCTGTAGGTCCCGTTGCTAGGTAACCAGTTGGTTCTTAGCCACGTAAAATAAATCTAATCCTTCGGGCCAGCCCTAGGAGAGCTGTTAATCAGCTCAGTGGTCTGGTTAAACTAAGATATACGTAGCGTGCTACATGAAGTCACCTAAAGGAAATCTTATAGAAGCCTGAGAGACAATTTATTCCTTTGTCAAGAAAAGTAAACTGTTTATTAATGAATGTTACCAATCAAGAAAAGTAAACTGTTTATAAGTAAACGTTACCAAAAGACCCTAAGGTGTGCTTGAGCTGCTGTTACTTTGGCTCCATGGACCACAATTGTTCATGGTGTGCACGCATCTTACGCTGCCCTACAAGCTTCCCCTTCTTGCACCTCTCTTAACCAACGCCACAGTTCTCTCTGATCCCCCGTCTCGAAAGAATTTGTTCCTTGGTACATTTTTCCTAGTTATTTATTTTGCATTGATACAATAAATCACTCTTCTTGTAGGTGCGGATTAGAGGTAAAATTCAAATGATTACTTGCTCAGGATTTACTGATGATGGTGCTTAGAGAAATTACGTGAAATTGCTTTTGGGAAGAAGGAATCTCACGTGATTTCTCGAGAAATTGCTTCTTTTCATCCCGGAAGAGGTCCTACCCATCGGTTCTCAGGGTTGAGGTAGAGATAATACTGTAAGATGGGTAGGAGGTATTAGGAAGAAGTAATAGGATATTTTAGACGATGAATCTAAGGGCAGAGGATCGTGTTTCACGATGTATTGTTTGCATTATTATCTCTCCCCTCTCTCTCTCTCTCTCTCTCTCTCTCTTTTCAAGTAAGATGTCAGGGCCAAGGGATCCTTAAGTCTGTTGTGCAAGTTTTCGTCACGTTACGGATGGAAAAACGAAGCGGATGTTCATTGCGACTGTCACATATTATAAACCAGTTTAGTCGCTTTAACGTTCTTGAATTGTAGTCGTCTTTCATTCAGTGCTTTATCAAACTTCTGTTTTATTCTCATGCGCAATGTTCTTTTTATTGTCATGCGCAATGTTCTTTTTATTTTTACATTTACTTTAAATCCTCGATAGTTTTAAAATTTCTTTCATATCTCTCTATTTTAGTGTTCTGTAAAAGAAAACTATTGAGAAGGCTATTTGTCTGTCCGTCCGCACTTTTTCTGTCCCCCCTCAGATCTTAAAAACTACTGAGGCTAGAGGGCTGCCAGTTGGCATGTTGATCATCCACCCTCCAATCATCAAACATACCAAATTGCAGCCCTCTAGCCGCAGTAGTTTTTATTTTATTCCAGGTTAAAGTTAGCCTCGATCTTGCGTCTGGCACCACTGTAGGTGCCAACAACACAGGCCATCACCGGGTCGTGGCTTAAAGTGTCCAGGGCCGGCTGAGAGTTTCATGGGCCGTGTGTGAGAGTTTCATACAGCATTATACGCTCTACAGAAAACTCGATTGCGCCGAAGAAACCTCAGCGCATCTTGTACTTGTTTTTCATTTCTGATGATTTTGATGTTAAGGCTAGGGACTGACTTGAGAGGCGTTATTAATAGTTAAGGCAGGTTCACTCTGGAATTGAGCCAGTCTTCTGATATGCCTCCTGCTATATAGATTTAGGAACCTACTCACATTCAAGATACAGTACTGGACTTTGTTCTAACAGATGTTTATGCCTTCGTTAATCCAAAGTGTTTGGCGCCTGACCTTTAGTCCATAAGTACGACATCTTTGGTACCATGATTAAAAAAAATTATTCGTATTCTGGTGCTTGCAGGCAAATGTTAGAAATTGTACCACTGAAAACCTTATATACATTAAGTGCTGTCATTCTCTCGAGAAATTTAAGTGAACACTTGCAGCACGTAGCTCATTCCATCTGGCCCCGTAGGTGGGTAGTTTCACCAGTGCACCTCACGCGGTGCACTGTAGGCATTACTTAGGTTCTTTGCAGCTTGCGTTCGGCCCTTAGCTGCAACCCCTTTCTTTCCTTTTGTTGTATCGCCTTTCATATTCTCTTTCTTCCGTCTTAACTTTCCACCCTCTCCTAACAATTGATTCATAGTGCAACTGCGAGGTTTTCCTCCTGTTACACCTTTCAGACCTTTTACTGTCAATTTCCGTTTCAGCGCTGAATGACCTCATAGGTCCCAGTGCTTGGCCTTTGGCCTAAATTCAGTTTAATTCATTCCATATGGAACTATCAGAATTTAGGGGCAAATTGGTGTCCTGTGTTTGACGAATGTTGTAGACGGGCATACCACGATAAAAAAGACTCAAGTACATGTTATAGCAAACGTGCCCCAAATTTACTGAACATATCTTTGCAGAAATTCACCGTGAAGCGAATAAACTATACCGTTGTTAGGAGGAATAACAGTTTTTCACAAATTAAATTAGAAGAAATAACGGAGCAGCTTGGATTCTGCTTTCTCTTGGTGTTGTCGTCCAGTTGTGGCGAACTGGCGTATCACATTTTTTTATTTTTTTATTTTTTCAGTTTTCCAGTCAGAGTCTCAGTTTGTGATACTCTATAACTTAGCAAAATTTCAGCTGTCTGCGCTGTCAGATTTTCCAACAAAATTTCCACAAAAGATGAACTAATTTGAAGCTTTGAATGGTATAAAAACCTTCGAAGCTTGGAAAACTGTTCAGCCTTTGAGGCTAAACAGTCTTTGAATGAAATCCCTTATTTCAGGTATCTGTCATCGTAAGCCAGTTCTCACTAAATCTGTTTTTCACTCTCTGGTTCCATCGAGTATTGTTTTCATGGTGTGTGCATAATTGATGCGGATTAGCAATGGCTCTCTCATTCGCCCCAGATTCGAACTCCCTCCTCTATCGTCAGCTTCCATATAGAAAGGTTTCCGTATAGGAAGAGACAGCCCTATCTGCTTGCGTGTGCTTTAAGGGCTGTCTTTTCAAAATTACAAACCTTAACTTCGTTATCTGAGAGAGAGAGAGAGAGAGAGAGAGAGAGAGAGAGAGAGAGAGAGAGAGAGAGAATATTCACCTTAAGTTCGAACTCTCTTTTTCTATCGTCAGTTTCCATATAGAAAGGTTTCCATATAAGAAGAGAAATTCAGGCAGTCATTTCCGTATTTCCGTTTGCAGGTACTTAATTAAGGCTTGTCTTCTCAAAATTACAAACCTTGACCTAGTTAACGAGAGAGAGAGAGAGAGAGAGAGAGAGAGAGAGAGAGAGAGAGAGAGAGAGAGAGAGAGAGAATATATAGATGTTAAATTATGTCGCCTCGTCGGGACCTTTCATTTTGGTTATGCTTTAGTGAACGTCATTTTCCCTACCTTAAACTCAAGGAACGATTCCATATTTTCCTTTTTTCGGTCGGAAATCGACCACATGCCCTAGAGAGAGTGAGAGAGACTTTGGAAACGAATCCAGGTAAAAATGTCACAGTAAAAAAAGTCACAGAAAAAAAGTCACAGTAATCTTTCCTAGGTAGTGACCCCCAAGGGTTTTAACACGGTATGTATCCACCTTTGCGGTGTGTTAATACAAGCCCGTTGAGGATTTCCTTTTAAACATAAACAAAAGACTGCAAATAACAAAGATAAGACCCCCAAGAAATATTGTGACTTTTTCCCATGTGGCTTCATTACTGTCCACCATAAATTAATGTGACTTCTTTCCTGTGACTTTTTTTCCTAGCCAAAATTGTGACTTTTTTCCTGTGACTTTGTTACCGGCCACCATAAATTAATGTGACTTTTTTCCTAGACAACATTTTGAATTTTTTCTTATCCCAAATTGTGACTTTTTTTCCTTTGACTTTATTACCGACCACCATTGGAAACAGTTCACGTACTCCATTGTTTCCCGGGAGAGATCGTTTGTTTTTGGTGAATTTTTTTGGTAAATTAATGGTGACCATTGTAAAGAATCTCGTGTGGATGAGTATGCTATGCTCCTATACAACTTGGGATGTTTAGGCAAAAGGTCAGATTGATGACAAACACGAGAGTAAAGTTCATGGACAGCCATTAACCAGGAGCCTTTGTCCGGACCGGCTTCGACCAGTACTGCCGCCCTCTCTCCCCCCATGAGCGTGCATGGCACCTTTAACTCTCATTGAAAACGAAACCCCTCCCTATTATTCCACAAAGAGTTTTAAAGTTGAGGGCCGAGTACTGCAGGCCATATATAAAACGCTCTTTTTAGTTTTTTTTTTTATATTTTTGGTAAGTCCTGCTCTTGATTTCTTTCCCGCTTAATTTTAGGCCAGGTTCTCAAGCGTTCCGTGAACTTGCGGGGGCCTTTTCCTCTCTCCCCCGAAGGACACATTCGCATGACCCTTTGCAGCAAGTCATGTAAGTCATACACCTCCGGGCGGTTTATTTATGCATCGGCCAATCGATGATGGCAGCGAGGTTGAAATGGGGCTTTGTGGCGTCTGGCGTCATACGGAGGTATGAAGAAGCATTCCGTAAAGGAAAGTGACTTGTTTTATGGATCCACGGCGCCATGTTTATTGAAGTTTGGGGGGTTATTGCGAAGATTGTAGTTTTTGTCACTTAGCAACAAGGAATACATTGTTTCAGCCAAGACTCTTGCGGAATTCAGTCAAGGCTGTGGTTCGGGCATATGGTCATTGCTGTTATCATTAGTAATTCACTTGCTTCTTTTATGAGTCTCAGTATATTTTACCCCCTTCATGTCTTACATTACCACTACAGGAGCAATTCATCTTAACGGCTTCAATATTATTCATTTGATTTACATTGAGCATCCAGACTTCACTTTCATACAGGAGAATTGGCTCAACGATTCCTGTGTTATATTTCTTCTTAGGCTTTGATAGGCACTCTAATTCTCCTCCAAATTTTTTGTGCACATCCTGCCACCTTCTTTGCATCACTTGTACTGCGACACACCTTTTCTCTTCTGATACATTTGTCTTCAAATACCTATTCAAATCAGCTGGTCTCAGTTTACCTTTATAAACTTACTCTTGCGTCTATTCACTCTCAGCTTTCTCCTCAAGGTAACTCTTTCAGACTCTTCCAAGAGTTTCTATTGTTCCACACTCGATTCACAACTCGTTTTCACATCTCATCTTTACACCTTCACCTGATGTCCGTTCTTTGATTTCCCACATCACTTCACCTCTAAAGATATTGAATAGTTATTAGGATATAGCACACCACCTGTCTCACACCCAGTGTTATCCCAAACCAGTCACTCTCCCATGTACATATTCTAACGTGTGTCACTTCCATAAAGACTTAATTGTTCTCAACAGATTGTCTTCGATTAAACATCCTTGACATATGCATCTTTCGTCAGTTCCGTCAAAAATTTTCATAGGTCAGTATGATGGCACATACAGTTGTCCCCTTTACTTTCAAACTTCTCGTGTGACTTTCATGACAAACACCTGATCTATTCACCCTCTTCCTTGCCCAAGCCTACGCTGTTCTTCCTTTTTAGTTCTTATGTCGTACGGTTCACTTCTTAAATCAAAATAGCAACCTTATGGCTTCCCTGATGTGCTGGGTAACATTTCGTCCCTTTAATTCTTCCAGTTTCTTTTAACACCTTCGCAAACGAACAGTTATTTCTCTCACCCATTTCCTAGAACTTTTGCATTTTACAGACATGCCCTACACGCCTTAGTCAGCCACTCAGTTACACTTCCACCACACTATCACAGCATCACAGTTATAATCCCATCAACTCCTGAGGTCTTTCGTTCAGCCTTTTAAATACTTTAGAACATCCTCAGTATTCACTTCCATAGGCATTATCCAATTTACCCTAACCCCGTCAGTTCTTGCAGATTTCTGAAATTCTTGCTCTAGGTATGGAACTACAATCTATCCAGGTAGCACCTTATTTGCTTGTTTGTTCTGGGATTCTTCAACAACTTATTCTTCCTAAAGTTCACCTGCACCCCTCTTTTTTTTTATTATTATTATTATTCCCTCCATTTTCCATCCCACTTTCCTCATGGCTACTTTATTCATCTTGAATATTGTCTTGTCTTTTGTCATGGAACTGTGCTTTAAATGATCCGATTTTCCTTCATTAACCCTCTTAATTTCTTTGACCCACGGCTGATTGTTTTTATTCCCTCTTCCTGCCCTCTTACGTCCATGAACAGTCCCTGCTGGCACTATGACCCCATCATAGATTCTTGCACACTCTTCATATGCTCCCCTGAAGTATTTCTTTAACATAGTTTTCATCCATCTTTTTACATGCTCTTCTTATATCGTTGCCAGTTACGTCACATTTACAGCCACATTTTCAACACTTCCTCTGCAACGTAAGTCTGTGTCTCAGCTATTTTCCCCTACAGGTTCGCTCGAAAAAGACAACAGTCTCTTCCACATCTTTACATTGATTTTTGAACCATGGATGAATTCCATATGCAGTAAACTTCAAAAACTTGTCTTTTTCATACAGCTAGTCAGAAAGCTCAGAGCAGACAAAAGTACGTCATATTTTTTGCGAATTCAAAATAACTTCCATATTTACCCCGATTTTGCTGAATATGGAAAATAATTAATGAACTCCTAATGAAATAACATAATATTTCTTGTTTTCGTGTGTCGTTTCTCTCCTGTTATATATTTCCTGTAGACAAGTTATTCGTGAAATTAGATTTCGATGGGGGTGGGGGGGACAGCACCGGTTCCCCCCACCCACCTTCACCCCTTTTGCGAACCCCGTTGACCTACTTCTGCGACATCGACCGGATCAGAAGTGAAACGGGCCGTAAATTCAGCCTCCTGTGCAACTCATCACTTTTTTAGTTTTCTGTAAAAGGAAACTTTTGTGATGGCTATCTGTCTGTCCGTCCGTCCGCCCTTTTTCTGTCCGCCCTCAGATCTTAAAAACTACCTGGGCTAATTTTTATTTTATTTAAGGTTAAAGTTAGCCATGATCGTGTGTCTGGCACCGCTATTGGTGCCAACAACACAGGCCACCACCTGGCCGTGGGTGAAAGTTTCATGGGCCACGGCTGAGAGTTCCATGGGCCGTGGCTGAGAGTTTCTTACAGCATTATTCGCTGTATAGAAAAATTGCGCTGAAGAAACTTCGGCGCATTTTTTACTTGTTTTTTTATGACCACAGTTTTGTGTGTTTGTGGGCTTCAGTGATCCTTGTATGTGTGTAGACTGGTTCAAAATTCTGTCTGTCCTTCTTTTTATAAACACACTTACACAAGCATACGTGTATATTTTTGCAACAGGAATACGCATCCGAAGTCGGTGCAAAGGGCTTGTGACCATTTCGTCCGTCAGGCACATTGCAGATACGGTTGGGCCTCCTTTGCCAAGCTCCCCTTTAACCCACATAGGATCGTAACCTTTTTTGTTTTGTGCCCAGTATTGACGTAGGTTGTAGAAAGCGCATGAAACGTGATGATTATAAGAGCTTCATTCTTCCTGTGCCTCTGTTTCTAAACCATTTGCAAAGGTATTATGCACCTACGTAACTGTTCCGGCATGCGTTCATTTTTTTGCCTTTGTTTCAGTCTTATTTTTTCTTCGCATGGCTGCGGTGCACCACAGTAGAAGCAGCAGCAGCAGCAGCAGCAGCGGTAAGACAATCGCCACCAGCAACGGGCCGTGCCATTCCTCCTACGTCTGGCAGCGCCGTAAGTCACGTGGCGTTTGGTATGGAATAGCAAGAGTTGCCTTTCTTTGTACGTCTGGCAGCGGCGTTCAGAGTCACGTGGCTGTAGGTATGGTAGCAGATGAGAGCGTTGTTGTTATCGTGGACGTGTCATTGGAAATTGATCGCCTCCCTCGGTGTTGCTTCCTTCCCCCGTCCGAGCCTTGTAATGATTTTGCTTGTTTGGGCTCCATATATTTCCCCAGTAATAGAAGGAGAGATATTTTGTTGCAGCGGCACATGCAGATGTGATTGTCGCCCCGGAAGTCGCCTCTTAGGATGGCTATTGATTTTCCGAGGCACGTTTCTCTTCGCCGTCGGAATTGACTATCTGGAAACCGTGATCATTCAGTGTCAAGGTCAGAATATGAGATAACGCTGTATACAGTATCCACTGAGGCATCGTTTCAACGTCGGGGGAAATTTGCATATGCTCGTTGATATTCTTATTGTTTATTAGTGTAAATGTATTAAAGACGAATTTGGGGTTAGTTGGAATTTTTACCTTTGTTTTTAATTTTTTGACAAAATGCTTCAATCTGAAGATTAAAATTAATGAAAGTATTGCTTCATAGTTTGCATGTCTACATTGACTATTGATCTACTGTTTGTAGTTATATAATCTTTAACGATAACTAGAAATACGTGACCTATAAAGCTTTGGACATAAATCCCATTTCCTTAGCTAAAGTGCTCCACAATGCCCTGTTTAGTAGTTTAGACAGTCCTCCCTCTCAGTGTATCATTAGAGCAAGCACTCAGGCCACGCCATCAAAATGCAATAAAAAAATGAGTATACATTTTCTGGTGGTTAAAATATTATTCAGGGACGGCTGATAGCAATTCTTATCAGAAAGTGTAGCAGCATCTGTAAACAGGCGTTGCCTGCCTAGTTTTTATCAATTTTTTACGCCAATATTAGAATGTGCTTGCTCAGTTTTTTACGCCAATATTAGCTTGTGCATGCTTTACATGCACATGCTAATATTGGCGTAAAAAATTTATAAAAGCTAGGCAGGCAACGCCTGTTTATAGATGCTGCTACACTTTCTGATAAGAATTGCTATCAGCCATCCCTAAATAATATTTTAACCACCACGTAGAAACACTCCATGACTTCTTCATCGCCTCCGGCTGCTTAGTCAAGGATGAAAAACCGGAGTACCACTGTATTAGCATCCTTGCCATTTCAGCTATGTACTGTACAATCGTGACAACATTCTCTTTCTTGAATCTTACTTTCAACCCTCTCCTAACAATTGTTTCTCAGTGCAACTGCGAGGTTTTCCTCCTGTTACACCTTTCAAACCTTTTTACTGTCAATTTCAGCTTCAGCACTGAATGACCTCATAGGTCCCAGCGCTTGGCCTTTGGCCTAAATTCTATATTCTATTCTACCCTCCACTAGCTTCATCTTGCATGTTTTGGCATCAGAGCATATTACTGGTTTTCCCTGATTGTGTAATTGGTTACAAAACTATCGATTCACATACGTTGCGCAAAATAATTTATTCTCCAATCATGCGGTGGATTGTAGGCATTACTAAGGCTCTTTGAAGCGTCCCTTCGGTCCTCCATAGCTGCAATCCCTATCATTCCGTTTGCCATATCTCCGTTCATGTTCTCTTTCTTCCATGTTACTTTTCACCCTCTCTTAGCAATTGTTTCAACCTTATTTTCGGCGCTGAATAACCTTACAGGTCCTAGAGCTTGGCTTATAGCCTAAATTTTATGTTCCAGTTCCAGTTCTATTTTCCACCTTGTCGACAAGCTGAAAATAGTCGAATTCTCGAAATCCAGTTGTTTCTTGACCAGTGCTTGTCACTTTTGCAAGACTTTGCTGTTTTAGTGCACTCTGTTCTCCCCCCCCCATTAAATTTTATTAGTTACTTCTTTCATACTTTTGTTCTTTTCTACTGCCATTCTTGTCCACTCTGCTCAACGATTTCAGTCTGGACATCCTTTGCCATCGCGACTCGGATACTTCATTTTTTTATTTTTCTATTTTTATATGCTGATAGTTTCATAACCTTTCTCATGCACACAGGCTTTGCTATCCAAAAAAAAAAAAAGTGTCGTTAGCTTTATTATGCTTTCACAGGTCAAAATAAGTTAAGTATACCTTAGTTTAACCAGACCACTGCACTGGGCTGATTAACAGCTCTCCTAGGGCTGGCCCGAAGGATTAGATTTATTGTACATGGCTAAGAACCAACTGGTTACCTAGCAACGGGACCTACAGCTTATTGTGGATTCCGAACCACATTATAGCGAGAAATGAATTTCTATAACCAGAAATAAATTCCTCTAATTCTTCATTGGCCGGTCGGAGAATCGAACGCTGGGCCAGCAGAGTGCTAGCTGAGAACGTTACCTATCCGTCCAATGATGAACTTTCACAGGTCAATGATACAAGATTGGGAAGGGGTTTATAAATGCTTGTTGAAGAGACTGGACGAATGACCAGATCACAGAGGTTGAAGGGGTTACATATGATGTGCTGTATAGCACTGGTGAACATGGTTGGGTTACTTGCCAGGGTAAGTTACGTCTGAATGAGGGAATGGTTCCCGACGAATGGATGAGATGGGCAACTCTCCTTCTGAATAAAGGTGAATGTGATAGAGGAATCAGGGGCGTCATTTAAGGGGGCTGGGGGGGCAACTGCCCCTCAAGACTCAGGTTGCCCCCCCCAAGCCTCAGCTTGTCCCCCCCACCCCCCCAAGCCCCAAGAAGCAAAAGCAGCTGGTTTTCCATTATTCCTAACGAAATTCAAATGTGTCATCACATTAAGTTATATCTATCTATTTTATGTGCTTCAAAAAGCACATAAAAATAGCTCAAAATCAAAAAACCCCAGCTGATTAGGATCGCTTCGCTCGCCAAACCGTCTTTGCCCTCCCTCCCAACAAAAATCTGAAATGACACCCCGAGAGGAATGCAAAACATTACTTTGTATACCAGGGAGGGTCTGTGGTTACAATTTGGTTGAGAAAAGAAGGTATATGATACAGGGAGTGATGTGGGAACGTTCTGAGTTGTGACAAGAAAGAGTACTTGTCAATGAACATTTGTTGTAGAAAAACTTGAAAGCAAAAGGAAACAAGTAAAAAATGCGCTGAAGTTTCTTGGGCGCAAGCGAGTTTTCTGTACAGCATATAATGCTGTATGAGCTACGGCCCGTGAAGCGTTCAGCCACGGCCCGGTGGTGGCCTGTCCTATAGCGTTGCCAGATGCTCGACTATGGCTCACTTTAACCTCAAATAAAATAAAAACTACTGAAGCTAGAGGGTTGCAATTTGGTATGTTTGATGATTGGAGGGTGGATGATTAAGATAACAATTTGCAGCCGTCTAGCCTCAGTAGTTTTTGAGATCTAAGGGCGGACAGAAAAAGTGGGAACGAACAGACAAAGCCATCTCAATAGTTTTCTTTTACAGAAAACTAAAAGCTGCACATTATGAATGGATTTAGAAAAACTGAAAAAAAATTGATAGCGATGCAATATGTAGAGCATGAGGCTTCATTTTAGAGAAGACCGTTTGTTGAGAACGATTAAAAGCTTGATGACTGAAGCTAAGCTTGCGTTCAAATTTGTAGATCTCCGGAGGGGGGAATATTGCCGTCAGTGCACATCATGCGGTGCACTGTAGGCATTTCTTAAGGTTCATTGCAGAGAGCCTTCGGCCCCTAGCTGCAACGGATATTCAGAGGAAGGTGGAAAAAAAAAAACATTCTGAGGAGTCGTCGTGGAAACAGTGAAGTGGGTGAGAACAACAGAGATGTGAATGAAGAAGAGGAAAGGTTGGAGGGGGGAGGGAAGGGGAACGATGGAAGAAAAGGGGGAGGAGTAAAGGGGAAAAGAGAAAATGGAGTTTATTAGAGAACAGAGAGTGTTTCCGTTGGAAGGATACAGAAACAAAAGTTGTAAAACAACTACTGGGAATAAGACAGTGGTGGAAAGGAGGCTAAGAGGCAGCTTATTTTGTTCCCGAGCGCGAGAAGGAAGTAGTTTACGAACTGCTGGTATAATGCAAACGTATTAGGGTATGGTAGGGAATAAAAGGATAGAGAATGGGTACAACCGGAAACTTACTGCCATTAGATATTTGAACTTTTGCTTTGTCGAAAACCGGATTCTTCCAATATGCTTTAATTCTTGTATGATGTCGTCCGCTCATCATACGTCGAATTTATAACTAATATATATATATATATATATATATATATATATATATATATATATATATATATATATATATATGTGTGTGTGTGTGTGTGTGTGTGTGTGTGTGTGTGTGTGTGTGTGTATGAATGTATGTACAGTATGTATGTAAGTATGTGTGTATGTATATATATACTGTATATATATATAAATATTTTTACATTATATACATACATATACTGTATATATATATATATATATATATATATATATATATATATATATATATATATATATATATATATATATATATATATATATATATATATATATATATATATATATATATATATATATCTTGTATTTCCCTAAGTATCAGAGAAGAGATCCAATCGTACAGTATGCTTCATAATTTATCATTATTACTTGTTTATGCTGAAATTAGTCCTTCCTGTGAACCGTAGAACTTGTTGCGCCAGGCCAACACTAGACCATCACAGCAAAGTGGGTGACTGACCCATATATGCTTATAAAAAGACCGACACGTCACACATCATGAAATAAACGGATTCAGAAGCATTCAATCTTATTCAATTGCATAAATGGACGTTTAGCATGGCACTCGGGTACAAAATACAATATCTCTCTCTCTCTCTCTCTCTCTCTCTCTCTCTCTCTCTCTCTCTCTCTCTCTCTCACGTACACAGCGTGTAACCTACGACTGATATATTAATGATAAATAGCAAATAGTATATAAATACTTATAGTATTTAACGAAGGCAAGTACATAAGTGCACATGTTAGGATCAGCATCACTGTACCTCCGTTCATAATTTCTTTCTTTCTTCAAACTCTCCGCCCTCTCCCAGCAATTGTTTTGCGAAATTTTCCTCCTGTTACGCCTTTCAAGCCTTTCTACTGTCAGTTTCAGTTTCTGAACTTAAATATCTACATACATACATACATTCATTAGCTGAAGCCACTGGGAAAGTTCAAAATGAAACGACAAGCTTGCCAAGTACTTTCGTGTATTTTAACACATCTTGTGCCCCGAAGATGTGTTAAAAATACACGAAAGTACTTGGCGAGCTGTCGTTTCTTTTGAACTTTCCAAGTGGCTTCAGCTAATAAGCAGAATCACGCGCTTACTCTTGTGATTTCTTAGTACATACATACATACATACACGGTTTCAGTAGGATCAGAAATACCCTACACATGTATGTGAGGAATGTCATTTCCTGAACACACATTTACGCCAAAATGTATTTTTAAAAGATTACCTTTTTCAGAGGCACAAACATTATTTCATAGTCTATAAACAGCCATTCTTACAAGGCTCAGCACCCCAGTGAAACGCATTCACTCACGCAAAAAGACTACAAATTAAGGCTCATGTAAGAAAAATACTTAGAGTAGAAACATGTGGCGGAACAGAAAGGAAAAAAAATGTACATGGGTTGTTGCTACGGGTTATATGGAACTCGATAGTCACGAAAAGGCAGTCTGACCAAAGCAGAGTTAATTATTATGCCGTTAGGAATGTTCTTACCTAAAAGTATAATGGCGCAAGGACCAAGACAAAATACGCAGACACGGGAGGTGCGCTACCGCATTCCTAAAACTCCTTAGAGAACACGCATTCACGTAGACCAGACATAACTCTGTTTTAATAGTGGCAGGAATTATTAGGAGAATAGGGGAGTAGGAGAACTTGGGACCTGAAAGGAGGAGAAAGACA
>NC_089768.1:15892500-15907500 GCF_040412425.1 Macrobrachium rosenbergii | reverse complement strand
TCATTATATATCATTATATATATTTATATATATATATATATATATGTGTGTGTGAATAGAGAAAGAGCGAGCGGTAATCTCACAATCTAACTCTTAGAGGAAGGTGTTAATAAAGAACTTTGTTCCACCCCAAAGAAATTGACAGACATTTTTCTTAAGGATAGCAGACGGGATGTAAAAGAGGAACTGGAATCACCACAAAAGTGATGTTCTTGGAATTAGAAATATTCCGGTGATTATTGATTTCCACAGAGGAAATGCGAGGTGATTCCTGGCGGATCTTAACTTTTTTGAGGTACAGTGCTTGTTTAGTATTTGTACGTTTATCTAGGAATGTAAACATTGACAGGAAATTTGCAATTGCTGGGGACAGAAAAATCAATTTATTTAAAACAGATTTTAATCTTATAAACCTGTTTCGAGGTAAATCTGTTTACCTAAACAGAAATCTTATTAAAAAAATTGTTTCGGCCTAGTAGACAGGGATTAAGAACTCAGATTAATGTTATGTACATCTGGAAATGTAAGGTTAAAACGTTCCTGCAAGGTCATCAAATTGCGAATTCCAACAATCATGGGCCCATCATCGATTATCTAGCAAGAATGACATCATGCTTTTGAATGCTTCTGATGCTTTTGAATACTCTTGTTGTTGTTAGATAGGGACACGACACCTGTTGACTGTTATATCTGTCTTATTGTGTATGGTCAGTTGACAGTCTGCGTCGACGTGCATGACGTTAGAGATTGTAGCTCTTAGCAAAATCTGTTCTTTATGCAGGAGGGTGACGGTGGCGTAAGCAATATAGTTATTAGAGAGATTTATCTACCATGTGTACTGTTTCGCTTCCTTCTATCAGAAGACAGTATTGCTTCTCATTACCCGGGGGGGGGTGAGGGGGGTTTCATGTCAAGGTGGCAGTTTCTGAGAGACTGTTTGCAAGAAGGCTCACTTGAAGGCAATACTTTATACGTATTGATAAATGGCAACTACCCTTCGTTTTTAGTGGTTTGGGCAATGAATGCTTCATATTTTGCTGTAGTGCATTCCTTCGCCTCTTTCCTGATGCGAAAAATCTTGTAGTGTCTCTACATTCCCTCTCAAAGCTTAGCCAACCTCCACTGCCTTGCGCGAGGTCAGGGTTAAACCACCTTGAACAACTCGAGGTGCCTTGGGTATTAATGCTGAAAACGTCTCCTATTTGTGTCTTGCATTTGTGAACATGAGTCTAGTCCATCCGGTTACCAAACGGCATTAGATAAACGATAAGAACCGACGGGTGCAGCTTCACCTCGTCAACAGTAGGAAAGGCAGCGACGTACCGGGAATACCCAATGATTCTGTTGAACGTCAAGATGAGAATGAGGAAGCAGGCGAAAACAAGGAACGGATACCCGACGATGACTGCATGGCGAGAATATTCATTGACTCCGCCATCATCCTCGGCAGCACCGAAACTCGGGTTGCCATTTCATTATCATGAAATTATTACTGTTCATTAACGTACCTAGGGCTCGTGTACATATATATATATATATATATATATATATATATATATATATATATATATATATATATATATATATATATATATATATATATATATGTATGTATGTATGTATGTATGTATGTATGTATGTATGTATGTATGTATGTATATACCTTGCGCTTTCAGCCATTCATAATTTGCTTATGAGTTGTGTCATACATTTCAGTCCTCATATCAGAATTAGATTGTATTAGAATTAGATTGTGTATGTGTGTGCCGTTTTTGCGTATGCTTCATTTCTCATACGTATCGAGGTGTACAGAAAAATCATGAATGTTGACCACGAAGCTATACAAATATGCAACCATACATACGTACATACATACATACATACATACATACATACATACATACATTTTATCAATTTCAGCACTAACTCATTTTTCGTAATTGCTCACATTTGCTCTCAAATTTCTCCCCTTACAAAATTTCTCGGTAGTTTCTGCAGTTTATTTTCAGTGTTACCAGCCAGTAGGGTATCATTTTGTGAACGTTAGCATTTGCAAGCTCTATTTACAACTTTTTTCCTCCTTCGACAACTTTGTACTTACTTTTACTCCCCATTCTCTGATTTTCCTTTTACTGTGCCTCTGTTCATATTCTCTTCCATCTTACTTTCTACCCTCTCCTAACGATAGACACGGGGGCGGGGGTGCTAGTGCCGTCAGTGCACCTCATGGGGTGCACTGTAGGCATTACTACTCTGTTTCCTTTCCAGCATTGAATGACCTCATAGGTCCTAGTGCTTGGCCTTTGGCCTAAACTCTGCATTCCATTCCATTCCTAAGAATAGATTCATAGTGCAACAGCGAGGTTTTCCTCATGTTACACCTTTCAAACCTTTTTACGGAAAGTTTCCGTTTCGGCGCTGAATGACCTCATAGGCCCCAGTGCTCGGCCTGTGGCCAAAATTGTATATTCAATTCAACTGTGATTTCTCATATCAATCTATTCTTAAAGGTATGAAATAGTTGCGGAGGCGGATACCATCCCGTCCTCAGACCCACTTTCACGCCCAGCTATAATCCCTCTCGCCTCAGTGTATCTTTCACGCTTCCCTTCCGTCACCGTATATCTTTTAATCGCCCTCGACAGCGCTATAAATCTTCAGTACGTTCGTAGTGCCTTCCATCGATTCTTTCGTAAACTCTTTCATTTAACCGTCAGTTGTCGCTTAAATACACACACATATATATACAGTATATATATATATATACATATATATTATATGTATTTTTTATGTATACACACGCATATATATGTGTGCGCGCGCACATAAGCACGCAAACAAGCATAGAACGACTGAATACAAACATGAAATAGAGCGAGAGAGAAAGATGTTTTGGTTGCCATGGTTACGTCGTGGGGCCTTTGCTAATTTTTCTTCAGTTGTACAGTATATTTTTATCGTTTGTTTTCTTAAGGCTGCTGCTGTTTTGACGTCATTCTATCTCTTCTATACTTCGATGTTTCCGCTCGGTGAGCATAGCATAGTTCCCATAATTCCACTTCAACTATATATATATATATATACATATATATATATATATATATATATATATATATATATATATATATATATATATATATATATATATATATATATATATATTAATTCTTAACGCATAGTATCTGTATATATAATCTGTCAGGTTTCTTTCGGTACTCAAACCTAAACCTTCTCTTCCATAACCGACCACTTCTTCTCTTATATAACGTATGGAAAGAGCAAACATCAAAGGTGAAATAATATTCCCTTGTAGCACACCACTATTTATTCCTTTTCCACTTGACAAGACCTCATCAGCATTAAGTTTGCTTCTACATCACTCATGGATGATTTCAGTTAGCTCTGCGTATTACATGTGACCAATGTAGTGTATATTGAACAAAATGTACCCGTACGTACATATTATTTACTGAGTGTATTTTCTCAAGTGAGTACATTTTGTCCTTTGGATATTATTGGGTTCGTTACGTCTGGTAGATTCATTATTATCCAATTTATTTATTGGGTACATTTTGTAAATTATGTACATTTTGTCTGTTGGGTCTGTTATGTTCATTGAATACATTTTGTAGGCTTTCTCGAATGTTTACTTTTTCTCCATTAGGTATATTTGGTACAGTTAGAAATACTGACCTATTCATACTACTCAGTGCATTTCGATTCAGTTTACTGTCGGTAAATTTGTTTGTGCTTTCTCTTGAAGCTGTGACACCTGCTTTGTTTTATGGTCTCCCATCGACTTAGTGGCTGTATCTTTAGTTTTCCCTCCTCTTCTCCAACTGTCTGTCTGTCTGTCTGTCTGTCTGTCTGTCTGTCTTTCTGCTTGTCCGTCAGTGTGTCTGACTCTTGTTCATTGTCGTTGTAACTTGTGTTACGTGGTTGAAAGGATTTTATTCAGTCTAGGCCACAAGGGAGAACGTCTTGCAAAGATGAGCATAAATGTCACACTTGTTTTCCTAACTCTTCCTAATTGTTGAAGGGACAAACTCCTCCTACATGGTCGAAGCAATTTCAATCGGACTTGGTACCAAAGTAGATCACCATGTACTTACAGGTGTGTATAAAAGGAGATTGGTGTCTTCTTGTCCTTCAGACCACCTGTTTGTCATCCAGTGTATCTGTCACTCTTGCCGTTCCATTGCAAGCCCTGCTACACGATTGAGGATATCTCAGTCGAGCTTGGTTGGTCTCAAGGCAGACTGTCATGCACAGATGCTCTTGAAGGAATATTATTGTTCGTATCTGCCAAACTGCCTCTTACATACTATGTCACTGAAACAGTTCTTGAATGGTTGATTGGATTTCAGTCAAACTTGGTACATATGACAGGATGTACGAGAGTGGAGATCGTCCATGAGTCTTGAGCCCATCCATCTGTTTGTTTTTCCGTCATTGTCTCTCAGACTTAGCTTGTCATTGCAGCTCGCCCTAGACGGGCGAAGGAATTCTTGTCAAACATTGCAACAGGTGTGCATGAAGGAGTATCGTCTGTGTGTCTCTCTGTCACTACTACCTGGACATTTAACTCCTGAAATACAGTACAGTTTGGGGATACAAGTCACTATTTGATTAGTATAAAACCTAAAAGTAAAAAAAAAATGAATATAAAGGAATAAGTACCGATAAAGTTAAAAAAAAAAAGTAAGATTTTTTTTTGTTTTTTAAGGTATTGAATTCAGTTTTCTGTATGGTTTTAGTAGACAAGAGAGGTGCTGTATCCCTGTTGCATTCTTAACCCCGATTATAACATCGTTATATACAGTAAAAGTTAAAAATTAATTATTGATTGGTTGGAAGTTGTATTCTTATCGTTTGAATTTGGACACACAGCAACGGTCAGAATCCTCTTATCCTCTAACAGGGCTGTATTATTAAGGTGCATGTTAATTTTGTTTTCCAATTTTTAGTTTTCTGTATAAAAGAAAACTAATGTCTCTCCGCCAGCATATCTTAAAAGCTACTGAGGTTAGAGGGCTGAAAATTGGTATGTTGGTCATCCACCCTCCAATCATCAAGCATACCAAATTGCAGCCCTCTAGCCTCAGTAGTTTTTATTTTGTTTAAGGTTAAAGTTAACCATTATCGTGCGTATGGCACCGTTATAAGTGCCAACAACACAGGCAACCACCGGGCCGTGGCGGAAAGTTTCATGGTCTGCAGCTGAGAGTTTCATACAGCATTATACACTGTACAGGAAACTCGATTGCACCGAAAAAACTTCGGCCCATTTTTTGTTTTAAATACCGTCAGCTGTGAAACGTGTGTAAGCTGCTCTCATTTTGGGGATAATTTTTTGCGCTGGTAATGTTTCACTTGTTTCCATTTCTGTGAACAAGAAAGATGTCAGTGAATTTTGCTTATAGTCGAATAACTAGTTCTCTCTCTCTCTCTCTCTCTCTCTCTCTCTCTCTCTCTCTCTCTCTCTCTCTCTCTCTCTCTCTCTCTCTCTCTCCTTATCATGTTAACTTTAAAAAGCAGGGGTGAAAATGGCAGTCTCAGCAAACATTGTTTTCCTGAAATATATCAATGAAACGATATCGAAACGCGGTATTAATAGCATTATTGCTTTTACCATTGCCTAAGATTGTGAATATGGGAACAAAAACTCCTGTAGAAGTAAACAAAAATTCGCGGAGATACGTAATTATTTTTAACTAAAATATATTCAGAAGTGGAATTTAGTAGAACTTATTATCTGGTAGTGGCAGTGTCTGTCATCTCTCATAAACCACAAAGAAAGATATATATAAAAAAACTTGAGAGGTATACGACGAAGTTTATGTTAAAATTCATGTTTCGTGAAATATCCATAGCGTAAAATAACGAAATTCTACAAGGAATTTGCCACACGAACATATTGCCTTCCCGGATCCGCAATACTGAATACGCGTTGTGAGAATTTTTGCGTTATCCTTACCATAACTCAGAATAGAAAATGGTAATAACCGTTTTCTGTCATTCTCTTTTATGGGTAACCTGTCATATTTACATGAACATCTGTAGGCTAAAGTACAGTGAGCAACGCAGTCCAGTCGTGGTGGTGTTGGCCAGTCAGTGACATTATAATTTTATGTAAAGTGTTGTCCAATGACTGCTCACATACTTATATATAAAATTACTACCATACTTAAAGGTTTGATGTTAACAGAAGTAATCGTAAGTTATAGTCAGCTTAATCACGAATTGGAACACGTATGTTGCAAGAACAGAACTTGTTATTTGAGCGTATTGCTTATTGCAATTGTCCCCATGTTTAAATGTCAGATTCCACATATTTAAATGTCAGATTTCGACCTGAAAATGTGATGAAAATACTTTTGAATGTATTATGAAGGATGCTAATTAACAAATGTGAAGGTATAAGAGCAAAGAGAGCATTGTTTTAGGCCAGTGAAAGCTCGAAGGATCATTTGCTAAATTAGCTGTCTCTTGACAGGTTTCGCGGCGGAATTAATAGATAATTTTTCCATATGGTTTTCATTTATAGGCTGCTATAAAATTATGTATATTGCTGAGAATCTGTTCTATATTGATTCTAACAGCATTCTCACATTATGTAAGAATTATATATGCCAGTAGCAGTGTAGATTTAATATAGCTGATTTTGAATAGTAAATGCATTACAGTTATATTGACTTTTCTGTAATTTTTTGAATTGTTTCATGGAAGAAAGAACAGGTTGCGTAAAACGATGGGAAATAAAAAAGGGTTATGATAAAATTATCTCGAATTACCAGTGACTATATACATTTCCCAGCTTTATAAACCGACAGAGGAATGATCACTTCGGAAACACGGAGAAAGGGGCGAAAGAATTAGACAGACAGATTTTATATCTGCAGTGGATGAATAAAAGATGACCTGCATGTTAGTGGTGCAGATGCAACGTAAATGGTCATGTGACCTCTGATTCAGTGGCTGAGTTGACATCAGAAACGTTGCTCGACTGTCGTCGTCGTTATAGAATTCCTGGAATGAACTGGCTACCGAGTTGCTGCGCTCTCTCTCTCTCTCTCTCTCTCTCTCTCTCTCTCTCTCTCTCTCTCTCTCTCTCTCATTATATGTATATGTATATGTATATATATATATATATATATATATATATATATATATATATATATATATATATATATATATTTATATGTTGTTTGTGTGTTGTGGGTGTAATCATATATATATATATATATATATATATATATATATATATATATATATATATATATATATATATATATATATATATATATTCTCTACCTCAAGTATATTTAAGAGAAGTTGCTTAAACCCCACCTAATCAATAATCAAGTTTAACCACTTTGGTTTTTAATATGTGCTATTATCTATACAGTTATTCCAAACCACCACCACGAGAAGCATCCTCTTGAAACTTGCTATAGACCCATCATGTCACCTCTATGTTATATATATATATATATATATATATATATATATATATATATATATATATATATATATATATATATATACATATATATATGTAATATATATCTCTATGCACAAATATTTATATATAAATATGTATATATAAATTTATTTTAATATATATGTATATATATATATGTATACTATACTTGTATAATTATATATGATATATATAAATATATGTATTGTATATATATATATATATATATATAAATATATAATTATATATATATATGTGTGTATGTACATTTGCATGTATTAAGAACTGCGCATGGGGTTCAGGTGAAGTTGCTTCACTTGAGAATTAAAGAGATAGGATTGAAAAAAGAAGGGTGGCAGAGACAGGATAGAAAAAAAGAAGGGTGGCACACGTCGAAATATCAGCCTATCAACATTTTCTCCGGGATGGTTTATCATAAGAAGTGTTCCATTGTACATCCTGCGGTTTGCGTATGGCTTTCTTATCTTTCCTTTTTTCGTTCGTCATCGCGTGTTTAGCATATTGATATCGTATGACGTGCCGTGTTTTACGTTTTACTTCTCCTCCTTGTAACATTTTATTTTTTTTTTTTTTGGGGTGGGGAGGGAACACGCTACAACTCGGAATTTTTCTCGGATTTTCTCCGTAACGATTCAGCTTTTTCCAATAAAATACTTTACATCTGTTTAACACCGTCGTATCAGATTTTTAGATGTTCTTCAGATTTCCTGTCAAGTAATATAGTTTTTTCATCCTTCCCTCATTGAATTTACATTCCCTTGTATTTTCTTTCTTTTGCTCATTGTTTATATATTTGGTGTATCCGTTCTCTATTTGTTTGGTATGAAGTGTGACGTGTGATACACATGGTATTCACAAGCTGTTTGTAACTAAACCTTGAGATCTCCGGGTCGCGTAAGGGAGTTCCTCATGGCCATAGATGACGCCATATGTTGTTGAAACAATGTCACGAAGATGGAATCGGGTTGCGGTGACGTCGCTACGCCATTTTCGTCCTAAGAACAGGTAGGATTCACGTATCCGACGGTCAGTCTGTAAGATCTTATTGCCTTGTACTGTGTCGACATCCTGGAACCACAGGGGAACACCAAGTGGCCCGATGATATTTCTGTAGGTGTGCTGCCGACTTTCAAGGTCGCGAGTTACAGCCACGACACATCAAGGTATCGACAGTCGATTAACGTAGAAACGTGCGTCGAGTAATGTAGTTGCCATAGAGTAATGTCAAAGTGGACTGAACTACAGGTTATTCGAAATGTCTGAAACCAAAAGAGTGGAATTCGGCTTCCTCTTCTTTGGTTCCAGATTTTTTGTGCACCCTGTATATGGTAATAGTGTTTCTTATCACTGGACGTTTGTCAGAACCACGCTTTTGGGGAAGAAGTGTTTGGTGGTGATCATGACATTCCTTTGTTATTTGTTTACCATTGTTATTTTTTCCTCATACTGGGAAGGAGTGGCAATAATACTTAAGTATCAGGCTTCATGACCATGAGGATAGCATAACAGCGATCCGTAAAGCAGGTTTTACTAATTTTTAACATTTATTTTAAGGATCGAAATAACAATGTCGTGCATTTGGTAGTGTTTCAGATTACAATTTAAAACTTTTGTAATGCAGTACTCTATTTTTAATAAGTTGTTCTAAGAAAGAAACAAGTCACGCGAATTTTGGGCGCGCTGTTGTTTTATTAAAGTCTCCTTTGAAAATTTGAAGTAGAAAACGGGTAGGAATGCCTTGAAATGTAAGAGAAAATGCGCCACTAGTTTATCGGGCCTTCGTTTACATTGTCAGTAAGGTGGGAATGTATGCACTTTATAGTTTTCGATCTTTTCGAGATCTCGGTGGCTTTATGGCTGTATTGTTGAATTGAATTGCACTTTGCAACCCATTTTTCCTTGCAAATTATTGTATAAATAATATCACTTGTAGCTATTTTCATGCCATATGTTCGTGTCTCAGAGAAAGTTCTTGGATCACCATGTCACCCTGTTGCATTCGTTGTTATTTAGTGTAAATAGGTCATTATGATTTCACATTATGCCGTCAGTGCACTTCACGGGGTGCACTGTAGGCATTACTGAAGGTTATTTGTAGCGTCCCGTCGACCCCAAGCTGCGCCCACTTTGTAGCCTTTTATTTACCTCCTTTCTAACTTCCTTTCTTCCATGTTGCTGTCCAACCACTCCAACTCCCTCTTTTCACTGCCTCAACCCCTGAGTGGCTGAAAGTGCCCCAGTCCTTGGCCTTATAGCTTAATTTTCTAAGTCAAACTTTCCCTTAGAAGGCATTTTATTAAAAAAGAAAGGGCCTTATTCGTTAAAAAAAATGGTAGAAGAAAAAAAAAGCGACAGCGATCAATCTCAGATTCATTCTTCAGATATGAATGAAATGAAGGAGGATTCTGCATACTCATAAAACTTTTGCCACCTCGTAGTCATTCAATACATCCACGCCTAAACTCATCAGCTGTAGGTCGACCCTACGTATAATGCAATCGTCACTATTTGATTCTCCATCTCCCCTAAGGCCCACTGCGTCACGCGGCGTTGGTGGTGATGAAGATGATGATGATGATGACGATGGTGACTCCTCTGCCTCCCAGGTGTTCGACAGAAGGCCGCATCTTTTACCTTTTTTTTCCCCATTCCCTTGTAGACGTCACACCGCCTCAAAATACTCAGATCCTTCTTTTCTCTTCTCACCGTACCTCCACTTCTCACTTCTTTCTAAATCGCTTTATTCTCTTTCTAAATCGCTTTATTCTACTCGGACTACACAGTCAGTGTATTTCAGCATCTCCCGACCCCGTTTCCTTTCATTTAGGTTTCACAGTTCCATTACAGTACACAAATAATTGACACAATAACCTCTTTATACACTCAGTTTTTCATCATTAGAGACACTTGTGTTCCATAGTTTCATCATTGTTTGACACCTGCTTGATCACAGTGCAATGGAGAATAGATATAGGTACTTTATATATATATATATATATATATATATATATATATATATATATATATATATATATATATATATAATATACACACATATATACATATATATATATGTACGAGATATACATACATACATACATACATACATACATACATACATACATACATATACATTCTCGACTGCACTATAACCAAGCAGGTGTGAAACACATTGATGGAACTATTATTATACTGTTTATTGTTACGAGCAAAACAAATTCGTTATGAGAATTAGATGTTTATGAACTCAGAGAATATAAATGAAGAAAATATGTATGGAAATAA
The DNA here is from genome assembly GCF_040412425.1 of Macrobrachium rosenbergii. Taxonomy (NCBI): domain Eukaryota; kingdom Metazoa; phylum Arthropoda; class Malacostraca; order Decapoda; family Palaemonidae; genus Macrobrachium; species Macrobrachium rosenbergii. Next base: position 15,896,711 of record NC_089768.1, on the reverse strand, counting down.
AATCTGGAAGTAAGACGATGATTCACAAGAGTGATTTGGAGCAGTAAGCTATTACATATGTTATTGATTGACATCAGAAGTACTTTTGAAAGTATTTAATGTCCTTCGTAGAATAAATTCTCAAAACCATCGTAGCTTAACTGGTAAGATCATTTCGTTGCCTTATGAGAAGGGAATAAAACTTTTAAGATACTGAATCAAATAGAATGCCATGTTAGTATGAACAGTATTATTTTTTAGACACGCCAACAGAGCAAAATCAGTCAAATGGTCAGATTGAACGCATTCTTTTGAATTTCATTAAAGATTTAAAAAAAAAAAAGTTTGAAAGACAAGAAACATGATGTCACAGTCACAGGGTCAGATTGAACTCATTCTTTTGAATTTCATTAAAGATTTAAAACGATAAAAAAAAAGATTTGAATCACAAGAAACATGGTGTCACAGAATGTCCGCTAGGAGAACCAATGGCCTACAAGTACAAGGAAAATAAAACAGTTTAAACATCTTTTCGTTATGAATAGCTACCCAGTTTTCTAGCCATGGCACTCGTGACACACATCTGTTCAGTTTCAGTTGAAAAACGGAACTGGTGTGATTTTATTACCCTGCCCAGGGTTCCCTGAAGGAAACAGAATTGCTAGAAACTTGTCATAATTAACAGGTGGTTTTTTCCAACCGTTTGTAAGTTGCCATAATATTCTTTTAGTGCTCGGAATATGGTCGATACGAGACCTCTCTCTCTCTCTCTCTCTCTCTCTCTCTCTCTCTCTCTCTCTCTCTCTCTCTCTCTCTCTCTCTCTCTCTTTCCTACCATTTGTAAGTTGCCACAATATTCTGCTCGTGCTCAGTATTTGATTCGATACAAGACGACAACACCCCCTCTCTCTCTCTCTCTCTCTCTCTCTCTCTCTCTCTCTCTCTCTCTCTCTCTCTCTCTCTCTCTCTCTCTCTCTCTCTGTCTTTACTACCATTGGTAAATTGTCATATTCTGTTCATGCTCAGGATATGAGTTGAAACAAGAGGACACCCCACTCCTCTCTCTCTCTCTCTCTCTCTCTCTCTCTCTCTCTCTCTCTCTCTCTCTCTCTCTCTCTCTCTCTCCCCTTGCATGTAAAGAGAGAGAGTGAGAGAGTGTGTGCACGTAAATGTCAAGGTAATGTTTGAGGTCGTTCCAGGCCAAGTCCGAGTGTGAGCTCAAACATGCGACCGTCATTACCTGAGGCCAGGTGCCTCTCATGGCCACCCGTGCATTTACGTGTACGCCTTTCATGTGCATCAAACATTTTTGGTGTATCGGTACAGCCTGATGGAAGTGAGTTGGAGTGAGACTACGTAAATTAATATTGATGTCGATGGAAACAAAGCAGTGGCACGAAAAACGCGAAGGAATAAAGACCATTCATTAACCAGCTCTGTTTTTGCATTTAAAAGGGAGTTGAACTCGTTAGAAATTATTCCTCTTTAGCGGACTGCTTGTTTTTTTTTTTTTTTACGTTTTAGGTGATTGATTGATGTATTGTTTTCTGGCTTCGTGACAGAGGTCAATGACTTTATCATCATAAATAGAGTTATATGTATGATAAATTCAATACCATTCAAAATGAGGGTCATCATTAATGCCACAAATTTTAAAATTTTCAAGATTTCAGGATTTTTATTATTAAGACATAATAATTTGAATAACATCGGTATGCTTTTCACGTCAGGTAATAATAATAATAATAATAATAATAATAATAATAATAATAATAATAATAAGACACTTATTCATGTGTTTTGCATGTTTGCCCGAAAACTTCGTGTGAGAACTTTGTAAGAGGGGAGTGCTTATCTCAGTAAGGCAGTAATACGAAATATAATAGCTGACAGTGAAGCCTTGGAAAGCGTAGATTGTAAAATCATTGATTAACACCTTGTTAACATAGAGTTATCGGCCAGGTGACTTGCATATAAATATCTCAACACAAATGAATTGGTGGAAATGACTAAGCCACAACCGCATCTCCTCACTGAAATTACACGGTGCTTTTGGTTTAAAAAGTCTGAAAAGAGAATTTTCACCAATTAGCATATGCAGTCAAAGATAAATGAGAAATGTAAAAACGTAAATCTTTCTCATACTGTTAATTTAAGTTACCACCACCACCACTCTCTCTCTCTCTCTCTCTCTCTCTCTCTCTCTCTCTCTCTCTCTCTCTCTCTCTCTCTCTCTATATATATATATATATATATATATATATATATATATATATATATATATATATATATATATATATATATACACACACACGAGTACATATATGTGTGTATGATTATTAATATACATCAGTCAGCATTTGAGGTATTCAGGTTTCAAGCTTGTCCTGTGAAGAACTCACCGACCTCAAATAGCTAAACTCTCCCTTGAAAAGATAAACGTTTTGGCCAGATGCCGGAAAGTCATGTTGTTGCCTGTATTTTTCCCTGTTTGGAATATTGGTCTCACGTTTTGCATCCATCTGTTGCGTCTCGTTTCGACATTGCAGATCATTTTTGTCTGACCGACTGACCTCGTCTTTGCCACTTTTCTCTGAAGAGTATCTTCCTCCTCTGATACGGTTTCCATGTGCCTGTTAGGCTGTCCCTTCTCACATTTACTCTGGAAATCGGTAAACCCTCTAGTTGCACGGTTCAGTGATTGTTTTTTTCCAACTGCTGTCAGTGCTTGTTATTTTTTTCCTGGCTCTGTGCGCGTTTGTGTGAGAGAGAGAGAGAGAGAGAGAGCGAGAGAGAGAGAGAGAGAGAGAGAGAGAGAGAGAAAGATTGCGCACGCGTGACATACAACCAAACCTTACGGGAAACAGAGCCAGGAAAGCTATACTAAAGATTGGCAGCAGCGAGGAACAAGCAAAGAGAGACACCAACAATCGCACTCCCAGAAATAGAAACGGAATTGTACTTGAAGGATTTCAGTTGAATGTCAATTATCCTTGCAGTATTTGTTCCTTTCTTCACTTGTTATGAAAAAAGTTTTTTAAGAGAAAAAGTTTGTTCTGTAAAAAGGGCTCTCTCTCTCTCTCTCTCTCTCTCTCTCTCTCTCTCTCTCTCTCTCTCTCTCTCTCTCTCTCTCTCTCTCTCTCTCTCTGTTAAATGACCAAGCTACATATACATAAATGATCTATTTTTTTATCTGAATCTATGCAGTATTTTTTGGGTACATCATGTTTAAGAACGGCAGTGAGGAATGGATCGGGTGTAATATGGTAAGTTCTCAGGCACCGAGAAAATTATTTCTACAGTCCCGATTTAGCGCATTTGCCAAGAACGCGTAGTTTTTTTGGCAACTTTGACTGGCCTTGTGTTTACAGAGTGAATCAACAATCACCAAATGCAATTTGTCAGCAGACAACGCTCTCATACCTTTGGTTTTTGCAGATTTATTTATTAATTTTGCATGTTTTGCTTGTTTATTTCCAGTGCAAAGTTAGAAGTTCCTTTAATTTTTGTCACTGGGTCCGTTTCTTCGTATACAATTCGGTATATGATATGATATGTTTGAATATATAGCCATAAGTGATGTCTTTGCGCCTTAAGAAAGACCATAAAGGCCACCAGCGTGCAAAATAAGCTTCCATGAAAGAATGCTCATCATAGAACAAGTAAAAATGCTCCGAAGTTTCGTCGGCGCAATCGAGTTTTCTGTACAGCGTATAATCAAGACCACCGAAAATAGATCTATCTTTCGGTGGTCTCGGCATAATGCTGTATGAGCCGCACCCCATGAAAATTTAACCACGGCCCGGTGGTGGCCTGTCCTATACTGTTGCCAGACGCATCATTATGCCTAACTTAACCTTAAGTAAAATAAAAACTACTGAGGCTAGGGGGCTGCAGTTTGGCATGTTTGATGGTTGGAGGGTGGATGGTCAACATACCAATTTGCAGCCTTCTAGCCTCAGTAGTTTTTAAGATCTGAGGGCGGACAGAAAACTGTGCGGACGGACGGACAAAGCCATCTCAGTAGTTTTCTTTTACAGAAAACTAAAAGGGAAATGTAGAGAAGGTAGGATAGAGTTCATGGAGTAAATGAAAATGCAGAGACCAGTGGAAATGTCTTTGGAAAGGGGCTTGATTCTTAGAATACGTTCCTTTTTTTTTTGGTCCTAAGTATACTTTGCAAAGAGGAAGTTGTGAGGAAGAGAACCTGTACAATTATTTGTTAGTCCAGA
>NC_089768.1:15860000-15890000 GCF_040412425.1 Macrobrachium rosenbergii | reverse complement strand
TAACGCTGCCCATTATATAAAATTACTCCCAAATACCTATAAAAACCAGTTGTTTCAATTTTTCTATAAACCATATATCAACATTTACGGCCCAATCTTCCTGGTTTCCATTTGTCTTCATATCCTTACTCTTGTTCATAGGTACTCTCAACTTTCTCCTTTAGTGGTTAGTGTCGTGGCATGCCACTCAGATGTCGAGGGTTTGCGTCTCTCCCAGGGCGATGAAAAATCACAGGCGCTGTATCATGATCGGTTACTGCTGCAGTGTGGGGTCTGTAGTGGGAGGTTGAAACCAACATTCTTTGGAAGCTTGAATTTCAAGGCAATGGCCCCTGTGTGCTTGTTCCATTTGAATATGTGTTATCTAATAATAATAATAATAATAATAATAATAATAACTTTTACTATTTCATTAGAGTTTGCAGTTTTTCGTGACTATCTTAAATACGTGCTGTATCATCTGCAAACATCTGCCATTCCATACTCCGTTCATGCTTCATTTTCTTATTCCACAACTTTGCACCTACGTCAGTGTCGGTTCTCCAACCTCTCGCATTATTCAATCCATGCCATCTTTACATACTCTTGTTCCAGACCCACTTGAATACGAAATCCATCACTTTCCCTTCCACATATTTTCACAAACGATTTGCTTCCTTCATAAAAACTCTCTCAGTCTCTCCCAGCTTTCTTCGATACCATAGTTCCTCTACACCCTCCACTTGATCTCCGTATGGTTTTATCATCTACTTTTTCGTGACCCATGGGAGGCATCACTTAAGATTCTTTGCAGCGTCCCCTCGGCTCTTAGCGGCGACCCCTTTCATTACTGCATCTCCTTTTATATTCTCATACTTCCATCTTACTTTCCAACCTAACCTAACAGTTGTTTCAGATTGTAACCGCTAGGTTTTCCTCCTGTGACACCTTTCATACTTGTTTATTGTCAGTTTTCCTTACAGCGCTGAATGACCTTTAGGCGATTGACCTTTGTCCTAAATTCTATATTCTGTTCTGTACTTTTTCGTTGTCTATGTGTGGCACCTGCAGTTTTTTTTCTCTTTATTTTCAAGTGTATCACAAAACTGCATCATAATAAATTATGGATGCACACACCCTACAGTATTCCTTGCCCAAAGCCACTATGTTCCACCCTTATCAATCCTTCTGTCATCAACCTTAATTTCTTAAAAAAAAAAAAAAAGCATACTTGTTATTCTGTCTTTTCATTCTTGATTTTCTTAGTTGCCCTTCTTACAACCTCATCTGTCACTCCCACAAGCATTCTCAAAACTTTATTAACTCCTTTTCACTCTTGTGTCATTCAGCTCTGCCTCTCGTCTGTCTTCTACTTTCAACAAATATATATACGTATATATATATGTGTGTTTGTATATATATAATATATATATATATATATATATATATATATATATATATATATATATATATATATATATATATATATATATCGTGGCACAATTCAGTGATACAGCAGTTGGCACGGGCTTGCAATGCCATTGGTTTGATCCGGACTTGCCTTCAGTCGACCGTATCCTAAATGGACACCAGCGTTATTTGGGAGTCACAGAAATGGCAGGGGCCCAGCAACTTCATCTGAAGAAGAACTGCAGAAAATAGGATGACTAGGGCCTCTTATATTGGACAAAAAGTATATGTAAACATTTCTCTAAATGGATTGTATTTCTATGTATTTATCTGTTGTTATAGTCATTATTACTTTTTAGTTTCCATGCGCAATGCAGTACAGTAGAACACAGCATGTTATTATTGGTATATATATAATAAATAAAAATATTTGTCAACAGCCGTAGGTTAATGAAACGTGGGTTGGTCATTCCGCAGAGTTTTGTATCCTGGAGACTTCTGAGGGTCGTTTGTGTGCCTTTTTATGCCTAAATTCACGAAGTCATCCATTGCTTTAATTCTCATGAAGAAGGTAAAGTTTGAACCTCGATACGTTGACCTGTTTAGTTACATTGGCAAATGAGAACGAAAAATGAATTAATATTCCTGGCACGTTTTGGTGAACTTGGCCAAGCGTCACTCGGAGAAATTTTGCGATCTCTATGTAGGCCCTGAAAACTGGCCAAAAACGTGCGGGGATAAGCCCGGAAGCTCTCTCTCTCTCTCTCTCTCTCTCTCTCTCTCTCTCTCTCTCTCTCTCTCTCTCTCTCTCTCTCTCTCTCTCTCTGTCATGTAGTTAGGGAGCTGTATTGGTTTGTTTCAGTTTGTATGTCTTTTGGTTGAAATTTTTTATTTTTCAATTCAGAGTTCTTACACTCCTCCACTCTGTTCTTTTATAGTCGGTATGAGAGAGAGAGAGAGAGAGAGAGAGAGAGAGAGAGAGAGAGAGAGAGAGAGAGAGAGAGAGAGAGAGAGAGAAAGGGAGGGATTCGGATGACTATTGTTGATAATGATATTTTTGTATGTGACATCTTGCAATCTACATGAAGACACTTTCTGGCGCAAGGGACATCTCCAAACATATAACTGTTATACGTTTAACATGTTAATTTGTACAGTCATTGTTGTTTTGGTTTTTTATTGATACATGCATTACACTGGGAGAAAACAGTAACATTTCCTTATATTATAGTTTTAATTCGCGAGAGTCCTTTTCAAAGGAGGTAAACTCCTCCCTCCTAAAGTGAAAGGTATGATTATCCCGTTAGTATCGTATGCAAACAAAAACAAGTGAAAAATGCGCCGAAGTTTCTTCGGCGCAATCGAGTTTTCTGTACAGCCGCTACAGCGTATAATCAAGGCCACCGAAAACAGATCTATCTTTCGGTGGTCTCGGTATAATGTTGGATGAACCGCGAACCGTGAAACTTTAACCACGGCCGGCGGTGGCCTATCCAATATCATTGCCAGAAGCACGATTATGACTAACTTCAACCTTAAGTAAAATAAAAACTACTGAGGCTAAACGGCTGCAATTTGGTATGTTTTACGATTGGAGGGTGGATGATCAACATACCAATTTGCAGCCCTCTAGCCTCAGTAGTTTTTAAGAGGTGAGTACGGACAGATTAAGTGCGGACGGACATACAAAGCCGGCACAATAGTTTCTTTAACGGAAAACTAACAACAGCTATGACGCTCATACGTCCAGGGCCAAAATGCATCTTGTATCCTGAAGGAAGTACGAAAAAAAATGCTGATTTTTTAACGGAATTTCTAGTTACGGTCAGATGCTGTGTGGGTCCTTGGCAAAAGCATGAAAACCTCTAACAGCTTTTAAAATTCCTAGAATTTCTTTCGGTTTACGTTGTGTCGAAGAATGAAGTTTCTAGTATTCTTTGACCTCTGTTCTAACTATATATATATATATATATATATATATATATATATATATATATATATATATATATATATATATATATATATATATATATATATATATATATATATATATTTTTATATTTTTATACAATCATGAAGCTACAAACGCTTAATATGAAATTCACGTATAAGTATATATATATATATATATATATATATATATATATATATATCAGACTGGAGTCGCAAGTATCGGTGTTAAATAAGCACAGGCCAACAAACCAGATTGTTGAACAATAAATACTGAATATATAAGCACAGGCCCAAACCAGATTGTTGAACAATAAATTGAAATTGGTGTCTTTCAATGTTGGGAGTTTCTTCCGGGATTCTTGTTTGGAAAGAAATGGCAAAGCCTTTACAGAAATGGGCGGGGCGAACTTGTCCTCATCGCTATCTTGTTTCGTGTGAAATTCCATTTTATTTTAAGATCGATAGCAGGTCATTACCTGGAAAATAACTTTAATGACGACATACACTGCATTTCTGAGACCTTGCTATTTTTGTTTTTCCTCTTTGTAATCAAGTAATTCCACACGCCTTGGTCAAGTGCTGCCATCTTTTGGCAGTGGACGCCGTCTCGCGGTGTTCAGTTCTCGTATCCCACCCACCCCTCCCCCACCAGTACATGCAATACAGAATCAAAGTAGCTTTCGTGTCTTGTATCATGAGTAATAATCTCATTGCCATTTTAGTGAAAAAAAAAAATGTATGGGGTTATATAGTTCTATATAGGCAACTAGCAACCGGCTCGCTTGCCCCAACGAGCCAGCCAGCCAGCAGCCACACGTGTTTGGCCTCGTGCGCCCTACACTCGATATCTCGTCTTGCCTCCCCCCGCTCTCTCCCTCCCGGGTCCTAGTCAGAAACCCAGGACACCCACAGGGGCCACCCTTCCTCCCTAACACAGCCAGACAGGCACCTCGTCTCCTGTCCTTCTGCTCTCTATGTCGTAATTTACTAATAAATCACTGAAATTTAATCCGTTTTGGACATTAATAGCGCCGAAAGGCAGGAATTTCCAAAGGATGACTGTGCTCGGTTAAACATCTAATAGTTGGTACCTTACCACCAGGAAGCATTTCAAGACCTGTTTTTTCAATAACCTGTTTACCGTGTGTAGTCGCTGTAGCACTTTGGAATTACGTACCGTTTCGCCCGTTGTTTTCAGGGAAGCGATTTAGACTTTGACCTACTTAAATAGGTTTGTGCGCACGGTTTACTGATCGCTTATTTGCCGTCAGCTGATGTTACAGTATTCATAGACTAGGCACCGACGCCCAAACAAACGTTGCATTGTTTACTGAAAGCATTTGTCTTGTTTACAGAAAAGTCTTTGTAGTGAGTTTTTGTCACAACAGTGTTCATACATAGTACACTTGACAGAAGCCGCTATTAATAACGTTCTCAAATATGGTTAAAACTCCACATTTGTATATACATTTGTATATTTGTAGTCATGTAAATATAGACTCACATATGTATATGTGTATGTATATATGTATGCATAAATATGCACTCAACTGTTCATCTTTTAACCATAACAAAAAATCACGAGACTTAAATTTTTGGGCCGTTCTCATACATGATATATAATGTATAACATGTATGAGAATATATACATAATCCGTTGGATGGATCAACTTAAACTAATGGATGACATTCAAAATTCGAAGATGATGTTGTACACAGGAAAACAAAGAGAGGGAAGAAGTGCCATCTGTGGCATTGCGAAATAAATCATTCGGAAGAAAGTGCCAAGGGCCAAAGTTTCTGGAAGGAGAGGGTCGCACTTGTGTTGTTGGTTAAGAGAGGGGGAGGAGGAAAAGAAGACGAAGGAGGAGGAGGAAGAGGTGTGAGGGAGTGAGGAAATTTAGAAGCCATGTATATATATATATATATATATATATATATATATATATATATATATGTATATATATATATATATAATATTTTTATACTGTATATATACACACATACAGTGTGTGTATAGCATCCACTATAACTCCTCTACTTCTTCACAGTTTCTGAATACGCTTGCCACTACAAAGCCTTGAATCTAAGCGGATCAAAAGTGTGAAGAATGTGAGAAGTTGAGAGGTCTCTGCTGCTACTACAAATACATATATCTTCAGGTAAGAACAAAAGAATATATATATATATATATATATATATATATATATATATATATATATATATATATATATATATATATATGTGTGTGTGTGTGTGTGTGTGTGTGTATAATTATATATTTATATACATACATACATATATAAAATGTGGATTCAAAACATTATGATTTTCTTATAATTCTTTTCAACGGAGGATAACAGATCAAGTGCTCAAAACCCTATATGTCGTTGGCTGTTTGGTGATTGTCACGCCACGACAACTGTGAGAATGCTAGTCCTAATTTCCAGCATCTCCCAGAACTGGGTATAGTGACTGTATTGGCCTAGGGAAAAGAGGCCCCAGGTCAGGTCAGAGGAAGGCGCCCAAGGTGAATTAAGAAGGTAAGATCTGGGTGGGACATGGTACGCTATTGGTACCCTCTAGGGTTGGGCAGTGTCCTTGTAATAGTAACTTTAACACAGCTACCTTAGCAATTATAAATCGTGTAGATTGAAGACATGACAGATGTAAATGGGGCAATAATTTTGTAGGGAAGTCAACGTGCTGTTGATGTCTTTGAAGCAGCTAATCTTGGGCAAGTTTTCTGAAAAGTTGGTTCATCCTTGACTCTGTGGTTAGAGGGTGTACATGGTAGTTATTATCGTCTTTTTGCAATTTGACTGCCCTTTTTGTATGTGTGTGTGTGTGTGTGTGTCTCAAATGCGAAATTTCTTGGTGACGTATGTTGGAATGGCCAGTAGTTGGGTCACATAATGTCATCAGTAGTTCCAATTGGTTCCGTGGGTTGGTGACTTCTGGCCAATGTAGGGAATCAGATGATGTTTGACGACTTTCGTCTCGTCTCTTATCTGTAACCACATGAAAAGAAGTTTTTCAGAAGCATCACTAAAGGATAAAGCAGATATAGCTAAAAATAGCACATGGATGATTGCCCCCTCAAAAGCATATCTTCAATCATTTTTCATGACTCCTTGTTTGTTATGGTAGTTGGACTAATTGTATGACTTCAAAACAGCGGGGAATTGGCCTTGTACCTACATTATTTTTGAAAGAGCTTTTGTTCGACGTGGGCACGTGTGTTGCCATTTAAATACGCTATTCGGACTTTGACACAGAAGCGTATTGATCGAGATTTGAAGGGCAACTTAAAGTCATGATGTTTTGTGTCTGATTCGTGAATGTATGCAAGTGGCAGGTAAGTAGTAGGGGCCGTCATCGTATTAACTTATGACAAGTCCCTTGGTATAGAAAGATATTTTTTATGTAACATTTCAAGTACACACAATCACTATATATATATATATATATATATATATATATATATATATATATATATATATATATATATATATATATATTTATTTATTTATATAATGTGCGAAGCAGGAACTCTTCATGAAAAAAGGTGAAGAGACAATTTTTAAACCTGTTGTGTAGGAAAAGTGTTTGAGATAATCAAAGCGGGGGAATATACTTGTCTTCAGTGGTTCAGCAGATGAAGTTGGACCCAAGTACATTACGTGAAAGGATGGAAAGGTGGGAGTATGAATTGAGTTCTTATTAAAAGGGGTATTTGTCTGGGAATTATCAACATTCAAGAAATGTATACTACACGTTTTTTTTTTTTTTTTTTTTTGTAGAATGTGACCAAATTGGAGGAGAGTTCATGAAGGCTATTATATTTGCAAATGGTGTATTGTGTATAATAAATCAAACTAGAGAAGGGCTGGTGAAGGTTATTATACGTGCAAATGGTAAAATCTTACAAGGAAACTTGATCAAGGTTAAGGACTAATAAAAGCACACACACACAGTAAATAAGACAGAGATCTTGGTATTATAAACGAATTGGAAAAAAAAGCGTATTGAATCATTTCCACGTAACCCTAAATCAAACGGACCAGGAGACCGACAGCCAATCGAATTAAAACATAACCCTTTCAGCGGAGGTAACAAATTATAAAAACAAGGAAAGGAGAGATGAGGAGGGACTGGGAGATGAATAGCGTCGTGGAAGGGGAGAGAGAACATCCTGTAGGCAAATTGACGTCCCAGGGAGCTATGCATTGTAGTGACGGCACGTGGTGCAACCAATAGGAGATCGAGAATAGCATCGACAAAGGAAGCTAAAAGCAGGATGAAAGACTTGGCAGAACATGACATTGGAGGCCTCAAGGCGACTGTCAAGATGATTTATTTAGGGCCCATTCAGTATCTGGATTTAATATATTCAGCATCCTTTACAAAGGTGTTCTTGGGAGGCGAGGAAACAGAAATTGAAAAGAACAGTGCGTAGTTGTTAGGAGACATGGGACTGAAGAAATAAATGAGAGAAAAGTGGAAAAAATTGGGTTGGTTTTGGATTACAATGGAAAAGCACTTTCATGAGATTTACGATAGAAGATGCTGTACGTTAGAAATATGAGTTATCTATACTAAGATGGAAGAAAATTTATATATCTGAGGAGCTGGCGGAAAGTGTGGGTAAATTGTGAGTATGTAACATATCAAGAAAGTATGACTGTGACAAATAGAAATTATGATTATACTTGTAATTTGATTCTACTTGTTATTGCGTTGGGGTTTAACGTAGCCGGCGCCTTCAGTTAGCGGGGTACCAGGCTTAATTACGAACATGGAATGCACGTTGTATTATGTGAGAATAATCCTTGATGAATTCAGTGGTCTCAGAAACTCACAGTAGATGTGAGACTCGGGGTTGGGGTTATAGGACAGATACATACCAAAACCACTTGACAAAGTAGGAAGCTTTCATTCGACCGGTTTCATGTGTTGTCATGACAGACATTTTTCAAACCATTTTTGACAGAAGCCGATTGTCTGTTGCTAGTCTGTGAAAATGAAAGGAAGAAGCCGATTAGGAAAGGAAGCGCATGGTAGACGATACAGTTACAGTTACACTGCAGCGTGAGGGAAATTGAAGAAGCTTTCCAAATATAATACAGATGGCTTCTGGCAGTCTTACGCGAATGCTTGACGTTCTAGAAGCTTCTTTTGACGCAGCTAACTTCGTTGAATGATGTAAGCGCATGCACAGTCCAGACCTTCTTTTGTCGATTGTTTTTTGTGAATCTGTAATCGCATCTTAAACTGCTGCGGTTTCCTGTGATTTTTTTTATATTATCACAAGAGTATCTCATAAGTGCCACCAAGTGCCTGTTAATGAATACATCAGTTAATTCCAGATATACCGGCAATCTTTCTCAGCGAACCAACCAGATATGACGCACGAACAACCGTCGATCATAAGAGGAAGCAGGAAAGGCGACTGAACTCGACTGTGAAGTCACGTGAAAATTGTTTATGCGGGAGAGGTGGTGGGACTGGGGCTGCCGCTCGTGATGGTAGGGAAGGGTTGAGGGCGGGGGGCCGTTGTTAGGTTGGTGATGGCGAGTTGGGTGTGGGGGGTGGTATGTATGTGATGGAGGGTCAGGGGTGGGAGGTGGAGGTAGGGGAGGTGGCCAGTGACTCCTTACGGGGTTTACCTATCACACTCTTGAAAATAGCGCTTGCGTGCGGCCTTTAAGCTCAGGTTACAATGCAAAAGGTTTTCGTTTGAACGAAACTGCCGAGGAACAAGCCAGCAGCCGCTGCTTTAGCGCCGTCACGTGCATCGAGGGATTTATTTAAGAGAACTTTTTTTTTTTTCCTTATGCTCTTGCCTCCAGCTCCCCCTCCCCCCGTCCGCCGACCAACATCACGGGAGTCAGGGAGGGGGCGAGGATACCAGCTGAAGTATTGATCTAAAAGTGACAGGTAATTGGTGCATTAAGCGAATTCACATTTTTCTTTACCCTGTTAAAAGTCATTTAAATAAAATATTATATATATATATATATATATATATATATATATATATATATATATATATATATATATATAATTATATATATATATATATATACACAGTTAATTAAGGCTTCATAGAACATTGTTCTTAATGGTAGACTTTAACATTGAAATATCACAAATCGACGAGTGGTACACCGGCATTGTGATACTCGACCGTGTTAACAGATGGTCACGTGACTAAAGAATGGGCTACCGGAACTCTGGCTGGACCGGTTTCATTTCAGGCAAAACGATGAAAACTAACGAATCTACTACTGCTTCCTGACACGTTTCTTGCTTATTCTCAACAATTTCTAGACTATTCTCTCTCTCTCTCTCTCTCTCTCTCTCTCTCTCTCTCTCTCTCTCTCTCTCTCTCGCTTCTGGCAACGCTGAAGTCGAATTAGAATTCGAGGACTGGGTTTGTGAAGAGGAGAGGAAATGTCTGCTGATCACAGCGCATACACGTGATTCAGCGCCAAGGAGAGAGAGAGAGAGAGAGAGAGAGAGAGAGAGAGGAGAGGTTAATATCGTCACTAGGGTAGTATCTGTGACATCGTTGTAAGTTGTTATTTACTTATTGTCATTTTGCAGAGTTGATCTTTTTTCTCTTTGTTTCTTCTTCGACAGTAGCATGATTAACTGAAGTAGTGAGTTTTCTGCCGCAGCATTTAATCAAATTCGTGGGGAAGCGAGGGAAATTGAGAAAACATTAACAAAGCCCCCCAAAGATTCGTATAAATAAAAGAAAAATATTAAATGTAAATTAGGAGTCAAAGGGACAGCAAAAAGTTGTCTTGGTTAAGAGGAATGTGGAATCTAAACATCCATCTTTGAGGAGTCTGTGACAGACAGACAGACAGACAGACAGACAGACAGAGAGAGAGAGAGAGAGAGAGAGAGAGAGAGAGAGAGAGAGAGAGAGAGAGAATGTTCAGCATTCATAAGACTCAAATATGACCTATATAAATACTGATTTTTGACCTTTGAGATATATATATATATATATATATATATATATATATATATATATATATATATATATATATATATATATATATATATATATATACATACATACATACATACATACATACATGCATAAGTTTACATGCAAGTTTTCTAATGCCGTGCGGGTTACGTTAAGCCAATTTATATTTTCCATTAATTCAATTCGTACATTGATTACAGTCTTATTTATCCCGTTTCATCACTTTATCCTAGAAAACTTAAAAACCAACACTGAAAAAAAATGTAATTGTAATTTGTTCCGAAACATGTCACCAAAGCGAGAAGAGAGGTATCTCGACCTAGGCTGATTGATGACTTTTCATACTTTTTGACGTTCTTTGATGGGCCCTTTTGTACCTTATAATATATATATATATATATATATATATATATATATATATATATATATATATATATATATATATATATATATATATATATATATATATATGCATCAGTAGCACGTCATCTCCCTCTGTGTACATAATGCCACCCACTACGTATAAGTGTTACTGTGTCACTGTGTATTTAAATTTCCTTATGACTTTTCATAAGTTTTATTATCAGGCCATACCCGGAATATTTAATATATATATAGTTCTTGATCGGTGCCTCCATCCAGTAATACAAGATTTCATTTTATTTTTGTAACAAGTGACCTTTGTAAGTTATATATAATAGTTTAGCTCTGCATGTTCTGCTTTTTCTCAGTAATGAAACTTTTTCGGATTTTTGTATTTAATCTTTACAGTAAACCATTGTGAACTTTCGGTAGCAATAATTGTTTCATGTAATATGTAGAATTTTAGCTTTTAGCACGGCAAAAGTAGTAGAATTGTAACGATTAGATATGGTCACGTACTCAGACTTACACCACACACAGATATATGTATATTATATATACAGTATATGTATATGTATATATATACACACGTGTGTGTATGTGTATTTCTGTGTAAATATATATATGTGTATATATACATAGCTAAATGTATAAGTATGTGTTTGTACGACTCACGAGGAGAATTTACAAATCCAAAGCTTAAGTATTTAAGACCGACCTTTAAATCATGCAACCCCGCTAACCCTGTCGTTACCTCCAGACCTTTACCCTTGGGCAAGGAATACGTGTTTCTCCTAAGTTTTACTTGTCATCTACTTGAAATTACATACCTCTTCGTTGGAGTATTTGAAACGTGATGGTATTCGTAGAAAGAAGTTATATTTTTATTTGAATTCTTATCGCTTAAGACATTAGCGCGGATTGACGCATCAGCGTTAACCAGATTTCACCGGTCACCAGATTCTCGAGTTTGGTGAAGGGGCGCCCTGTTGTTTTGTGCCAGCTTGTGGGTTATCTCTGAATAAGTATTTTGGTGTCGTAGAAGATGCGCCATTGTTTACAAGCGGTATCGTGTTTTTGTTTTCCTTAATTGGTGGTCCCCCGTAGTGGGGGCAGTGCCGTCAATGCACCTCATGCGGTGCACTGTAAGCATTACTTAAGGTTCTTCGCAGCGTCCCTTCGGCCCCTAGTTGCAACCCCTTTCATTCCTATTATTGTGCCTCCGTTCATAATCTCTTTTTTTTTCTTCTTACTTTCCACTCTCTCCTAACAATTGATTCATAGTGCGACTGCTTTGAGGTTTTCCTCCTGTTAGGCCTTTCAAACCTTTTTATTGTCAGTTTCATCTTCAGCGCTGAATGACCGCATAAGTCCCCGCGCTTGGCCTTTGGCCTAAATTCTATATTCTATATTCTATTTATTGGCGGTCTTCAGAACGAGAAACTGATTGGCATTTTCTAAACTGTGAAAAGGTGACTTTGGAAAAGGTGACTGAAAGTGAAAGAAGAAAAGGAAAGAGCGGGCTGGGAGACAGATGTGGCTCCTTCAGCCATCAGTAGAAATACTCAGAAATTTTAGGTCATTAGTAAAACAAACAAGTAAAAAATGCGCCGAAGTTTCTTCTGCGCAGTCGAGTTTTCTGTAGTGTATAATGCTGTATGAAACTCTCAGTCACGGTCTATGAAGCTCTCAGCCGCGGCCTACGAAACTTTCAGCCACAGTCTGCTGGTGGCCTGTGTCGTTGGCGCTTGTAGCGGTGTCAGATGCACGATCCTGGTTAACTTTAACCTTGAATACAATAAAAACCATAGGGGCTAGAGTGCTGCAATTTGGTATGCTTGATGATTGAAGGGTGGATGATCAACATACAAATTCGCAGCCCTCTAGCCTCAGTAATTTTTAAGATCTGAGGGCGGACGGACAGGCAAAAAGCCATCTCAATAATTTTCTGTAACATCTCAATAGTTTTCTTTTACAGAAAACTAAAAAAAAAAAAAAAAAAAAAAATTTTTTTTTTTTTGAGCCAAAATAAACTCCATTAGAAATCGGGTAGGGGATAGAATTAGCAGTAGGTTGTGAGAGTTTTTGAGCAAACTTGCAAACAGTGTTTGCCGACGAACATCGTACCATCCAGTGCGTAATACTGTAGAGATAACAAGAGTGATAGCAAGATTCAAAGACCGTACTTCTTGTTCGCAGGTGAAGCAAAACACGGTCATATATTGTACAAAACCAGCTTATTATTATTATATTTCAGTAGACGAAACCTATTCATATGGAACAAGCACACAGGGGCCATTGACTTGAAATTCAAGCTTCCTAAGAATCTTGGTTTTAACCTCCCACCGCAGACCACACTGCAGCAGTAACTGATCATGATACAGAGCCAGTGGCATGCCATGACACTAACCATTAAACCAGCGGACCAGCTAAGAACTTAATACAATTCCAAAGTCACAGAGTGAGGATGACTTTATATCAGAGAAAAAAGATAGGAATCTACCCAACAGGTACTGTATTGCCTTTCGAAAGCTTTACGAGCGATCTTCAAGACGAAAACTGTTTCAACATTCCCAGAAGTGCCAGTCGAGTCAAGATTCAAGTGGTTTGTTGCAGGAGAAGTTAAGAAAGTTAAAACAGTGGTTTAAGAGTCTTTGGTTTTGGTGTGGATTTGGAACAGCCCGAATCTGTGACTGTTTCCACGAAATGAATATTAAAAACCAAATTATTTTTCTTTATCTTTGTGTAATATATATAAGTGTACGTAGAATCAGTTGGTTAACTCACCAGAACCCGAAGGGGGTAGTGCCATCAGTGCTCCTCATGCGGTGCACTGTAGTCATTACTTAAGGTTCTTGAAAGCGTCCCTTCGGCATCTAGCTGCAACCCCTTTCATTCCTTTTACTGTACCTCCTTTCATATTATCTTTCTTTCATCTTACTTTTCACCTGCTCTTAACGATTGTTTCATTAATGCAGCTGCGAGGTTTTCCTCCTGTTCCACCATTAAAACCTCCTTTACTCTTAGTTCCCTTCTCAGCGCTGAACACCTCATAGGTCCCAGCGCTTGGCCTTTGGCCTAAATTTTATATTCCAATTCCAGTTCCACACTCACCAGAATCAGGTATTTTTAAAAGCCACATCTGCATCATAACTTTCCATTTCTTCTTACTATTTAAACACGCTTTCCACTGCAAATCTTGAATCAGGCAAGGGAGACTATTCAAGTTCCGCCTTGCTTGTAGGATTTGAAACAATCAATGGTAGAAAGACTCAGTAAACGTCAACTAGCCATGCTATGAAGAAAAATATGAGCATGTTCACGAAATGTTTACCAGATTTTACTCCCTCTTCCGTAGTATGAGTGTGTTGCTGAAGTCATCCTGCCAGTCTTATATTTCGACCAACAGTCTGCCATGTTTGTTTAATTGCTTTACCAAAACGCAGTTCGTGTCAGCGAGGTCATACAGAGTGATACATTGCAGATTAAAGGGATGAGCATGTTCGGTCTCCGAATGTCTGTTAGTTCACGTACCACTACTGTAACCCAAAAACTGATGTACTCTTATATGAGTATGTTTCACCCTTAAGCACCATACTTTTCATTACTGCCTGTATGTGATGTTAGTGATTGTAAATAACGCCATAGTTTCTTCCTGCGAAATGCACATGTTGCCACTTTGAGAATCCAGATACATTTCTTTCAGTATGAAGAATCACTCAGTTTCATTATCCACATCTCATTCATATCATAACTTTCACCCCTCTCTCTTAATCATTTCTCATACTTGTTTTCAATTTCGTCCTTTTAGAGTTTGAAGGTTTTTTTATGTTTATGTGCATGTTTGTCTGTGACCATTTGTGTCCGAAGTAAAGCTTTTGAATTTGAATTTGAATAACTCACTTTTCAAAGCATAGTCTTGCAACTTCGTGAAAGGTTAAGTGGTAATTTGTCTTCTAACCATCGTGAGTTAGAATCTCACCTGGAGGTGGAATTTTTCCATTCACTCCCTTGTAAATTTCAAGGCTTTAATTGACAAGAACATAAAAAATAGTTAGGTATTTGAAAGGCTTTTGCAAAGCAGAGAATTGGCGAATAAGCCCAGCGGATTCGATGCAGACTTGCTTGTCTCTTTGTCCGACTTATTAGGAATGCATAAAAAATGGAATAATTACAGGACCACCTCCGTGTCACGTGATCACCTGCCTCTCTGGAAGCGAATATTTGCGGGGTGCACACAAACCGGTGTTGCAAACAAGCAAAAACTCAGCGTCCTGCCTTCATGAGCTGTGTTTTCAGATTCTTTCTCTCGTCATTAATTCTTCGCATTGTTACCATAAGTCAAAGGTCAACTGCGTGGTGGCAGAGGTCACGTGAAAAGCAGATGCATAAATTAATCTTGTTTTCTGCGAAGTATACACTCTGGTGAGACTAGAAAAACCTGTCCGTTTTTGTCTCTTGGCAAAATGAAGATAATGGGTTCCGATAAGCATTTGGAGACGGTTGTTATAGGAACGGATCTTTTGCCCCCGAGATCCACAAGTTGTAATGTACCGTCTCCCGTGGGGGGGGGTGGGGATTGGGGTAGTGCCATCAGTTCACTTCACGCGGTGCACAGTAGGCATTACTTAACGTTCTTTGCAGTAGCCCCTTTCATTCCTTTTAATATACCTCCGTTCATATCCTCTTTCTTCCATCTTAATTTCCACCCTCGCCTAACGATTGTTTCATAGTGCAACTGCGAGGTTTTCCACCTGTTACACCTTTAAAACCTTCTTTACTCACAATTTTCCTTTCAGCGCTGAATGACCTCATCGGTCGCAGCTCTTGGCATTAGGCCTAAATCTCATATAATGTACCGTCATTTGCTGGATGACATATTGAACAGCGTTCAGTGTTCGCCTGCCCGTCTTATCTCAATTCTGAGTCATGCCGGTATGTTTTGGTCGAATGTCAGTTTCATTGTATGTGATTCTTATTCTATTTTATCTATACAGCTATTACACGGTTCGTTCCTTATGTGCTGTTTGAGTAAATCTTTTTATTCCATTGAATGTGCTTCGGCAAATAACCCTGTTAGATTGTTCGTCCGTCCTAGAATAGATGTAAATAACCCATTGCAGTTACATCATAATTAGTCATATTTTCTGCATAAGAAATTAGGCTCGTATTTCGCGTAATTTTTAGAATATAATCCTCTCTCTCTCTCTCTCTCTCTCTCTCTCTCTCTCTCTCTCTCTCTCTCTCTCTCTCTCTCTCTCATATAAACTGTGATGTTGCTCTGTGCATAAAGATTTCTACATATTAGGCGCCATTTGATCCCGTTGGGAATTATTGCCTGATAACCGCTTCTTGTATTACTTGGCCTCTGTAATCGCATCACAAGATCAGTGAGGTTCCCTGTAGGCGTTCGTTTTGCTTATGGAATCTTTTAGTTTTCATATTGAGTAGCATCAACCCTTGGGTCACAAAAGGTGTCATTATTAAGGTATAAAACTATACAGTCACTGTATTTACCTTCTACCCTAATACTGTTCTCCTTGCATTTTAATATATTTTTATTTATTTATTTATTTAATTTTTTTTAATGCTGAGATCTATTCTTTCTGTACTTCCTTTTACCTTCTCTGACTTCTACCTAATGAACACCATATTCTTTGGAAGCTTGAATTTCTAGTCAGTGGCCTGTGTGGGCTTGCTTCATATGAATAGGGTTCATCTTCTGAATAATGATAATCCTAATCGTACTTTATGTACTAGAAAGCATCATAGCTTTCAGTATTAATGCACCGTGTCCCAAGGCAGAGAAGCGCCTAATAAAAGGTTGTTGACCCTGGGGGGGACCCCTAAATTACAGAGGGGCCTCATCTTTTCAGAAAAACGGGTATCACGATTGTTCGTGCGACCCGCGCCTTCATATCACAGTTGCAAAATCAGATAGAAAGAATAAGGAGTCTCGTTTAGGGATTTAAAGAATAAGGAGTTTCTTTTAGGGATTCAAAGAATATGGACTTTCTTTTAGGGATTCAAAGAATATGGAGTTTCTTGTAGGGATTCAAAGAATAAGGAGTTTCTTTTAGGGGTTCAAAGAATATGGAGTTACTTTTAGGGGTTCAAAGAATAAGGATTTTCTTTTAGGGATTCAGAGAATATGGAGTTTGTTTAAGGGATTCAAAGAATAAGGAGTTTCTTTTAGGGATTCAGAGCATATGGAGTTTGTTTAAGGGATTCAAAGAATAAGGAGTTTCTTTTAGGGATTCAGAGAATATGGAGTTTCTTTTAGGGGTTCAGAGAATATGGAGTTTCTTTTAGGGATTCAAAGAATATGGAGTTTCTGTTAGGGATTCAAAGAATATGGAATTTCTTTTAGAGATTCAAAGAATAAGGAGTTTCTGTTAGGGATTCAGAGAATATGGAGTTTCTGTTAGGGATTCAAAGAATAAGGAGAGTCTGTTAGGGGATTCAAAGAATAAAGAGTTTCTTTTAGGGATTGTGGCAGTGTTTGGGTATGTAGTTTTTCAGGCTAGTTGATATCTTCAGAGAAAGAAAGTCACATGTTTTGACCCGCGGTGACAAAACAATAATATAATTTCCCGATTTAGACGTATTCTCTTGTAAGACGAGATATTAAAGGATGAAATAACATCTGTATGCTAATAGATTAGGAGTTTCTTAATATTCGTAGGCAGATTGATCGATCGTAGTAATAAAAGGCGTAGAGTGCCTGATTAGTAGTGTCACAAAATCAAGCGTAATTTCAATGAACAGTTGGTAATTAATGTTATATAATTAAGTAGGTCCTTAGGAAATAAAAGTAAATTGACTGAACGTCAAGACTATCAAGGCTAAATATGAGTGGTGTTAATAAGTCGTGCGAGTTTTTTGAGTGATGTTAAACAAACTTGAATACTATAGATT
The DNA here is from genome assembly GCF_040412425.1 of Macrobrachium rosenbergii. NCBI lineage: Eukaryota > Metazoa > Arthropoda > Malacostraca > Decapoda > Palaemonidae > Macrobrachium > Macrobrachium rosenbergii. The sequence continues at coordinate 15,872,371 of NC_089768.1, read as the reverse complement.
TAATTTAAGAAATGAGGGCAGTTGAGTTATGATTCCAGAAGCCGTTGTGTGTCGACGGAAAGCGTTTCCCAGCGGGGTAAAGCGATGGATTCTCTGAAGCGTTTCCAATCCCATTAACTCTTGGGTCTTCACTCTAGGCTTTTGAGTAGAATTTCTTAAACGCCTCTTGAGAAGTTGAAGGGATGCGAGAGAGAGAGAGAGAGAGAGAGAGAGAGAGAGAGAGAGAGAGAGGAGGTATGCGCTAGAGAGAGAGAGAGAGAGAGAGAGAGAGAGAGAGAGAGAGAGAGAGACACGAGGTATGCGCTAGAGAGAGAGAGAGAGAGGTGGTGTGTGTTAGGGAGAGAGGGAGTGGGAGGAAAAGGTTACTCTTTTATTCCAAAGAATCGAATTAAGAAAAGACCAAAAAGATCAATTAGTAGGTAGGCAGATTCAATTACCATCACGCTTTATATTACGTCTCTCTCTCTCTCTCTCTCTCTCTCTCTCTCTCTCTCTCTCTCTAATATTGAGACGCTCATCCCGAACGTCATAACTGTGGCAACTGCTCGTCACGTGGCCTTGGCATGATGTGGGAGAAGAAGAAGAAGAAGCAACAACACACGAGACGAAGTTGATCGCCGGGGAGTAAAACGAGGAAGAGCGATGAATAAGGAATGACGAGGGTATGGCGATTGAAAACGATTGATTGATTATTCACTTCTACTGACGTCACCGTCGCATGGGCTGTAACCCTGAAGAGGAAGTAGAAAGATAAAAAAAAAAATAAGTAGGAAAGTTCCTGTGAGGAATTTATCGTTACATTTTCTGTGACTGGACGTCAGATCATACTTGTCTCTCACGAGCTGGGCTTGTCTCTAAATGCAACTGCGCAAATAAATATTTGTTGTACTGTTGAAAAGAGTGTGTGTGTGTGTGTGTGTGTGTGTGTGTGTGTGTGTGTGTGTGTGTGTGCGCGGTTTAGAGAGAGAGAGAGCATTGTATGCATTTGACCGAATTGAACAGTCATATGTTGGTAAATCCAAGAAGGAGAATTGTGGAGAGAAGTGTGAGAAGGGAATAGCAGCGTAGAGATAATTATAAAGAGAGAGAGAGAGAGAGAGAGAGAGAGAGAGAGAGAGAGAGAGAGAGAGAGAGGCCACGGCAGGGGCCAAGAACAGTCGAAATTAGGTCACAATTCTCTTCACGCCTTTTGTTGGGTTGATTCCCTCGATGGGATCTGCTTACATTGCATATTTCGTTTTAATTCCCCTATGTGCTTTTCATTCTTTAAATCCAAATTATTCATTACGCATCTTCACTAAAATGTAACGGAATGGATATATATATTTCATTAATGTGCATTTTCGTTAGCGGAAACCGGCGTTGGTGACCCAAGGTAACTTTCAATCAGTCAATCGTTATCTGGAACAACAATTGAACAGTGTTTCTCAAACTTTATTGGCCCGTGCACCCTTTCACCATATATCACAATGTCGTTTCCCCCCTTTCCAAAACTGCCTGCCCTAAAAGGTGCATTCCAAATAATATGCAACAAAATACTAACACAAACACACAAGCTAGCGGAGAGAAAGCCCAGCGTGACCTCTCAGTAGTGCCGACCGATGTGTGGTTCTAGAGCCAGTTCGAGCCTGCAAATCTGTGTTCACAATCCTCCCCCCCAACTCAGAAATTCCCCCTGGTTGAGAACCACTGGTTTAGAACATGTTGAAAGCGTTGGATAATTTTTTCGAAATTAGGTAAAACTTTATTGAGGATTTTTGGTCAGTGGTTGTCGAGGGAATTTTACCTAAGGTTTGTTCGTTTACATGGCCAGATCAGAACTAAGAATTGAAAAAGCTTAGATTAATTGACCTATCAGTAGCGAGTCATACCAAAAAATCACCACAATTTTTAGAAAATAAAAGTCGGAGTTGATCATAATTCAGATGGTTTAGCTTTTAATACTTTTTTGGTCGTTATTTCTTTGAAAATTGTAGAAATGGTTCAGTTTATAGAAATTACACTTTTATGTAACCAGCAGTACACAATATAGTAGTCCAGTAGGCTATGAGCGTTGAAAGCAGTAGTTACCACAAATTGCCTGTGGCTTTTGAACGACCATATTTAAAGGTTTTGAGGCCTAAAGATCGCTGATCAGCATCAGAGACCAGGAACAGGCCATTCGGCTATCACACATTGTCTTAGAGACCGAACATATGATCAGCGGCTCCCAACGCCCCTCCCCCCCTCCACTATTCCCTCCCTACCCAAGCCAGGGCCAGGTGGAAGCAGACAACGACTGCTTATGAATCAGCAGGTAGGTCAATGTGGCTCCCCAAACCCTTATCGTTGGGTCACAGTGACGATAAGGTCAACCACCGAGCTACCACGACCCAGAATTCCCCGTAGTGGGTATTAGGCATTACTTAGGTTCTTTGCAGCGTCCCTTCGGCCCCTAGCTGCAACCCCTCTCATTCCTTTTACTGTACCTCCATTCATATTATCTTTCTTCCATCTCCTAACAGTTATTTCATAGTGCAACTGCGGAAGGTTTTTTCTCCTGTTTTACTTTTCAAACCTACCTTTCCTCAATTTCCCTCTCAGAGCCGAATGACCTCATAGGTCCTAGCTCTTAGCATTTGGTCTTAACTCTGTATTCCTTTCCACGACCCAGAATTATGAGGTTTTCAGCTAAAATTCACAAGGAACACTCGTACGTCCTTTATCGTCTGGTAATTTTATTTTTCAACATCTATTAGGAAGACTTGGAGCAACGCTTTTAATTATACTGCATGATATTTGATTCGATATAATCTTCAGCGCCCACATTAGGTATACAATTTTTCCCGTTGGTGACGGTAAATGGCTAAATGTAACTTGAAATAACTTCAATCGATATTTTTCTTTCTACTTCGTTTTACTGAACCTCATTTTTCACACATCTTGCCTTTTTAAGTCGGAACATCGCTCAGATTCAACTTAATTTCATTTGTTTGGAATTGGTACACGGAATTTAGGCCAAAGGCCAAGCGCTGGGACCTATGAGGACATTCAGCGCTGAAAGGTAAATTGACAGTAAGAAGGTCTGAAAGATGTAACAGGAGGAAAACCCGGCAGTTGCGCTGTGAAACAATTGTTAGAGAGGGTGGAAAGCCAGATAGAAGAAAGAGAATATGAGCGGAGGTACAGGAAAAAGGAATGAAAGAGGTTGCAGCTAGGGGCTGAAGGAGAGCTGCAACTTAAGTAATGCCTTCAGTGCACCACGTGAGATACACTGACGTTTCCTCCTTTTAAATAATCATGGCGCTGTTAAGAATGTTTTGGTCAATTTATGACTCTCGTACCTCTGAACTCAATCATTTCCCCCGCGTAGGGGTTTAGATCAGTGCACTTCACGCGGCACACTGTGGGCATTACTGAAGGTTCTTTGTAGCGTCCCTTCGGCCCCTAGCTGCAAACTCTTCATTTCTTTTACCACACCTCAATTCATATTCTCTTTCTTCCATCTTACTTCCCACCCTCCCTTAACAATTGTTTCAACATTATTTTCAGCGCTGAATGACCTCATAGGTACCAGCGCCTGGTCCTTGGGCTAAATTTTATATTGCAATTCCAATTCTAATTGGTCATTTCCCACATTAAGATACCGGTGTTATGGACGTTACCATATTCATTATATTTCATGTTGCAGCAACTCATGCAGGTCGGACCTTTCAAAATTGAGCAAGGAGGAAAAGATGCCCCAAAGTATGGTGGTCACTGGCCCGGGATACAGACGATAATATACTAGATATTAAAGAAAGCCTTGAGGTCTTGTATGAGCGATAAAATATGAAGAATTCCTCTGGACTAGGGTTTTCGTGGGTCGTTATCGAGGACTAATTTTTCTTGGGGGATATTATCTTTATGATATTTACAGTCTTTTGTTTATGTTTTTACTGTCATCCCCAACGGGCTTGTGCTAAACACGCCGCAAAGGTGGATACATACCGGGTTAAAAAAAAAAAAATCCCAACGGTCTTGTGCTAAACACGCCGCAAAGGTGGATACATACCGGGTTAGAAGCCGTTTGAGGGGGCACTATCTAGAAAAGATCCCAATTGTTTCTTGAAATGACACTGGGACAAGTTTTCCCGTGGATGAGGCTCGTGACACAGTTTCGAATCGTACATGAGGAGCCCGTTCGTGCACAGTGGTGACTTCTTCAGTAACAGTATAGCCATCGGATTATGTGTTTGTGTGTTAAATGCATGCATGTATGTGTGGTCGTTGCGTTATTATTTTCTTAAAAGGAACCTAACCGTGTTGTGATTTATATAACCGGAAATGTTACAATTAACATGGTTTCAAATTGCCCCTTCGGTAATAACGGCCTCTGTGAGAGAGAGAGAGAGAGAGAGAGAGAGAGAGAAACTGTTATTATAGGGCAAGCAAATTAGGTCACAGCAGTGTATGATATCCTATTAAAGAACCTCTCTGATTAGTATGCAAAGTCCATTTCTTGTATACAGTGTGCCCTTCTGGTACAAAATAATTATGCCACGTTACATACCATATTTCTAAGGCGCAATATTCCTAATGTATTTGCATAATACTAATTAACGTACATTTATACACCAAATGGAACCGTTGAATATGTAGATTAGCCCATGGGGTGATGGAGGACGCCTTTAAAGATTGAAGGATGGGTTGGGGGATGGGGTGGGGGTCCCCTAAACCTCCGTCACGTGGCTCTTGGTGTGTGTGCGCGCGTGTGTAATGCGATGAGTGGGCTGGCTGATACTCCTTCCTGTCTAGTTTGCTCTTTCATTCATACTACTTTTAAGGGAGCTTTTCCTTTCCGTTTTCTCTCTCTCTCTCTCTCTCTCTCTCTCTCTCTCTCTCTCTCTCTCTCCAGAAATACAGAAACATGCTGTGAATTCTTCGCGTTGTTGTGATGACGAGAATGATGTTGCAGCTTCGCCTCTTGATTTGAAAATTGTCCGTATTTCCTTCTCTATATCTGTAGCGCAGTTCCTGCTCCTGTGTTCCACTTCTTCGTGTTCCTGGGCATGGTCTTTCCCTGTCGACATTCTTATAATTGTTATTAAAATAGTTTAATGAGACCCCTGAGCTGACTATCAGCTCTCACAGGGCTGGCCCGAAGGATTAGAATGGAGTACCAGGTCTAGTCCAAGCACTGGGTTCAAATAGGTCATTCGGCGTGGCGATGAATGAAAATATTCAAAATACAAAAAAAAATGAAAAATAAGAAAAATAAAATAGGATAAAAATAAAGCAGGTGTGATGCTGGGAAGATGAGAGAGAAGACTTCTGAGATCCCTGACTTGTACGTGGCGTCACTGAATCGCGAAAGTCTATAAGCAGACAAAGCGATTCACTTTGCTGAATCTTGTTTCATGTTTTTCAAGCTTTATGGACGTACTGCTTTGATCTTTTTTTTTTTTTTTAATTGACTTCCTGTGTCCCCATGTGTAGTAGTTTCCTGGTAAAAACACTTTTTCTTTTATTTTCATTCAAGAAAAAAGTTCTACATTTGGTCATTTTACAGAAACTTACAAGCATTACATGTAGTAATTTTTACGCCTCTGTCACCTATTCCTTGTATAGTACAGTGTGCGGGAATGTGATTCTTAACATCCATTCTTGTAGGATATATCTTGCACACCTTGGTCAGCCTTTCGGTTGCAGTCTTCTCCGCCATGGTATGGCTTCTGTATTGCAATCCCGTTAGTCATGTGGCATCTTTAAATCCTACAGGCTGAAATTACCCTTAACATCAGCAGTAACATCGTTCCCATTTTTTTCACGTTTTTCCTACTCATGCACCATTGCGTTTCCGCTTCTTTTGTATCATCTAAGAAGCCCTTCAAAGATCTCGATCCACGACACAAGAGAATTGAATTGAATATAGAATTTAGGCCAAGGGCAGAGTGCTGGGACCAATGAGGTCATTCAGCGCTGAAACGGAAACTGACGGTAAAAGGTCTGAAAGGTGTAACAAGAGGAAAACCTCGCAGTTGCATTGTGAATCAATTGTTAGGAGAGGGTGGAAAGTAAGATGGAAGAAAAGAGAATATGAAAGGAGTTACAGTAAAAGGAACGAAAGGGGTTGCAGCTAGGGGCCGAAGGCACCCTGCAAAGAACCTCAAGTAAAGCCTACAGTGCACCGCATGAGGTACACTGACGGTATATATGTGTGTATATATATATATATATATATATATATATATATATATATATATATATATATATAATTTGTGTCTGTAAAGCACTGCTCTCTTAGTGTTAAAAGTTCTTGTTAAGGCAGAATCTTCATCATATTTTGAAGGTTAAGCATAATTACCTAACGAATCATTAGTTGTTTTTATCTGTAGTGGAGGAAAGTTTACCTTCCATTAACTGTAAATATCAAGGTTTCAGAGAATTAGTCTGAAAAGTCCTTCTTGCATGCAAGTAGTTTTCGTTTTAACCGTTTTTATTTGAATTTAGTTTGCACAAGTGCACTGAATTTCATTTAAGTTCATCGCTGCAGTTTGAATTATGTTCCTCGCACTTCATGATCGGCAATAATGATCTTACACTTTTACACTTCATTTCTGCTCTAGCACTTTTACACATTTCTGCTCGCCCTGAGGGATATTTAGCTTCCTCTACGTAATGATTATGCACAGATTCGAAATCATAAATGCGAATGGTCGAAATGGTATGGGCATTATTTTATTTGCTGCTAAAGACAAATAGGAGCCGTTTACTTATTTCTCTCTGCAGAGGGAGAGATCTCCAAATAGGAAGCCACCTCAAGAATTCATAATTTTTAAGGTGATTTTAATCTCTTATATTGATTTATACACATTGTGCACCAATGTCGATCCCGACATGGAAACAAGTAATGCAGTATTGTATTTGTTCCGCATTTTGAATGGTGTTATCGGTATAAACAGAAAGGTAATGAACATACAAATTACGACAGGGTCCGTGTTAGTGTTTTGCCCGATAATACAGTATATATATTTTTTTCGCGAACAGCTTTTCTGGAATCACTATATTTATCGTCTGCCTTATTGTCATTACGGTAATGCAAGTTTTAACATTACCTTTCACTTTTTTAGTTGAGTAATTAAAAGTTATTTTTAGGTGTACAGACACGCTAACATGTCCATGTCACACAGTACACACACACACACACACACATATATATATATATATATATATATATATATATATATATATATATATATATATATATATATATATATATATATATATATATATATATATGTGTGTGTGTGTGTGTATATATATATGTGTATGTATATATATAACTATCTTGCTCTTAGTGTGGATCTTTGTGGAACTAAATGTTAATTTTAAATTTAACATAGTTCATATAGGGAAAAATTAAGTTGTGAATCAGTTCCTTAGTAAGGTTAGTTTCAACAAAACAAAAGGAAATTTAAACTGGGTTAAGAGCGGCACGCCTTAGGAAGTATGTGAATTTTCTCCTTATTTGTGCACTTAGGGGACGGGTGAGATACCGACACCTGATTGCTGTCGCCCGCTGTATTTTTTTTTTTTTTTTTTTTTTTGAAACATCGGATTGGGGACCAGTTTTAACTGTGCCGTAACAAGTAAATAATTAGTACTATTACTAGGGGATCCAGGGGGGCAGGGGGCACCTGGGCACGTGGCCCCCCATGAAAAATAGTGATAAAATAATATTGAAGATTTAGATAACAAGAAATATAAAAATGAAAAAAGCTATTAAAAATATACATATATATGTGTGTGTAATATGAAAATTGGTGCTCCCCCCCCCCATTAAATTTTTCTGGATTCGCTAGTGAGTACTATTGCAGCTGTCATTAAGGGTGCACGTGTTTGGAGACGCAGCATAGGTGTGATCATTTCTTCCCCCTAAAGATTAGACACTACTTTGGCCTTCAAAAGATGCCTCATTCTAGAGACAGTAGACCAGCAGCCCACTTCTGTGGGTCCAGCAAAAATGACTTGTGGAAGATGGGTGGAGAGATCTCGACTTACAAAAATGAGTTTTGGGAGTTGACAATATGAGATTTGGGAATTAACATCTTGGTAAAGGAGTGGTTTCTGGAATCGCGCGTATGTTTATATGTGGAAACAATCAGTAGGTGGGCAAATAGACAGGATCTCTGTGTGACAGATGAGTGGAGTGTATGATTCAAGAGGGAATGATAGAAACAGTGTAGAAAGAAGATAAAAATGGAACAAAGATTGGCTAATTTCTGTAAAAAGAAGATAAAAATGGAACATCGATTGGCTAATTTCTGTAAAAAGAAGATAAAAATGGAACAAAGATTGACTAATTTCTGTAAAAAGAAGATAAAAATGGAACATAGATTGGCTAATTTCTGTAAAAAGAAGATAAAAATGGAACAAAGATTGGCTAATTTTCCATGTCAGGTATATTTGTTATTGCATTAGTTTCTGCATGATTATTGATTGCGTAAATTTTCCTTCTAGCAACAATGCCTATTTGGGTTAAGTTGCTTATTTTCCTTCAGGGACAGCGAAGAGGAAGTTTGAAGAATCTCTTCGAGGAGGAAAACTACGTAAATGTCAGATGATTACTTGTACTGGAAAAACTTCTTTTTTATTCAAGCTCAAAGCATCCATAAGTTAGAAGAGGGCGAGACTTTGCATAAAAGGGAATTGCAGCCGGGCATGTGCGTCTTATGAAAATGCCTGTTCTAGAGATTGTTGACTTGTTAGGCAGCATTGCACACACACATACCATGAGCAGCAGTACTCCCTGGAGTGTCAGGAGTAGTAATAGTAATGATTTCAGAACTGGAATGGAAGTCGCATAAATGAATAACAGGCGAAAACATAAACGTCCTCACTTTTTCTGTCCGCCCACAGATCTTAAAAACTACCGAGGCTAGAGGACTGCAAATTGGTATGTTGATCATCCACCCTCCAATCATCAAACATACCAAATTGCAACCGTATAGCGTCAATAGTTTTGATTTTATTTAAAGTTAAAGTTAGCCATGAGGTGCCAACAACACAGGCCACCACCGGGCCGTGGCTGAAAGTTTCATGGGCCGTGGCTGAGAGTTTCAGACAGCATTATACGCTGTACAGAAAACTCGATTGCGCCGAAGAAACTTCGGCGCATTTTTACTTGTATCTTGGTTAGTCTGCTTTCGATGTTCACTGTCATCGTTCTTTACAGCAAGTAAAGTTGACGGTGTATCTGACATGTGACTGACAGGATGAAAGATCGTGGTATTTATTCCATCCTTATATAAATCGGCGTACGCTGACTCCATCACCACCAACTCGGGATTTACCTAAGACATTCTCGATTCCCTTGGAACTTCCATTCTTCCAGTTGATATTTATCGTTACTTGGACGTAAAGAACATTTGTATATTACTTCCCAGTTCATCATTTCTGAACGTTCAGTTAGATGCTTAATAACTCATGACTCTGTCTTTACAAAAATTTAATTCTCTACGCGATTGACGATGTAATGCTACCCCTAATTTCGTTAAATTCCGATTATATAAGCCGTCTTTGTGCAAATCACAATTTTTTAAAATTCTTTTCAGCTGTTATTAAATACGGAAATTGATTGTAAACAGAAACTTGTGGAAAAAACTTAACAGTGTGATTTTATTGTTTTTGTACTTCAGCGTCCCCGTGATGAACAACACACCAGAACAGAAGAACAAGAACAAGAACAACAAGAAGAAGAATAAAAAAAAGAAATACAGATTCGCGGAAGCTTGTGGAAGTCTCCCGATCACTGTCAAGTTAAGAATGGCACACCGCCTTGAATGATGACGTCAGCCCAGGAATCATTGCTCACTAAAAACTTATTATTCTCTCTCTCTCTCTCTCTCTCTCTCTCTCTCTCTCTCTCTCTCTGCTGCACGTGTATTGCGCGGCGCCGTCGCGTGCAGCTGAAGAAGTTTCACGGATGTTTGCGTGAAGACGGAGCTGTCGTGAAACAAGTTATCCCGCGGACATTGGGGTCTTCTTGCCTAAAACAGCTCAGTCGATACTTCCATTTGGCCTTCTTATGGCTAAGAAGACCTTAAGACTTAGACATTCATGACTTCGCGCGAAGTCTACTCTCTTTGTGTTGGGTAGGAATCATTCGATTTGTTCTCTTTAGGCGGAGGCAAGGTTACGTGCACCATGGCATGAGTCTAGAGTTTAATCTTTTCTCTTTTGGTTCAAGGTCATGTGAGGTTGTTGATGGCGTTCTACTACTGTTACTACTTCTTCTACTACTACTACTATTGAGAATTAAAAGCCACAGTAGTTTTAAAAATGTTTATGTACAAAGTTGATGTTGCTATGGCTGAGAGTCATTGCACCGATTGGGTCTGTGGTGAGCTGGAATCACCCGTACGACCACTTCGCCTTTCCAACCGTCTCGCCAACAAAAAACAATCGAACAGGGGTTACCTGACCAACACTGTTAGAAGAATCCGCTTTATATCAGTTTCCTAATGTTGTCGTAACACTCCCTCCACTTCTTTTCGTTTTTAACTTTGTACATAAATATCTTTAACACTACTGTGGCTTTTAATTCCACTATTGTTATACATTTCAACTCCTTTTTCAGTTATTTGTAGCATCTTCTGATGCCCCTTCATTTTTTAAGAGTATATTTTATTTGCTATTTAACACATACCCTCTACATCAGGTGCCGTGTGTCTGTGCATGTTCTCATGCGTTCATTCTTACTGTTCTTACGCGCATGTGTGCATGGATTTCCTGAATGTTGTCTTTTTAGTAGCTTCCGTAATCGCGAATATTTTTATCATAAGTTTCCGGTATCGCAAGGTTTCGAAACTTTGAATTGAAAACCGGTATCTTTGTTCATATCTGTGGGAGGGGGGAGGGAGTGCACGTGGGCAACTGAACGTGAGAGAGGCGGAGAGGGAACAAAAGAGAAATAGAAAGAAAGAGTATTGTGTCCATTTGACTGAATCGAACAGCCATGTGTTTGTTAATCCAGGAAGGATAGTTATGAAGAGGAGAAGTGAAAGAAGGAAGTAGAAACGTGTAGAGAGAGAGAGAGAGAGAGAGAGAGAGAGAGAGAGAGAGAGAGAGAGAGAGAGAGAGAGAGATGTGACGAACAGGTTTGGAAACGAATCGGCGTGTGACAGCAGATTTTAAAAGATGGGAAAAAAGGTAGCCATTTTTTATGAACTATCTATGAAGAGTATATCGTGGTGTTTGTCTGCCATTCATGGGAGAGCCTACAGTGAGCGACTTCCTTATATGCCCTAATAGAAGAAGAGTCATTAAAGGTGAGCGTCGTACAGTTTCAGCGGGAGTGTGTGTTTGGATCGAGGCTTAAGCACTGTCGAAGCGATCCCTTCGCCTGTAGTGTGAACCAGGTGTGAAAGAATTCAATAAAATGAGAAATGGACGCACTCGAGAACACTGGAATGCACACTCCTAGCCACTTGTTCCCCGTTTCCATTGAAGTCGGGCATATGTAATCCTTCGATCCATAGAGAGAGCGAGAGAGAGAGAGAGAGAGCAGTTGTTCCTCTTCATTTATTGCTTGGTTTTTCTCACTTGGCTCACGTGGTCTCGGCGCTCGGCGCGTGCTACCTCGTCATCGGTCTAGTCGTGTTGACTTCACCACGTCATCATCATCATCATCATCATCATCGCTTGTTGATTAGAGAGGCAGAGATTGGGGAAGATCTCTCTCTCTCTCTCTCTCTCTCTCTCTCTCTGTGTGTGTGTGTGTGTGTGTTTGATTTGGAAAAGGAAATTGTTTCCAATCCGAGTTATTTTAGGAGGGAAAAGGGTTTTGCTTATATGTATTTAGTTCTTTTTGTTTCCTTTTTCTCCGGCCAATAGAATCGCCACTAATCTCCTGAAATATATATATTTTTTTGGTACTCAATTATTTTCATTATCTCTCTTCGTTATCTTTCACGTGATTGGCATGGGAGATTCTCGAACGGAGAGCGAGACTCTGTCCTCTCTGACGATTCAGGAAGAGAAATTATTATCTGCAACATTTAGTTTCTTGTCTGCGAAGTGCATCACTACTTATCTCGGTTCGGACTTTTACCCAAGATTCAAAATATTGAATCATCTCGTATCCCTTCAGTCGTTTGTTTGTTACTGGCAGTTCATTCGTCATTATTTTTTTTTATTTCCCTTTTTCCATTCTGTATGATTTTTTTTTCGGTTTGTTATGTCCCCATTTTCTGACACCTGCTGGGAATCAGCAGATCAAATATTGCCTTCTTTAGTCGATAGTGCCATTATTCCTTTCGTCCGAGTACCAGTTATGTAGTTCATATTATACTTTGTCATTTTTAATGTATTTAAAAAAAACATAGAAATGGTTTTAATTAATGAAGGGG
>NC_089768.1:15810000-15857500 GCF_040412425.1 Macrobrachium rosenbergii | reverse complement strand
AGCTGACTTTAACCTTAAATAAAATAAAAACTACTGATGCTAGAGGGCTGTGATTTAGTAAGTTGGATGATTGTAGGGTGGATAATCAACATAACAATTTGCAGCCCTCTAGCCTCAGCAGTTTTAAAGATCTGAGGGCGGACAGAAAAAGTGTGGACAGACAGACAAATAGCCATCTCAATAATTTTCTTTTACATAAAACTAAAAATGAGGGATTTTCTTTAATACCAGAATATGAGCATCGTCCTTTCAGCTCTGAACAAGTTGCCGTCCTATTGGAGTATTGGACTTTCTTCTTTGACTCCTGATCTTTGTGAACAAAATAGTACATAAGGCACTTTAAGAGCTCCTTATCTTGATGTCCCGTGACTAGACCTAGAGCGGATTTTCAATACTGCCTTTTTTTCGTTTTTGAAATACAATATTAGGTTATAGCATCGATAAGAGAAAAGCCTGTTGTTTGTACAATATAGTACCCTTTCAATATATTCTGAAAGAGGAGGTGGCATAATACATGCGCAGTAGGACTGAGGACTGGTACAAAGTACAGGAGATGCAGGTCAGTATATTTTCTTAGTTAATAATGTTATTCGGATGGACTTATTTTGTAGAATTTAATAAGATTTATTCCCTATAAAATATAAGAGGAATTAGAGTGCCTGTATGGCCTCCCCTTCATATTTCCAGCTGGGTGAAGCTTCGTTTGTAGAGCAGAATATTTTCGTTCCTTTTGAATTATGATAGATGATCGGTAGGCAATTAAGAACAACCCCATTGACATCTTTACAAATCAGGAAACGTGTTACTGATTAACAGCTCTGGATGACTGCACTCAGCCCCTCTGAAAGGTCAATTATTGCGATTTGATAGCAGCTTGAGAAGAATGAAGAGTGAGTCACGCCTGCCCCGAGTTTTAGGTGATTCATACTCCGGTGAAAAGCTCTCTCTCTCTCTCTCTCTCTCTCTCTCTCTCTCTCTCTCTCTCTCTCTCTCATTTTCGTGTGAACAGAATGTATAGGAATTCAGATGTATCGGCAAATCCCCTACAGAGTTCCAGCCTAAAAAAAAAAAGTGATAAACATGAACAAACTTTGAGTGGCATGCCGTCATGGATACAACTACAGTATAAGAACCGTTGTGGAGTTTAGCACCATTAAGGATAACTGATGGCCGAAAGAGCCGGCTAGACCCAGTGACACCGGTGTGCGTGTCACTGGGTACAAAAACATTCCCTCAGATTGAATGCGTCTTTAGGGGCATTTGGAGCTCATGTTCCCATGCACGTGCTACGGAAAGCAGTCCCCTTTGGTGTCCGCTGGATGAGGAGGCTAAACCGACTGCTACCTACTACTCCGGGTTAGAGTTAGACTCAGCGGAGGGTTCGCTTCTTAATGTCTTCATATAAAAAGAAGTTGATTGCTAAATCTGGCTTAAGTCTTTATTAAACGGATTTGCCATGTATCTGTAATCCTTTTTATCTCTTGTGTTGTGTTCTCATTTCCTAGGTGATGTTGAGTCAAACTATTGTAGGCACAAGGTGTGATTCACAGACTGTCGTGACACAACGTCTCCTCAATGTATAATTCTCTTCTTGGAATCGATTATGTAACGTGAACAGTGATGATCACTAATAGATGTGATTATCCCTGCTAGTTTTGTTTCTGTATACACACAGTACAATGATGTTTGCTGAAATCTCATTTCATTGTTGACTGTTAAAGCGTACGGAGCTCGTTTTCGGTTAAGTTTCCCAGATTTGCTGGTCATGAGAATTAGATTTCTCTTGAATATGGAAGCACAAGCAACTAAGCTTGTTTGCCTGTTCATCACCCTACAGTTGTTTTCTGAAGAGAACAAAGGCAACGGTTATTACACTTTGCAGACTTATATATATATATATATATATATATATATATATATATATATATATATATATATATATATATATATATATATATATATATATATGTGTGTGTGTGTGTGTATGTATGTATGTATGTATGTATGTATGTGTGTGTTGTGTGTTTGGGTGCATGTGTGCATGACTATTGCCCTCCTATTATGGGGAAAGGCTAATAGGTGAGGCACCCACTCATGAGAAAGAGAGAGACACGCGGCCCCGCTCTTCGACACATGTGCAGGTTAAGTAGGTCAAGTAGGCAAAGCTTATCACCTGTAGGAAAGGTAATGAACTTTGACAGTTCCGAGAGGAGAGGAGTCTAAACATATAAACCTCAATATCTGTCTAGTTAATGTATGAATGTAGTCTGTGTAGTCGGCAGGTAAACTTTAGCACGAGAAACGCCTATTTCGCTAATTCATTAATCTTAGAGCTTCGACACTCCGGTGTCATTTTTGAATAATAATGTGTGTAAAAATACGTTGAAAAATGAGATGGAATTCGATTAAAATAATACGAAAAGAAAGTAAGACACTTCACGCTAAGACATAGAGCCAATTGTCTGTCTGTTAACAGGGCAATAGAAATATAATTTTAACTTCAATCAAGATTTTAACATAAACTTTACATTTATCTTGAACTTTGGTTAGAATTTCCTCTGGTAGCACTTTATTCGTTCTTTCCTTTTCATTTTGTAGTTGGAATCGGATTTGGGCTACTTTTGACTCGAGAAAACTACTATAATCTTCCTTTATTTATGAGGTAGGCCTGTCCTTCATACAAGTGGCTGGCCTGAGCGTCGTTCATTCATTGTCCGTCTCAATTTTTCCTTACTATAAAAAAATGAATGATATCTAGAACGGAAGTGCCACGTTTGGGTGACTGGGTTGCAACATATAATTGGCTATTGAACTTCTGTCCCTTTGAATATATCCTTCAAATGGAGGTGAATAAACTTATCACACCATGGTCACGCCAGTGTCGTGAACTTTCCCATTGATCCCATTTCGTTATAAAACTGTGTTCACGTAACAATAGGATGTTTATCGTTGCTGGAGTGGTAGACGAAGCGGCCTTGAGCCAGCCAGAGCATATCTCTGCTCCTTTACCTGCGGCTGTATGGTCTAAGAATTACACTATGAGCCGGTAATATTTGAGATTCGAATGACAGATTGCTCTGTCATTGTCAGTGTATTTCTTTACATGATGATAAAGCTTGATTTATTATGAATATCTCGTAGGGACTAACGTTTTTTAAGAATAATATCCCTAATGGAATGTGCATTCTCGGAAGCTTTCGCTACACTTGATGAATGGAACGATCCTTGGCTTCAGAATCCTCAGGCATTCATGACCGCATTTTAGTGGGTCACCGTTAAGTCCAATTTTTTTTATCTCGTTATCTTTGTTTACCTGAAATGATGGTGGTCCCTTATCAGGTACATACTTAACACGAAGATTTGTGTGTAAAATGATTACCCTAAGTAATTACGAAGATTATAAGGACGATTTCCTAGAACTTCGTTAGACCTTGGCCGATCGTAAATGCACAGAATTTATTTTTTTATTTTTTTATTTAGTCGTTGGTCAGTGGATTTTAATCTGTATAAAGCCAAGGCCAGTAATCAGCATGAAATAAAAAATTATGTGACCCACAACATACACCTCATGCTCTTGACAGAAGTAGTGATATGCTTAGGTGTTAGACCCATTAACATTCATACTACATTGGGACCATCGCTGGGTAAATACTCATACCTTTAACATCCAACACATTTTTTTTATCATTCCAATGTAAGTATGGCAAATCTGAGTATCTCGGGAATTTTGTGGCCTTGGAGTGGCGTGTGAGACTAGAGTTCAAGATGCGGAACAGTTTCATTTTTACTCTCCAAGCTTCTACAACGCGCTAATTTACTCGTCACTTTCCACAAAAGTTTGTGTGGTATGCATCATTATTCAGCTTAAATTATGAGCTGTAGCAAGGAGGAATAGCATAACAACGAAATGGAAATTCCCGTGAATACTGCGTCTTGATTTTTGTCCTTCACCCAAAAGTTATCGAACCCTGACCATTATATACAACTCTCTTGAGTAAAAGCACAACACACCGAGAAGCATTTGGAGTAAAATAAGAAGCAGACGGCGCTTGCTGCCACAGATGTGACTTCTGGAAAACGTGCCTCTATAGAAACGGTAAATTTGACGAAATCGTGAGGTTTCGGTAAACAGAAAAGAATGAAGACTAGTTAAAAATTAGTGTGTGTGTGTGTATGTGTCCACATTTTTGTATATATGACCATAATTTTATTATTTTTGCTGTTATAGTAGTAATCTGTATCTGTGTGATTTTGCGAATCCATGGACAAGTAGTGAAGACAGTGAGGTTTTTTTTTTTTTTATAGAGAAGTTAACTAATGTTAAAGTTAAGTATTCATGGGTTGCCTTAATCCTCACGCAATCAGCATTTATCATTTAGCTGAGCCAAGGTCTTAAAAGAATTCTTACCGTAAGCTGAACAATAACGCATGATGACGTAAACTAGACATTCCTCGAGATTTTCCCCGTAGGGGGTTAGTGACGTGAGTCCTTTTACTGTACCCCCGCTCACATTCTCTTTCTTATATCTCGCTTTCCACCCTCTCATATCAATTGTTTCATAGCGCATGTGCGAAGTTTTCCTCCTGTTGCACCTTTCAAACCTTTTTACTGTCAATTTCCCTTTCAGCGCTGAATGACCTTATATGTTCCAGCGCTTGGCCTTTGGCCTAAATTCTACATTCCATTCCACCGCACGCGGTGCGCTGTAGGCATTCCTTGCAGTGTCCCTTCAGCCTCTAACTGCAACCCCATTCATTCCTTTTACTGCACTTCCGTTCATATTCTCTTTGGCTTAAATTTTATATTCCCTTCCATTCCTTGAGATTTCTAATCACTGAGTTACCTTGGCATGAAACGTCTAATTTGGCACTGAATGAGAAAACAGTATTCCAAATCAACCTAACCAGTAGAAAGTCTACTATGTGAATTTCATCCCAGCCAGAGAGAGAGAGAGAGAGAGAGAGAGAGAGAGAGAGAGAGAGAGAGAGAGAGAGAGAGAGAGAGAGAACTGAGACGAGATGTCGATATGATTCTACGTCACGTGGGGTCGGTCAGTTAGTATCAGTGAAAGCAGCGTGTCTGTCTTTGACCAGAAAGGAAAACTTCTTTTCCTTATAAGAAGATGCCACATCTTGTCTCGTCATTTGTTGGGCTTCTGGGACATCACATTGGAATGGAGAGGATTATCTCTCTCTCTCTCTCTCTCTCTCTCTCTCTCTCTCTCTCTCTCTCTCTCTCTCAATACAACAATGATATTGGGCTCTTTTGAACGGCGATCTTAAGAGACATCCCAATAATTCATTATATATTATATTATATATATATATATATATATATATATATATATATATATATATATATATATATATATATATATATATATATATATATATAAAACTATGAACTGAAACACGAAATCGTTCATGGTTTTTAATCACAGCCCGGAAATGGTGGCGAAATAAAAGCGCCAGAGGTGGGTGATCGACGGTAAAAGGAAGTCCCGAGTAATGGGTTCTGTACTGGGTTGCTTACCTTGCCAA
Source organism: Macrobrachium rosenbergii (assembly GCF_040412425.1). NCBI lineage: Eukaryota > Metazoa > Arthropoda > Malacostraca > Decapoda > Palaemonidae > Macrobrachium > Macrobrachium rosenbergii. The sequence continues at coordinate 15,851,959 of NC_089768.1, read as the reverse complement.
GGCTACTGTATATAGTTCACTGACCGGGAAATGCGAAATTGTGTGTGCACAAAGCTGCGTCGATTATCTGACCGACACCGAACAGCCGGAAGTGTTCATGGCATTGTATATATATATATATATATATATATATATATATATATATATATATATATATATATATATATATATATATATATATATATTGTATACACATTACATATATGGATATTTTATTCAGATTATATTTATTATATATATATATATATATATTTATATAAATAGTATATATGTATAAGTAGTAATCGGGTAAATAGATATGCTTGGCATATTATGTGCATGTATGAGGTTTGATTCGTATAGTTTTTATTGCATAGTCATTCATTGCCGTGATAAAAAAAGTACTAGCGTGGAAAAGAGTTATGTTACTTATAGTACGACTTATTCCTTTACCTATTTGTGGTTTATTTACCAAGTAAATCTCTCTCTCTCTCTCTCTCTCTCTCTCTCTCTCTCTCTCTCTCTCTCTCTCTCTCTCTCTCTCTCTCTCAGCGTCGGTTGTAGCGTATTCAGACGGCAAGTAAATTGACCGAAACTTGTAAGTTGAACCTGACGAGTATGGAACGGTGTGGAGCGTTACTTAAAAAACCTTTATGCCCCTGTTGACGTGAGCAGCGAATTATTTATCAGGTTTTTAGTCGACTGTTGTGTGTTGCTGAGAGAGAAAGCAACAGTAATGGCTGATCAGTACTCCTTCCAAATGTGTATTATCAAAGTACTGAAAACGGAAAAGCCACCACGAGTTAATTCTCATTCCACCGGCAGGAAGATATTTATGATCTCTCTCTCTCTCTCTCTCTCTCTCTCTCTCTCTCTCTCTCTCTCTCTCTTCTCTCTCACTGAAAAGAATAAATGTCGACAGTCAGTTCTTTGCCTGACGGTATAAAGATTGCATTGCATGGCATTGCTACATATGGTGAAGTTCTATGTCGATCTCAGGTTTGGTTGTAAGGCCGCCGGGTGCAGCGGCATTTACAGGAAAAAAAAAAGCGATGAAGGTAAACTTTCAGAAGGACCCACTCTAAGTCTTACTCTCTCGACGTACACGTGTTGGATCTTAATGTCATTACCTTTTCTTGCCTCCGCCAACCCCTACGCCCCAACAAGCACCCCTACCCATGACCACAATTCCCTTGTGAGCTGAGTGCTGACAGGCAGTGAGTCTTCGTTGACCTTGTCGATGGTGGATAGTGCCCCAGGTGGCTCCAGGAGTAGATCCACAATCGACCCCGGGGAAAAGCATAACTTTTCAGCGGATCAGACGCCGTGACTGGTTGACAGTCTCTCTCTCTCTCTCTCTCTCTCTCTCTCTCTCTCTCTCTCTCTGTCACGGGACCGCCGACCGCGCATTTCCCACTTCCCGGCCGAAATGATGGAGTTGTTTCTTCGACAGGATATCCGCCCTCTCGCTGTACAGGTTTTCCTTTCTCATTCACGTGATGAGGGGTTGGACGTCATCGTCATCCAGATGGAGCGAACGATCCAGAAATACAGAGGAGGAGGAGGAGGAGGAGAAGAGGTCAATCTGATCCGTGGTGCCCAGGCGCTTTTGTTCGCCGCCAGTGTTATTGCTTCAGTGACTTTCACAGCTGCAATTTTACATGCATTGAAGAAATAGGCAGGTGTCTTTTCCTTGCGGAGACCGGCAGGTGTCTTTTACCTTTGTGTTCTTTTGTTAAAGAGAGAGAGAGAGAGTGTGTGTGTTTGTGTTCTAAGATAAACCTGCCCAGAAACGTTAGACAAGAGGGTACAAGTTGAAAAGCCACTGGTCAGAAGGACAGTTGAAGATGATGACTTACGATATTGGTATATGACGTTGATTTTAATCATATGGGTGTGTGTGTGTGTGTTTTTTTTTAATGGTATCCTCTGTCCTTTTTTTTAAATTGCTCCCTCAAAGTCTTCAGCTACGTAAAAATGTCTTGATTGAGGCAAAACAAGCAGGAAAATCCAAGGTAGGAGGGAAACCACAACCTGAAGAGCCCCGTAGGGGTTAGTGCCGTCAATGCACCTCATTGTAGGCATTACTTAAGGTTCTTTACAGCGTGCCTTCGGCCCCTAGCTGCAACCCTCTCGTTTCTTTTACTGTACCGCCTTTCATATTCTCTTTCTCCCATCTCACTTTCCACCCTCTGTTAACAATTGATTCATAGTGCAACTGCGAGGTTTTCCTCCTGTTACACCTTTCAAACCTTATGCTGCCAATTTCCGTTTCAGCGCTGAATGGCCTCATAGGTCCCAGTGCCTGGCCTTTGGCTTAAACTGTATATTCGATTCAATTCAGTCCTGATTTTGTGCTGCAACATCAGATATGCGATCCGAAACGCGAGAGAAAGAAGCGGCATTTTCAGTGAGCCTCGAGGGCTTCTTAAGATCTGCCGAAACCTTTCAAGTCAGAAAAGGTTTCATTTTCAGCTTCAAGAATTTTTGTTTGACTTCTTTACTGTCATGAGTAGAAAATGTTTTATTTTCATCCGCAATTATAGGTGCATATATTTTATGGTAAGTTTTTTTGCCTTGAGAATGTGTACACGTCACTGTTAAATGCATGGGTTTCTAAAACTTTTGAAAAATAAACATTTTCATGAACCACACTTTTTCTTTTCATTTATTGGCAGACTGTGGGCTTTGGCTATAATATTTTGATCTGCGGGAAATAAAAACAGACAAAAAGAGCTCGGATTAAAATGGCTCGCTTTAGAATTTATCATTTCCATACTGTACATATAAAGCATAACAGTATGTCGCTGATCAGTATTACCTGTGTAAGGTAATAGGGGCGTGTTGGGCGAGCAGGCGGGAGAATTTAAGTCAGTGTTATGTGAATTACTGAAGTAAGAAGCAAAATTGACAGCTGGAAGAGTCACTTAGGAACTAAGTATATACTATAATTACTTCTAAAGAAAAGATTACCATCTCTGTTTGTTGTCCAGAGTCCTGAGGTCTACGTCAGGTCTCTTATCCATTCAACACCTTACCACTTTATATACTGTATATATATAATATATATATATTATAAATACATATAATATATATAATATAATTGTAGTAAGGTTTAGAATGGATAGAGGGCCTGACGTAGACCTCAGGTCTCTTGGCAACCAACAGAGATGGGAATCTTTTCTTGAGAAGGTTTTCTCGCTTCCACAGAGAGAGAGAGAGAGAGAGAGAGAGAGAGAGAGAGAGAGAGAGAGAGAGAGAGAGAGAGAGAGAGAGAGAGAGAGAGGTTAAAAATAAATGCTTAAACTTTAACATTAATCAGATTAATACTTAAATTCCAAGAACTTATTCATAATTTTTGGGGGGACGAATTAGGTATCCGCAGTTGGCCCTTTAGACACTGTACCTAGATCTTATGAAGAAAATCAATTGATAATCACGTACTCCATTTTATTTACTTTATTTTTATTTTTATTATTATTATTATTCTTTTATTTTTTTTATTTTTTGCTGTTGATAGATTTTTACCTAACCTTTACTGATTCCTTATGGCTCACTGTTATTCAGCTACAGTATTATGCTGGTAGTTTACTAGGCAACCCTTTTAAAAATATCTTAATGTTAATTTGAAGTACAGCTTAGATTACGTCAGGAATTGTGTGGAATTACTGTTAGTTGTGAGAAAACTTGAAAATGTTCCCGTATAGGCTGAACTAAGGATCTTGATTGCTTAACAGCGTTTGTTAAATATCAGAAGGCTAGACCCTGGAATTACGAGATGAGATGCATCTCTCTCTCTCTCTCTCTCTCTCTCTCTCTCTCTCTCTCTCTCTCTCTCTCTCTCTCTCTCTCATATATATATATATATATATATATATATATATATATATATATATATATATATATATATATATATATATATATATATATATATATATATATATATATATATATATTATATATATATACATATATATATATATATATATATATATATATATATATATATATATATATATATATATATATGTATGTATGTATTTACATTATATATAATATATATGTATATATATATATGTATGTATGCATATATTGTTTACGAAGACAGTGTTCGACTTCTGCTCAGGATAAGGTTAAACCTCAAACATATAAAAATCAGTGCCAAAAATACTGATTTTTGTTCTCCAATGTCAGTATAAATTTATCCGGCAATTACAGTTACTGTATATACAAGGTGCAAGATTTCATGAACGTTGTGAGGAACCACTAATTATAAACTGGATTGACCACGGGAAACCCCCTTCTAACCCCTCCCTCCCTCCCTCCCGCGCGGTAAGTGACTGGAGGGCGTGTTGTTCAGAAAAATACAGAATTGTTAGAAAAAAAAAATTTAAATATATAACATACCTTTTTTTTTGTGCTGAAATATCGCGAGGAATAAAAAAAAAAGTCACATATTCTTGAGAGGGAATATTTCCTTGGAACCTGCGTAAACAATCAACAATGCAGATGCTGTCATGCGGTGGACATTTCGTGACATGGCGTCTAACCCAAACATGTCAGCCAGATAGTAGCGGGGGTTTCTCGTGATAGGCATCTGTGTGTGTGTGTGTGTGTGTGTGTGTGTGTGTGGGTATGTGTGTGTGCTTGTTCATGTCTTGTTCAGTAGCAAAATTTAATATCTTTGCCAGGGGCGTCGGCCCCCCCAAGTCAGATGCTTGGCCCCCCACTGGTCCCCCCAGGTGAAATTCCCTTTGTAGCTAAACTTTAACCCTTAAAGTATTTGATACATTTGCAGAAAGTAAGAGTTGAAACTTAATTGAAAATTGAGCTCTAAAATTTCAAATACAGGTTTACTAATTACTAATACCATTATTTTCCTTCATTCACATGGATATATACACGAGAGTAGTATATTTTACTAATTACAGAATTGGTACATTTGTTTTGTGTAATTTTCTTTGGCCCCCCAAAAAATATCTTGGCCCACCTAGGCCCACCCCACTGATGGAATGCCAGCTACGCCACTGATCTTTGCTTGCAGGAATGAATGTAAGCTATTCCTATAACATCCTTCATTGTATTCCAAGAGAAAATAATTTCCGATTAATTTTGTGGCCGCCAAATTTCATTTGATAGGTTGCAAGGAGACAAAAGTGTATTCAAGTTAGTCTACTTTTTAGTTTTCTGTAAAAGAAAAATATTGTGCCGGCTTTGTCTGTCCATCCGCACTTTTTTCTGTCCGCCCTCAGATCTTAAAAACTGCTAAGGCTGGAGGGCTGCAAATTGGTATGTTGATCATCCACCCTCCAATCATCAAACATACCAAATTGCAGCTCTCTAGTCTCAGTAGTTTTTGTTCTATTTAAGGTTAAAGTTAGCCATGATCGTGCTTCTGGTAAGGATGTAGGATAGGCCACCACCAGGCCATGGTTAAAGTTTCATGGACCGCGTCTCATACAACCTTGTACCGAGACCACCGAAAGATAGGTAGATCTATTTTCGTTGGCCTTAATTATACGCTGTAGCGGCTGTACAGAAAACTCGATTGCGCCGAAGAAACTTGGGCGCATTTTTCTCTTGTTTTTTTTTTCATGCTTTCGCAAGTGGATGCATATTGTGTTTTGTTATGATCAGTTACTGTAATGGCGTGAAAACTGAAATAGAAAAATATGTTCATTTAGATGATTCTAGATGAAATACACTAGTCTTCACCTCCTAATTGCCTTTAATGATTTTGAAAGAGAGAGAGAGAGAGAGAGAGAGAGAGAGAGAGAGAGAGAACTTTATGCTTAAATTATTATGATTTTGTTTCCTATTCTGAGAGTGATGTTTCTCCCAGAGCAATGAATATATACTACGTCCTTATTGTAATGTGTATACGTAATGCAGTTATACTTCTTGTGCTTAATGTTAATTTGGATTTCTATAGAATGCCTCTGCAGTAGCTGCGCACTTTCTGAATCCCACGTAGAGCATTTTCAAAAGATTTTGCAGGATGCTCAAAGTTTTATATACAGAACATCTAAGTCACGTCATTATTTTGACAACGTTAAATCATTTGATAAGTATCTGGTTATCAGAATAATGGCGTGTCTCCGAACTAATGCCCGAGGCTTCTAATTTATACGTGTGATGCAGCTCTTCATGTGACATATTGTACAGTTTCCACGTAAAACTTTTGTATCTCCTCTTCGCCATTTACGTCAGTTTACAACAAAAGCCCCATTTTTTGTGAAGGTTTCTTGGAATTGCATAGCAGAAGTACAGCCTTGTGCTTGTGAGAAGCGTGTACTGATCAGAATCCTGTATTGGAAAGAGCCTCCAGTTAATTTCTTCCGTTTGTTATCGGCGCGTTGATTTAGAATACATAACGTCCCAGGTATCTCTGTGCATCCACTGAACCATATTTGGTCTTGTTAATTGGCTAAGCATGCCACCAGAGGTCTCAGTACGGTGACGGAAGGGCAATAATAACAGTTCGATCCTCCAGAAGTGACAGCTTGTGTTTACATCATGAGCAGTATTGCCCTATGGGGCCAATCATTCGCTGTCAGCTGCCACTCAAGTCCTCTCGTGGTGTAATGCGATATTTGCTTATTTGCACAAGTCTGTTCCTCAGTAAACTGCCATTTTCCATTTGTTTTGGCGGGGTGGGGGTGTTGGCAAGTGATGCAGACTTTTACATTGAATAAACTGCATCGCTATCGAACACTTGCAACCACTCCTGAACGATTCTCACGGTCTACACGACTAACATTTTAAAATCATGTTTACTTTCTTAATCATTTTTTTTACTGTATTTTTTCCAGCCTTATTTTCAGTATTAATAATTTTTTATTTCGATTTTATTGTAGCAGCATTATTTTCAGACAGACGAAATTTGTATCTATATTAATAATTCTTGATTTCATTACTATTGTAGCAGCATTATTTTCAGACAGACGAAATTTGTCGTATCTATCTATATTAATAATTCTCGATTTCAATCCCATTGTAGCAGCATTATTTTCAGACAGACGAAATTTGTCGTATCTGTATTAATAATTCTTGATTTCATTACTATTGTAGCAGCATTATTTTCAGACAGACGAAATTTGTCGTATCTATCTATATTAATAATTCTCGATTTCAATCCTATTGTAGCATCATTATTTTCAAACAGACGAAATTTGTCGTATCTGTATTAATAATTCTTGATTTCATTACTATTGTAGCAGCATTATTTTCAGACAGACGAAATTTGTCGTATCTATCTATATTAATAATTCTCGATTTCAATCCTATTGTAGCAGCATTATTTTCAAACAGACGAAATTTGTCGTATCTATATTAATAATTCTCGATTTCAATCCTATTGTAGCAGCATTATTTTCAGACAGGCAAAATTTGTCGTATCTATATTAATAATTCTCGGTTTCAATCCTATTGTAGCAGCATTATTTTCAGACAGGCAAAATTTGTCGTATCTATATTAATAATTCTCGGTTTCAATCCTATTGTAGCAGCATTATTTTCAGACAGACGAAATTTGTCGTATCTATATTAATACTTCTCGGTTTCAATCCTATTGTAGCAGCATTATTTTGAGACAGACGAAAGGGCGACCGAAGACAATTGATTTGAATTAAGGTTTCCCACAATGCGCCTCATCCGAAATTTCTCTCTCCCACTTTCTCAAAAAAATATGACAGCGCAGGATGAGGATTCTGAAGAGTTCACGACATTTGTTCCTGATACAGAAAAATTTTTAGCTCATTTTCACAGCTTCGTTGATAGTTTGAAAGGAAGCCTTATTAGGGAATTGGTTAAACAAAATCAGTTGACATCGTGGATAATGAGGAAATGCTCAAGGAGATAAAAAAGTAAAAAAAAAAAAATTGAAAAGTTTTTCTCACGAGGATAACACCCAAAATTTGCTTTGCCAGTGATTTTTTTTTTATGAAAGCGGTGTCAATCGATTTCAAATTGTTGCTTACAAACCCTTATCTTAAAAATTCGGTGAAATGTTATTTAGCTTCCATGTATCATGAAAATTCACGAAGAAATTAAAGTGGGCGGAAAAAGGCAAATAACGACATTTTTGGGGGGGATTTTTTTTATCAGTTCAGATGAGACTACGGAATCACCCGTTTATGGTTGGTTTCATTGCTGCTCACTTGACATCATTCCCAAAAGTTGCTGAAGTAAGAATTGGGTAATGTAGGAAGTGATGTCTCCTGGTTAAGTTACGTATACCTTAGTTTAACCAGACCACTGAGCTGATTAACAGCTCTCCTAGGGCTGGCCCGAAGGATTAGACTTATTTTACGTGGCTGAGAACCAATTGGTTACTTAGCAACGGGACCTACAGCTTATTGTGGAATCCGAACCACACTATAGCGAGGAATGAATTTCTATCACCAGAAATAAATTCCGGCCGGGGAATTGAACTCCGGCCCATCGAGTGGATGTCTCCTGGTGCCATCACCTTATGGGAACAGAGCTGATAATTTAGTGTTCATTGCTGGCGCATTGGAGGTAGAATCACTCTGACGTAATTCATACAATCCTCAAAATTATTTTCGTAGATGCCGCACTAACAAAGTACTCAGGGACAACCTGCTACTTTCCACTTATTTAAAAAAAAAAAAAAAAAAGACAGTTGTCAGTATCTCCAGACAGGTGAACTTATTAATTCAACCGGTGTTCAGGCAGTTCAGGCCGCTCGCGTTGACTTTTTTTTTTCTTTCTTTTTTTTCCGCAGGAGACCTTTTCATTGGGATGTACGTAAAGGACTGAGGCAAAAAAAGGGACGTATGGAATGAAAGGTTAACGATGCCGGTAAGAACATCTTGCGAAACCGTAGCTCAAGCGTGCCCGTGACTTGGGCACCATTGACTTTATACTCTTCATGAACTCCACTTCTCACGTGGGATGCATAGATGGCATTTAGCTGGATTGAGCAACCATACGTGGAGGGCAGCTACGTCCAGCGCGACAAGAGACAACGAAGAAGGTCCCAGAGGCACACCATACAACAGGAGGCAAAGGCATCTTCCATGAAGGGCACCATCGCCCTGCGCGTACGACAGAGATCACGAGGCCTGGAAGCGCTGAAAGGTTACTGGATTTAGCGCGCGCCTCTCCTCTATAGACACGCGACACCGCCGCCGCTGCTGCTGCCCCCTCATCAGGAGTACCTTGGCCGAGGGTTATACGATTACGTCCCCGTGGATCCCTTCTCCGAGCTCAAATGTCCTTTTATGTCGACTGTCTTTTGAGGATAATGGCGCAAGAGGTTTGTCGGAGACCATACTGCCAAGAAAAACGAGAGGGAGAGAAGGCTAGCAAGGGCATCGTAGTATCCGCGGACACGTGGTTTTAGATCACGTGTTATCGTAAGTGCCATTAATGCCAGGATGTAAGGGCAGACGTGTCAGGGGTCACTTGGTTTTCTTTCTCCTGTGCAGGAAAGAGACGAAGGTGTAGCAATAGATCTGTCTGTTCTCGTGCTCTTCACGGTCATCCTCTCACTGCCAAGGAACATGCACAAAGGGCTCCTGGGCTTTCCCTGCTGTACTTTCTCTCGCCTCTTGGCCGCAACCTGAGTCGCCGAGGACAACATGAGTTGCCCTCTTAGGTCTGGGTGGTGGTAGGGCAGGGGTAGGAATCCTGAAGGTGCGGCGGACAGAAATGACATCTGAAAATGGGGTGATTACTATCAAGACAAATCTTCCCACACAGCTACGTGCTGACGCGCCGACATTGTGGTGTTTTTGACTTGACACATTGTAGGTTTCTGTACATGTATGTGCACCCTGTTAACAGGGTTGTGCGCGAGCCTATTCGCTCTTTCGTGGCTTTTACATAAAAAAGGTGAGACAGGTCTTGCGAAATGGGCTTCTCTTTGGACCCATGTCTCTCTTGGCTCCCAATGTTGGGACACTGGGCATCTCTCTCTCTCTCTCTCTCTCTCTCTCTCTCTCTCTCTCTCTCTCTCTCTCTCTCTCTCTCTCTCTCTCTCTCTCTCTCTCTCTCTTACTTTTCTTCTGCCAGAGATGTCTCAGGATTTCGAAATGAAATGTGAAAGGGACCTCCATTATGTGATGTGTGTATAGATTCTGTCTCTGTGATATTCAGCTGTGTCTGAATGCACGTAAACACATACACACGCTCACAAACACAGGTTATGAACTTTGTCTCACCAGCGAGAGAACCTAGATCGCTGGGGGTGGGGGCAGGACGGCTCGAGCACGTTTCCCAAAAAATCCAATTTGATGTAAAATTATATATATATCTATCTATCTATCTATATATATATATATATATATATATATATATATATATATATATATATATATATATATATATTATATAAATTGCATAAGAGAGGCAGTATGCCCATATATCTGCATGTATCTACATATAGCTATCTACACACACATATGTGTATATTACATATATAATTATGAATATATATTTATTACCATTATGACTGAGATATACAGTATAAAAAAATTACACGTTTCTCTTTGATGCTGTTTGAATACAGAAAACAAATGAAAAAGAAACCCACCAGAGAAAGCTGATTACAATTTAGGAAGTGATTTTTTTATAGACTTCTCAAGTTATCTTTCAATGAATCTTGATACGAAGGTCAAAGATAAGAAACGACTGTGGGTGCTGATGAATTGACTAATATCAGTCAGTTAATCAATATTTCTTTCTTTGCCAAAGGAATTTTATGTCTTGGAAATTTATTTGAAACGGTAAAGTTCCTTCGGAAAAATTACGTATGATAATCCCTTGGCCAGTGAACTAAAAAAAAAAAAATGGCGAAGATCGCTGAAGATCTTGATGGTATAAAAAGGTCATATATTTTTTTTATTAAAGACCAAAGGACGGGCAGCCTTATGCCCTTTTCTAGCCCAGGCCTGAAAAAACGAGTCAAATGACAAGGGAAGGAAGGCGATACGACTCAGGAACGGTATATATTACTTTGGTCTTCCGCAGGCGTTTAATTTACTGTCTGACGTAAGAATTGCGTCCTGTTATCAGATGAGCTCGAAATCACGCTAAGGTTACGTGAGAGGTGATTATAGTTTGTCTGTTTCGTGAAGATCTGAAGAGTAACGCGAGTTACGTACAATGGTCGTCCTGCAAACGTATATGGTTACATAACATATTACTGTAACCTTTTAACACGAACAATTGCTTGCTCATAATTATGCAGTCGTAAGAATATATTACTGAAACAGTTTTTGTTTTTGTAACGGTTTAATAAAATATTTACTGAGGAAGATACATTGTTTAAGTGAGTCGGACAAATTAATACTGAATAAATTCCATTACTCACTCAAGTCAGCCACATGACAGAGCGATTTTCGAAAAGTTCTGGTTTTCGTTTGTGACTGCCTGTATCCTTCTACTTTTGAGTTATTGTTTTTGATTGTATGAGGTGAGTTACTAATTATCATTTTTCCAAGGCACATTAAAGAAGAAACCGGTTGCAGTACCAGAGCAAATAAGGGGAAACAAATAAAATCATGGAAAAACAACTCAAGAACACGTTACCTTACCTATAATCCCATTTTTATCGTTAGGTAGAACAGTGTTGTGTGCATTCTTCATGAACTGATAATGGAGGTCATCATGTGGTAACATAAAACTCGCGACATTAATTGCTAAACCAGAAGTCGCTTTCTTAGATGCTCTAAAAATTTCAGCGAAAAAGTCCGACCTGGACTGATGTATTTGTATGCATTGGCCGCCTTCTCGAATTTGCTCTGCCAGCGTCAGCAATTTTTGTGTTTCTTTCCTTCCGTTACTCCGCTTTCGACTCCTTCCCTGCTTCTGTTTCTCCCAACCCATATAATCTCTTATTTTATAAAGGGCGCGCTTTTAGTCCCCTCTGAGGGTAAGCTGTACCCGTTTTCTTTCCCTTAAGCTCCTCCAGGAGGACCCAGTTATATAGGAATATCAGGTTGAATTCGGCATCCTCGTTGGTAAATTTATTTGAAGACGGCTGTGTGTGAAACACTTCATTGGTATGCTTTTCATCCTTCGTTATCTTTTCAATTCATACTACCTGTGTTAAGATCTAGAGCACTTTAGAGTCCAGAATGTATGTGTAAAAATAGGTATTTCCTCCGAGTGTGGGTATCTGCCTATAAACAGGATAGATGCATCAATAGATAAAATCATGTCTATTGTGTTCGGTTTTCAAAGTTCACAGCGTATTCAGTAACAAAGGGCACCTATTCAGAAGTCACCTCACTAAGGTGAAAAGGCAATAAGATATGTTTTTTCCCCGACCTATAGGCTTATACAACCGCTGACGTCATTGTACTGACTGACACTGAGACTGTCGTATGTTTACGGTGTTCCTGACATCTCTGTCAGAGACATTTTTTTGTTTTTCTTATCTTGACCCTTTTGAGTTTTCGTTATTTTCTTTTTAAATCGTATATTTTTCTTATTGCTTCCCTTTGTACGTGTCAGGGGTTGCTTTTTTGAAAAGGTAGACGATGGAACCACCAGTTTACCTTAAAAATGTATGTTCCCAAGCACCGGCTGCGCTTGGTTATATGTATGTTCCCAAGCACCGGCTGCGCTTGGTTATGGTGCTTACTCTATACAATAGCATCTTTTACAGTTATAGTTATCTTGCTATGTGCTTAAAGAATATCTTTCTTATTCCATCCTGGTGGACCACAGAAGTTCAGTTATATCCCCAATATGTATGTGACATTTTCATAAAATTTAGAGTGACTTATCCCGGTCTTAATGAAAATAAGCCACACTGAGTAAAAAATTGCATAATCACATCACCGTCATATGACTTAGGAATGTGCAGTTACTGCACGATGTCCGCTCCTTCATTCACGCAACAGACAACTTGAGGTTCCTTAGTTAATGCTGATAAAACTGACCTTAAGTCGACTTCAGCGGGAAACTAAGAAATGTCTTGCACGGAAGTCAAGTTCTTGTGTAATGACATAATTATTTCTTAAAACAAAAAACGCCATCGAACAAAACGTTTTTCCTGGTCCAAAAATTGTTGTCCCACTACAACTTCATTTTTTGACCTCCAACATTATTGGGAACTAATTAGTGCAGTTTCTTTTCCAGTCTTTCTTCTGCTATACGTGGTAGGCTCGAATGTTGTTGAGGAACTCATAATTTTTACCTTAAGATGATGAAGTATTAGAACTTGTAAGGATTCAAACCAAGTAGTGATAAGGTATCTTGCGGTGTCTGCAAGACTTCAGCCTACAGCTGTATTGTTTGAATGTTCTTGTCCAGTAAAATGTTCAAACTATTGTTCGATTCTTATAAAACACTGAATGAACCTTTTTAATCTTCTTGTTGATCAACAGATGGTTTCCACAGAGCAAGATGCACATGACCTTAAAAACGCTTTTGTCTACTTATAATATTGTCTAGAAATTCCTTGGTTTCTGGTGGAAACTGGTTGAAAATCTTGTTCCTGGTGGATTACTCATCACAAGAAAATACATTAGGAATATGCCTATGCATTACATTTTAATTCTTTGCCGGAGTCCAGTGCCTGAGGCATTAAACAGAAACACTCTAATTAGACCAAAACCGTTTAATTGTGTGACACTGTTATGGAGGGGTGCAACCTTTTCTTCCTGGTGTTGTTTGTTTTGGAGGCGTTGTCTTCCTGACAGTCTCGCCTCCTTATGCGTTCTAGGCTGGTGCTCGACCTTACCATGCACTTGATCCTTTTATGCAAGCTGTGACCTGATCTCGTCCTCTTGCTGTCCTGTCGTGTGCCCTCCGATAGCTCTCCTCCTCTGGAGAAGAATGGTGGACACGGTAGGAAAGGACAAGGAAGGAGTTTTCGACAGTGAGTGGCACTCGTGTTTCCGTAACAGTTTCGCCACATGGGCATTGTTTGCTCACAAAGCCTTGGGGGAATTCTTTCGCTAAATGGCGTCAATGTTGTTTTTTTTCCTCGTCCATGAAGTTTGGGTAATATCAACCCTGCGATATTCGGCATTAAGGGCTAAATTACCGAAGCGGCCGTAATGCCACTTATATCACTTGCAAAATCAGGCTGGTTTCAGCGTCCAGTCCCTTTGTTTCGAGGGAACGCTTGAATCCGGACGCTTAAAGGCTCATTGGGACCAATTGTGGCCCCCGGGTACGCCATTCTAAGTCTTAGTCTCCCCTTGAGTAATGGCGTTGATCCACCGTCCATCGGGTCTTCATTTCTTTTAGGGCGTTGTGTACTGCAAACGATCCCGAATGACGTCACAGATGAACATCTTTCGGTGGCTACACTTGTCAAATTTGCCCTCGTGCGTCTTTGCGTTGTCCTCGACATTGTATCTGTCCGTGTGTTCCTCTGAGGCTGTGCGAGGCCCCTAATCAAGCAAGAGATCAGGGCCGAAGGTCAGCAGCACGCGACCCTGATGACAATCGGCCATCGTGGGCTCTTTGACAGACTTCGCAACCTCACCAACTCTTCCTCTGGGGCCTTTACGTAAAAATTGACTGCTCCCTCTCTCTCGTAATCTCTTCTGCCAGCATCTTGCTTTACGTAAAGGTTATATTCTCTCTCTCTCTCTCTCTCTCTCTCTCTCTCTCTCTCTCTCTCTCTCTCTCTCTTTGTGCTGTTGCTTGATTAAACAGGCGTTATGCCAGCACGGGCTCTTGCTCGCAGAGTAGCCCGTATTCTTTCATGTCTGTTTAGACATAACCGTTGGATCTTTCAAAAACAAAACAAGGGTATCAACTGAATTGTAAAGATTGCAGAATTAACAATTCAGTTTTCCAGAAATTAGTCTGCATTTGTAACTTGTTTTAGTTGATCTCTCGGTACCTTCTTTCATCCCACGTGCATTGATATCTGTGCTTTGTGTTTGAAAGATAATGGTGATTATGTGTCAGATATGATGATACGTATAAGAGAAAATGGTTGAATCTTTAAGTACCTTTTAAAAAATCGCTTCTGCAATTGCAAGAAAACTTACTCTTGTTGCAAGTCGCAATGTTTAATGGGGCCCGGAAACCAACAGAG
Source organism: Macrobrachium rosenbergii (assembly GCF_040412425.1). Lineage (NCBI taxonomy): Eukaryota > Metazoa > Arthropoda > Malacostraca > Decapoda > Palaemonidae > Macrobrachium > Macrobrachium rosenbergii. The sequence continues at coordinate 15,836,949 of NC_089768.1, read as the reverse complement.
AAATATTAAAAATTATACTAATTTTATCAGCCTTAGCCCGCATGGTGAACCAATAAGCATCGCTACATCGCTGCAAAGAACACTTCTACAATATTTGATATGGTTCCCTTCAATTCTGTGTCCTAATTCTTGTAAGTGCTTTTTTGTGTGAATTATCGGAAAAATCCCATCTTAATTTTCTTTTACTTGTTTCTTTTTTTTCTCCTTTAAAATTTAATTCCAGCGTTGCTGAATCCAGCAACCGATGCTGCATTTCTGGATTTTTTTTTTTTATTAAACTTTCCAGGCCCACGGGATTGACAGTGTTCACCGTTTCTATTTTTGGATTATTAAATCAGTGGTGGTGGGTGGCGCCTTCTGCTAATAGTGTTTTCAACTTTTTCAATAGGCGTTGCTCCTAAATTTCCTGTCCTTGTTATCTTTTTTATGTCTGTCTTGTACGTGTCACCATTTTTCCATGTATTTGTTGCTTTTCGTTTTATGGGACTACCTTGAATTAAACATAAAACTGACATTCGTTTAATGAAAACTAGTGTAAAGTAATTTGTTCAAATGATAAGTGCTTCAAGGTGAATTATTTTGAATTCCACCCTCATAACACCATGCTTGATCGGATGTTTTTTTTTTTTCCTGGAACTATTTATTTTTTATGAAAACGAATTTCAGATGAAAGTGTTCATTACAGGGTTCGGTATTTCTCTATCCATTTGCTGCTACAGCATCGCACGTACCCAAGACGCTACTGTACTGTAGACCAGTGCTTTCTATTTATCGCCAAAAGAAATATGAATGAGTTTGTAAGAAAGCTTTTTTAAAAGTTTTTGGGAACTGCACACGCACCTAGAATATATCGAATTGTCAGAGGTGATGAATCTATACTTCGGTTGTCTGTTACAGATGTTCTGCGTTATGTGCAATCTTGTGACTTCATGGTGTCCTTTGTTATCTGAAGTAACACACTGGCCAAGCATAAGGATTGACTTAGCTGTGACAGGTCTTTTCTGGAAAGCTGTCAGTTTAGCGACAGCTTCCATTTCGCTGGGTAGCCTACAGAGCTTTGTGGTTAAAGTCATGGGTCTGGTTCTAACGGTCAAAGTTTGATTTTTAGTTAAGGCTAATGTCTTTGAGTTTATAACTGGAGTCCGTGGCTGTTGAGCTGTTTGGGTGAATATGAAAAGGAATCACGAAGTCACCGGTACTCCTGGAAAAACTCTCGTGGCAAAATCTTCACTCAGCTGGACTGTCGTAGGGGGTAGTCGTGCAACATAAACACGGTTAAAATTTCTGTTGGCTGTCATCCTGTGAGGAAATTAAATTAACTCGAACTGTCCCAAAATATTTATCGTCAACCCACACAGTTCAATTTTTTATGGTTCTTGTAGCCTTCATAAAACAGACACTTTTGAGATTTTCCGAGAAAGATTATAAGTTAGTTAGTTATATCTTAGTTTAACCAGACCACTGAGCTGATTAACAGCTCTGCTAGGGCTGGCCCGAAGGATTAGACTTATTTTACCTGGCTAAGAACCAATTGGTTACCTAGCAACGGGACCTACAGCTTATTGTGGAATCCGAACCACATTATAGCGAGAAATGAATTTTTATCACCAGAAATAAATTCCTCTAATTCTTCATTAGCCGGCCGGAGACTCGAACTCGGACCTAGCGAATGCTAGCCGACAACTCTACCGACTCGTCCAACGAGGAACTATTTATCAATTACTTAGAATTAGACTAGAGTAAAATTAACCATGTTTAGATTCAGTACATCGATCATCCTTCTGCAGCTATTAATAATGAAAGTAGTTTGCCACCTTAAGAACAAAACCGAGTTTATTTGGGTAACTATATTTTTTCGAAGTAAAAAATCAAGTTTACATTCCGATTTTGACACCTATCGTCCTGGGTAGTAATTGAACAGATTGTACTTGACGTAAGCTAGTCCCATCATGCCTGAAGTTGCACAAGGTGGGGTTCTGGGACTTTTTCGCTTTCAGTCTTGGCAGCTGGCGTGATTGTTGGCCTTGAAAATAAGATAACCCAGCATTCGGATGTTGCAACTTGCTGTTATTGTTTTCCTCTCGTATGCTAATCAGTGATCGGAAGCGGATACTGAGTGGAATAAAACAGGACATTTATATTACACCGATATCACATAAATGTTACACCGATATCACACCTTGTATCCACTTCATTGATTCTGGACATTAGCCAATACTTGGCATACATTAGACCTCCAAGGTTTCTTCTTCTTTTTCACTTAGTGCTGCCAGAAAGGGCGGTATTGTTCATAAGCCGTTCGGTATATATGTATATATATATATATATATATATATATATATATATATATATATATATATATATATATATATAGATAGATAGATATATATATATATATATATATATAGAGAGAGAGAGAGAGAGAGAGAGAGAGAGAGAGAGAGAGAGATGGCGATGCAAAATACTTTTGTGTGGCCGTCAGACGCGTCACGTAATTGCTGCCTTTCTTTATTTTTGCAGAAGATTTCAAGAAAAACTTTCTCTTTGTGACAGTCAGTTTCCAGTAGCTTCGCTCGTGCATGCGCCCTAAGAGTTAGTGCTTGTTGCTAATATTACTGCGCCGTTATCTAACGACGTGTCACGGGATCACATGAACGAGAACCTTTTTTTTTTTTATTGTAAGTCGGAGAGGCTGAGATGTTGTTTGGTAGTGCCATGCAAATCAGCTCTTATTTGTTTGGTGGTCGCTGTTGTAAATCAAGTAATTATCTTTATTATTTATGCCTTCTGTTTTATTCTATTTTTTATCATATCTGTTGCTCTCTGTAGCCTCATAATGGAATTTGTTATATGTATGTATATGTATATATATATATATATATATATATATATATATATATATATATATATATATATATATATATATATATATATATATATATATATATGTGTGTGTGTGTGTGTGTGTGTTTATATACACATATATATATACATACATACATATACATATGTAAAATTATATGCACATATATTTGTGTATATATATAAAATTTCATATATATATATACTCGTATATATATGTGTGTGTGTGTATGTCTGCGTTTGTTTGTGTGTGTGTATGTGTGTGGCTGTGTTTATATGAGGTATGTGTGTACGTGTCATTGAAGAGAGAGTCTTTTAAACATGCGGCTAGAATGATTGCATTGTATATGAAGAAATTAATGTAACAAATTTAATGTCTCTTCTAGCCTACTTACGAGACATTACATCTTTCATTTTGCTTGGTGACCACTAGTGTGGATCCAGCAAGGCGCTGTTGTAGCCTGTGGATCTGTTCCATTTTACTTACGGTAAATCTGGACATCCTGTCGCTACTGACATTCCCAAAACCTTCAACACCTGATAGATGTAGTATAGACACAATATATATATATATATATATATATATATATATATATATATATATATATATATATACACACACACACACTCACACTCACGTATATACTCCTGTCATATACCATTTGTCCTTATTTCACTATTATAGTGAGCAGGGATACGGATCTTGGGGGCGATACTGTTGCGTCGGTGTTCAGAGGCAACTTGAGGGTGGGTCCCTTTCGGATGTTCTCTGTGACCCCGGTTTCAACTGTGCCGGAGTGGTCTGATCATTTAGGTACTCCTTCACCTCTGTATTGGTTGCTGTGCGTCGCGACTGGTGGGGAACTTAAGAAAACGATTGTTGTGCTACACACGTGCTGCTCAGTTATTTCATTATTTGAAACCCCATAAGAGGAGTTATCCACATGTGAACCGCGTTACTTTTTCTCTCATCTTTTTTTTTTTGGGGGGGGGGACGCTTAGACGAATAAGTTCGAGCGGTAAAAGATCTTATTATTTATTATAATAAGCGACTGTGATTGACATAGCTTTCCTTCACCGAACGTTAAATTATGTGACTACGTTTGACGTCAGCAAGCGGTTACAACGTGAGGCATCACGTGAGGGACACCGTTGAGTGGCTTCCTACCGCTTTACCCCTTTCATCCCTCCCGAATTTTCCTTCGTAATTCCACTGTTGATTCTACGTTACCAGAAAGTCAATAATGCTATAAATGTTCATCATAGTCGTCTCTTTCGTAGCCCAGACTGAAGGTAAATATTTATAGCAACGTCATGGTGCATGGCGCCCCACGTGCATCTAAACCAAGTCACGTGTGCCTCGCCCCAGCTCTCCAGCAAGAGCTGCGGCTGCCAGACTTGGATGAGATTCTAGATATCTCTAGAATGTTAGAGCCCAGTGCAATGCAACAGATATTTCAAGACGGTCAGTCGTTAAACGTATATGTGGACTGATTTTTTCGCTATGGTAGAGTTCCACAAACTTGCGTTAGATAAGAGAAAATTACAGCCCCAACGATGAAAAAAATATCCATACATGGCAACTTATAGTGGAGTTGGTCGTCAGGTGATTTGGCATATATGCTAACTTACTATTTGTTTCTTCGTCGTCTTGCAGTTATAATTTTCATAATTTTTCATAAATTAGAATAACGATTACTAACTTCGACGTAAAATTGCATCTAGAAAGATACTACCAACAGTTATTACCCAAAATCAATATTACAGAGGGCGAATGTTCTCAAAGTGTGGGGCTGCACGTGACTTGAGAGAGCGGCACAAACATACGAATGAACTGGTCGGCCCCACACGCTCGCAGACAGACACACGCACACGCGTACAAACGCACACTTACGTTCTCTCACATTCATACGTACACACGCTTATACACAACGCCGTATGGTGGTGGCTTCGTGTTTCTCTAGTTGCCTTCAGCCAGGGGTGGTGTTAAAAGTGTTGTACCTGCGATGTTGTCTCGAAGGTGTTCATAGTCTTTGAGAACACTGATCTGGTGGTATGTAAGCTCCAGTGGAAAGAGAGTTACGATTAATAAGAGAAAAGCTTTGTCATCAGTGGCATTTGTGTTCTTATTACTATAGTGTAACGAGTTGGACCTTTATAGAAACTTGAAAGTTACTACAGTAATTAAGGAGTGTTTGTTATTAGATTAGCGGGAAAGTTTATATCTCATGAAAATTATCAGCAAACACCAAATGAGTTTTTTCTTCAGAACTGCAGCCTAAGTGACATTTTACGGGTTGCATTATTGTGGATTATTTTAGCGACACGTTTTGAATCTGTAACTGTATTTGAATTTGGAAGGAAAACGCAAGCTCATCTCGAGTGAGAAGTGGGCAATTATAAGTAAAACTCAGTGTCAGTCGTCACGAAATAGGAAAGAGCAGGGCAGGAGGTAAGAGAATGCTTTCTTGTTCCCGTAGGAGGTGATCGTGGTCACGTGCATTGACAGACCAGGCCATTCGACGTTCTACATTCGGGGCTTTCGTGAAATGAGCTTATAAACCCGTTTGCGGGCACTTCCCCGTATCGAATCGAGTATTGGAGTCGGTGAATTGTGTTTGTGAATGTGTTTAAGGACCCGGAATATGCCATAGCAGATTGGATGTGTGCGTCTTTGGTACATTTCCACTCTTCCTCCCGTGGAGGGGAAAATATTGTGCTACAGCCCCTTGGGCGGATCACTCTTTGGCTTAACGTTGTCTCCTTCGACGTCAGTCTGCTCTCCAAACATCTGAAAGTTGACGGTCCTGCGTGGGACCAAGGTTAAGAAGAGACGCTCGTACTTCTGAGAAAGAAAGAAGTCGTTCCTCCAAAGCTATGTACTATAGAACTGCTCGTTCTTTTCGTGGCGTGGAAGGTTGAGGTTTCTGCAGGACAGATAGAAAAGCCATATTTATTTTTTAAGGAAGGAAATCTCATCATCATACATCGGAGACAAAGAAAGAAAGAAAAAGGTCGTGTCGACCACCTCTTTGGTCCTCGTTGGTGCCTGTAACCCATGGCGACTGCTGCAGTAAAGGAAGAACCCGAGGCAGCCCCACCGTACAGCCTCTCACTCCTGCTGACAGATCGCAATACAAACCCACCACATTGTAGAACCATGACTGCCTCCTCCTTAGGCGGACATCCTCCACCACCTGCACCTCTCACCAATCCTCAGAACGTGATTCCACGTGCCCCACAGAGCGGTTTGCCCTCACAGAACAGCAGCAGCAACAACAGCAGCAATCACAATCCGCAGGGCAACGGCGGACATCAGCAACCTTCTTGTGGAAATCAGCAACAGTGTAATAACAATAACAGTAGCAATCCCCCTCCTCCGCCTTCTTCAGGCGGAGCTGTCCATGCCCCTCCAATCATTCCACAACCCCAGGTGAACGGCGTAGCAGCTTATGACAGAGTGCCACCACATTCCCCGTCAACCATGGCCTCCACAGAGGTATCCAAAAGGAATTCCTCACCAAACAAACCACCTGCCAATGTAAGTAATGCTTAGTTGAAAACCCTTTCTTTTCATGAACATAGAACACTGCTCTGCTTCTTTTGTTATTTAGTCAAATTGAATCAGATGCTTTAAATTTGGAAGGGTTCGTGCGTTGCCCATGAGAAATAGGTGTTCAACAGTGTGTGTGTGTGTGTGGGGGCGCGCGCTCGCGCGACCAGAAGGGGTCGTTTATGATATATTATATATATATATATATATATATATATATATATATATATATATATATATATATATATATATATATATATATATATAATGTATGTAAGTACATACATAATGTTATACGTCGATTGCAAAACAAGGTTTCCGCCTATCCGAGTGATATACGGTTGTCAAAGAGAAAAAACTTAAAGGGAACGGATAAGTCGCTATTTAAAAGAGAGAAAAAAAAAAGATATACAAGCATTGTATAACATCTCTGTTAATCAGCTCAGTGGTCAGGTAAAACTAAGGTATACTTACTTTACTCGCAGACAGACAGAACCCGAGGGCACAACTCCTACCCTTCATACTAGCCATGAATGAAATGCAGAGATGTATCCATTGCTTGTAAAATTGTCTCAGAATTTCCATTTCGATACCAGACATTCAAACGTTCAGCTTAGTTTTGATGAGATAAAGCTTTAAAATTCGAATAGCGTATGTCATCGACTGTTTTTGAGTTCGTATCTGTGTTTTTGACTCGTCTTATTCCTGTTTTGGTTTAGCGTCATATTTAGTTTTCAGCTTGTCCCTGAGCCTTCATCCGTAGTCCATTCCACCAGCTAATGCTGCAGCCTGTACAGTCATCGGGTGTTATCAAATCCAAACCATAAATGTGAAGGGAGACGACACACATACCCAGTTTTCTCACCTGGCAGTAGCAATAGTAGGAGTATTCCTCCTTCGTTTGAACTTTTCTTTGAATCGTGAAAGATTTTGGTGTCAGTAATATGTCGAATTTTAAGAAGCCCAACACAGTAAGTCTGGGGAATTTCCTATTGAAATTTAAATGCAAATTTACACTTACAGAATCGCACTAGGATTTCTTCCCAGAGTCACACATGGATTTCTTCCCATTGGAAACCTAAAGCAGACGGCAGTTGTCTAGGATTCCTCAGTTTCTTAATATTTTTTCTCTTAATTCCCCTGACGGGCTCTGGGGATATTTATATTCTTGGGTGGATTTATCTTGTTTGACGAAAATTATTTAATTTAAAATATCCGAGACAAATGGCTGTCTGCCAATGACATTTGTTGATTTCTTGCACGTGATGGGCGAAAAAGTGGTTAAGATGAGATATTCTTAACCTCTCCACAAAGCCTTGTAATTTGAGCCCACGCGCTGGTATTTTTAAAGAACCAACCAGAATGCTTGATTTCATGCCAGTAATTGGTTAACTACTATAATTCCAACGAATAACTGTTATTACCTGTACAGGGTCATTTCGGTGCCCACACTGCTATTCAAATGAAGCTCATTACTCGTACAGTGAGGCGACTTTTTTTTTTATATAAATGGCCACGTTATATTTTTTTTTATTAAAAAAGGTGAAGTATCTATTACAAAGGTAATTTTTGCCCTATGTTAATACATTACGATTGGAGGACATTACTATCGTAAGACACTTCTAAAACAATTGTAGATCAACTTAAGCATTGTTATATGATACCCATCATTAACCACTGTTAAGGCCAAGAATTGTCTTAGAATACGCGTCTTTAAAAAAAAAAAAGGGGAACCAAAAAACTTTCTCGTAAACCTTGAATTTTTCGAGTTTATGACGAGCAACAAAAAATTATATCGACTTGTAACATCAGTGACACAAAACACCCATCAAAGAATGTAAACCCAGGTCGATCACTCCCCAGGGACAAATTCCTGAGATGTATGCTAGTATTGCACCAGTCCGTTTTTTTTTTTTTTTTTTTTTTTTTTTTTTTTTTTTTTTTTTTGGGTGTGGGAAACATAATGAGATTATTTTCAAGAAAAATCTATGGTTTTAAGATCTGGCGTCCCGCTTTTTTTCAGGGAAAGGTCCCTCTACTCGGTTACATCTCGGGGAAAATGCCCCCCCGGGAGGTTGCATGGGGTCTTCAGAATAGTGTAGCCTGCACAAATTCGTATTTTTGGTAGGAAAATGATTAGTTTTAGTCGCCACTTCTGGGAACCGGTAGTGCTGAAGACATGGTCCAAGTACAATTGGAAAGCTTGAACGACTGTTCTCATCTGGTGCAGTATAATTGTAAAAGCTTCAAACTGCTCATTCAGGCCAATAATAACTGCCCTTGGAACAAATGGATGCTTTTAATGAATTAGTCTAGTGAATTGCTCATGTGACTGTGACGTCATTTCACTTGATAGACATTCATGACCATTATCAAAGCACAGACAACAATTACCTTTAAAAATGCGACCTTCGCTGTATCGTCAGAATTGTCGATCTTTATTCTTCACCGCATACATAATATATATATGATCCCAAAAGTTGAAGTCAAAACGGACCTGTCAACTTTGTTATTGCTAATTTCTGTGTGAAATTATGGAATCGTATAGAAGAGGTATTATGATCCTGTTTTAAACCTAAAATGGCAGAATAGTACGTCAACCACGTAACTATCTTTCCTTTATAAACATTGAACGAAAACGTGAGATTGCGACCGCATGAGGAGTCGGAGGGAGAGAGAGAGAGAGAAAGAGAAAGAGAGATGCAAGGGCTGTGGAACCGATACCATATAATGAGAGGATTATGACAACATATCCTAGGACAAGTTATGCTAAAGAACGTGGTGGCCGATAACAAGGGCTAGTGAAAGGGAAGGCCTTGAGAGAACCTGGATAAGGGTATTGCCTCCTTACTCCCCTGTTAGGCTACTCTTCTTGTCTCCCATCCGTCTATATCTCGGTATGACTTTTATAGGTTTGGGTTTTTTGGGACAAATGCGGCGTCTCGCACAACATTTAGGTACTCGGGTAATGTAGGAAAACTAGACCCAGTTCTGTATGTCATTCATATCGCGCACTTTCTGTATGTCATTCATATTGCCCACTTAACTCCTTTTGTATGTGGCTAAAGTATAGTCTGCGTGTGTGTGTGTGCGCGCGCGCGCGCGTTTGCGTGTATACATTTGTATCTGGCAAGAAGAGTACACATTGGTTACTTGCCTGCAAAATGCATTTTGGAACATAGGACTGAAGCTTGCGATGAAACAGAAACACTTAGTTTTACATATATTGTATGTCATTTCAGTTTTGCATTTAGTGTTGTAAGTCATAAAATAAAGTGTTACTGCTCATCAAGAAGGTCTCTTGAGGGGATTTGTAGGGAATTGTTTCAAACTTAATATGAAATCCATCGAAAGAAATGATGCTCTCCCATGGCCTGATGTCTCCTCTTTGTCTTAAAGATGCGTGCATTTATGGATACCTGTATATTCGAATGTATCGATTGCAAATGAATGAAGCGCCGTTAAGCTTTGTTGTACTCTAGTTTAAAGGGGATTGGCGAAAACGAGAATCTGAAATAGCCGATACTGACATTCGGTCTCGAATAATTTATTTTTTATTTTTTTCAGAATGAATAATTTGGGGATTTTGTTTTTTAAAGAATTTCACTGTGATGTTAGGACTCGAGAAAAAATATTCTTAATTACAAGAAAATAGAATCCAAAGTTGAGCCAAAGAGATTTCATTATAAATTTGACCAAATAAAAGTAATATCGACGATAAAAGGTTGGAAAGGTAACTTTGGTTTATGTCAAAAAAATAGTAATTTTTTATAAAAATTAGTAGAGCTAATTTATTTATTTGATATCAGAAAGTATTTTTGTTACCAACGTAAGGGATCGCTACATTCACATAATATATAAAGGTATAAATATGGACGGTAACTTTTCTGTTTTCGAAGAGATAAGAAAAATGTGGTTTTTTCGTTGTAAAATATACACAGTCAGTATTTAGCTCATGATTGTGGACCGCCTAATACGTAAGTCCTTGAACGAGAAATATATACTGTGTGTATATATACATACATACATACATACATATATATATATATATATATATATATATATATATATATATATATATATATATATATATATATATATATATATATATATATATATTTCAAGGGTAGTGTGTAATATTAACGGAAATGTTGTTTATTTTATAAATCAGAATAAATGCTATAGGACGTCTCTGACATAAACAAATTGCTCGACTTAAAGTTGCCCAAATACGTGTATCGGTCATGGTAGGTTACAGTCATCAGTGGCATTGATTTTATGCCAGATTTATACAAAGCAGGGATTCCTGCCTGTGTTGTAGTTCTAAGCACATAAGCACTAGTTTCAGATTTTGAAAGCCTTGTCGGCTTTCTTACTAGCTGAGTGAAGCCCTCGTTGTAGTTTCTGAACCATCGTAAGTCATGAAGGATTGGCCGGTAACTCTTGTCCTCCGGGTGGCGCTGGTAATAAAGTCACAGGGAAAAAAGTAAATTTTTGACAGGAAAAAAAGTCACAATTTTGGCTAGGAAAAAAAGTCACATTCACTTATGGTGGCCGATAATAAAGTCACAGGGGAAAAATTCACAATATTTCTTGGGGTCATTGTCTTTGTTATTTGCAGTCTTTTGTTTATGTTTATACGGAAATCGCCAACGGACCTGTACTAAACACGCCGCTAAGATGGATACATACCGGGTTAAAACCCTTGGGTGGTCACTATCTAGGAAAGATTATTGACTTTTCCTGTGACGTTTTCTCCTGTGAACTTTTTTCCGTGACCTTTTTCCCTTTTTTTTTTTTTTTTTTTTTTTTTTTTTTTTTTTTTTTTTTTTTTGTACCAGGATTCGTACTCTACTCGACATGAAGGATCACGCCTCTATTCTCTCTTCATGGTCCAGTTCTTATAAGATTAGCCTTGCATTGTAAAATCTTAGCTGGAAACTGGAAATTACAGTGACAGATATTGCTCATGGTTAGCATTTTCAAGGAAAACCTTGTCGATCTGAAACGATTCTTCGCAAGTGCTTTTGGGGGGTGTGTGGTCTGACTGAATAAGGCCCTGCTTTGTCTCCCCTTTTGTCCTTCCTTGTTGCGTTTTGATTTGAATATGAAATAGAAAGTCATGCCGACAGATTGCTGTCAGTATCGTCCATATTGCTATTTTATAGAACTGGAACAGTCGTGAAAAGGGATCGGTGGATGATTAGCCTATTCGCTTGTAATCAACATTACGAGCATATTTCGATGATGCACAATTTCGCTACTTGAAGATTTCTTCATATATATTTTTGATATACTTGTTACTACTGCGAGCCTTGAATCTTAATGGGAAATAAGTGAACAGCATTTGCTTCCGTTGTGGCGATTGAACCCGCCCACACTGGTAAGAGTGACGTTATCATTGACCCACGGTGCTCCGTAGCACGGTGAAAAGGGCTTCATTGATTTCCCATCTGGATCCAAGGCTTTTAGTGATGAGAGTATCCAAAAAGTTAGATGAAATTCAGCAGTTAAGAGGTCACTGTGTCTAGTGTTTGTGCAAGCATGGGCATGCGCGTGTAGACTATGTGACTTGTATGTACGTGCATAGAATAAATGGAATGCGTATCAGTTCAGATGGAGTTTAGAGAAAACCGTACTTTTAACATTTTATTACCGGTATCTGTTGCCCTGCTGTAAATCCAACTCGTTTTTCTGTTAGAAGTTTGGCGTTGCCCACAAACATGTTTCATCAGTCACTCTGCTCATTTGTTTTTTTACTCGTTACGTTGATGTAAAATAGATTGTACTTACACACAAGTTGCAAACCGGGCTGTGTAAGAGAGAGAGAGAGAGAAGGGGCCGGGTTGGGGGTGGTACGCTGGCCTACCCTTGTGACCAAAATAGATGTTGTGTTGGTTAAGGGAAGACGGAGGAGGAGAAGAGGAGGAGGAGGAGGAGGGGGAGGGGGAGGAAGAGCTTCCGTGGGGGATGGATCTGCAGAATTTTGGCGACGCAGCATCTCACAGTTGGATTTTTCGAAGTCCTTCATTTGAGATCAGCTTTGGTATCGCCGGTGGTTGCAACAATAATAAGTTTTTATTGAGGTGCCTTTTATCTGAAGTAGAAATGAGGCAAGAGTTTGGTGACAATGCTCACGTGCTTTATTTTCTACTTACACGTGTGTGTGTATCTATCTATCTATATATATACTATATTTATATTATATATATACATATGTATATATATATATATATATATATATATATATATATATATATATATATATATATATATATATATTTATAATATATACATATATATATATAGTGTATATATATAATGTAAAACTGTGTGCTATTCACAATCAGAATCCTAACACAAACAAGCAAACCAAATCCCGCTTGCACTCTGTATGCACTTGTTTTTATGCGACTGCAGAGAGAGCAAACATGATGTAAACAGTAGAAAGAGGAGAAAAAAAGAAAAAAAAAAAGTACTGAGGAGAGAAAGCAAAAACTCGAGCAATCCATGTTTGTCAGTCAGTGACTCAGGTGCGGTGGAATTCACATGTCTGAAAACGTGCTGCTGCCCGCGGGTTCAAGCTCAGCTGCTACGCCGTCTCTCTCTCTCTCTCTCTCTCTCTCTCTCTCTCTCTCTCTCTCTCTCTCTCTCTCTCTCTCTCTCTCTCGTGCAGACCCCAGTCCCCTGAGAGGCCTCTCCGTTTTCTTTGCCGTCTTTCTCTTCCTCTTGGACCTTCGTCTCCTCTCTCTCTCTCTCTCTCTCTCTCTCTCTCTCTCTCTCTCTCTCTCTCTCTCTCTGCAAGTTGTCGGGTGTTTTAATTATTTTCCGATATTGAATATAGCCTTGAACTTCTCCAAGTTTCAACGGTGTGATGAAATATATTTATTGGAAATCATTGCCGATATTTCCTCGTAATTCATGAATTATTATTATTATTATTATTATTATTATTATTATTATTATTATTATTATTATTATTATTAACAGTGGACTAAAGGAACCTTACCTGGACCCCTTCCATAAATGATTTCAACAGGAAACTTCCTATATCTCACTTGAATTTAGTCATGCTACCGAACTGTTTCGATGATGATCATCTCTGCTTACTTTTTTGCCCTCCTGTCTGCGAAGTAGTACTAGCTGACGCTTGAGATATATTTATCTGTCATACCTCTTTTCTGCTTTGTTGTACGTCAACACGATAATGAGAAATTCATTAAACTTAGCAGAAATATTGTAGGAGAGAGAGAGAGCCCTTAGACTTCTGTGTTTCCGGCGAATTTAAATTTGTAATTAACGTAGTCAGGTAAGAGACGGGTAAACGAAGAGGACGGAAATTTTCGTGTAAAAGGCTGAAGGCCGTTTACTGTCGATCCCACGTTCACTTGGCCTATCTTACGGCTGGGAAGTGGGAACCCATAGGCAGTCGGTTGCTAGGAAGAATGGACTGATTTGCAGTCAATAAGCGGGAAGTAGATACTGATGAGCAGTCCTTGACCAGGAAGTGGAGATCGATTTGCAGTCAATAACCAGGTATAGTGGGGACCAGTACTTTGTCAGTACCGGTACCCGGGAACTGTGGACTGAAATGCAGTCAGTGATTGGGAAACGGGAACTGGTGTACTGCCAGTGAGATGAGGAAACCGATGCTCAGTCAATAACCGGGGAAAGTGGAAACTGATACGCAGTCAATAACCCGAAATAGGAAGCAATGTGTAATCAATCTCTGGACGGCAGTGCCCGAAATAATGCATACTTTGTGGTCAGTTTAGATTTGAGTCAAATTTGTAATTAAGACCCCAAGTCTACGATTAATAGGAAGTTGGGAAACCTTGAGTTTTGACTCTTTTCAAGAAAATTAACGGAAAGACATTTCCAGACATAGATACATTACGCTATGTGAGGACGTCCGTGTCATGGACCTGGGACTAAAGCCAAGAAAAGTGTGTCGCTCTGAAAGGCAGTCCACGAGAGTTGGCCGTGCTTGAGGTAAAGACCTTGAAAACAAGCAAATGTTGACATCTAACTATTTCTGGAATATATGTGAATGTTTGAATTTCCAAATTCTATACGCTTTCTTGAATAATATTTAGAGATGTGAAAAATATGATCGAAGCAGACCTGTGGGCTATATTTGTATCGTAATGAGACTAACGGATTTTCAGAGATATAAAATATATAATTGAAGCAGACCTATGGGCTATATTTGTATCGTAATGAGGCTAACGGGTTTTCAGAGATATAAAATATATAATTGAAGCAGACCTATGGGCTATATTTGTATCGTAATGGGACTAACGGATTTTCAGGAGTTGGTAGCTTCTGGAGCTTTGAAAAGAGCCGGTTACAATGAGCTTCCAAGAAAACCTGGGAAGGAAAGGAAAATGATTTGTCAACGGTCCGTACCTGTTATAAGAGTAGTTCAGTTATTACGCAAGAAATGAAGGCTTCCTTTTAATTTTTTTTTTTTTTTTATTCTTACCATTGTTCGATATGGATACCCTGTGTATCCTCTCCATAGTCAGGTTATATATAGGAGCCCTAGCAAGTTAAGAGACACTTGTATTGTGCGCTTTCGCTGGAAATTTCACAAGTTATTCTTTAAATGTTTACAGTGGAAGTAGGATGATTATTTGCGAATATATTCAAACTTCTTACGTGGTAACAGATTCACATTTAACTGTTTGAGGCAGGTGTTCTTTATGAGGAGCATTCTGTTTACTTCCTGTCAAACATGGCCAAACATGGCTCAGCTGCGAGGAAATTATATTCCCATAAGTCCCAGACGTTGTATTCCTATTCAGACGTAGTCTTTTTATAAATCAATATGGTTGAGATTGTTTCATATACATGTTAGGTATGTTTTTATTCCAGTTAACTACTTATATCACATCAGGAAGTACTAAAGGCCCATACATTTTATATGCAGTAGTCGTCGGCCTGAACTAGTGTTAGATTTGACTTAAACTCTTTAGTCATCGTTGCATTTATGTACGAAAACATCCCACATATACATATATTCTTTTGAAGTTCAACCGTAACATTTATTCGTGTACTGTATACATGCTGAGATGGTCTTTCGCACATTCAAGGATCCATTACACAGTCGCTTAGAGGGAGATGCTATTGGTGTAAGCTTACGCTCACCTGAGCCCACTTGTCGCTCAACCTAATCGCACCGTTTCTGCTATTCGCTAGTCGTTCTAAAAGCTCAGGAATAGCATAGCCCCCGTTCGAGTATTGGGTATTATTATTATTATTTATTTATTTTTCTATCACAGTCATCCCATTCGATTGGGTGGTTTTTATAGTGTGGGGTTCTGGGTTGCATCCTGCCTCCTTAGGAGTCCATCACTTTTCTCACAATGTTAGCTGTTTCTAGTAGCACACTCTTCTGCATGAGTCCTGGAGCTACTTCGGCATCTAGTTTTTCCAGATTCCTTTTCAGGGATCTTGCCCCGTGTTCCTATGATTATGGGTACAATTTCCACTGGCATATCCCATGTCCTTATTTCTATTTTCAGGTCTTGATACTTATCATTTTTTTCTTTCTTTCTCGTCTACTCTGGTGTTTCATGGTACTGTCACGTCAGTGAGTGATACCACCTTCTTGATTTTGTCAATCAACGTCACGTCTGGTCTACTGGCACGTATCACCCTATCTGTTCTGATACCATAGTCCCAGAGGATCTTTGCCTGATCGTTATCTATTATTATTATTATTATTATTATTATTATTATTATTATTATTATTATTATTGTAATGAACTTTGATTTTGAATAGTCATGTTCTCCTTAATCGGATTATCTTTACTAGTCATCCTTTTTTTTCTTTGAGTTGGTTAAAGTAATGCAAAATTGTGGAGAGAAGTATTTGCGAGCTAAACATTCTATGGTCCCATAACTGCTTGCCGATCGTTGTCATAGGTCCAAAATGATACCCTTTTTCCATCTTTCATTTTCTCTCTGTCTTGGGAAGCCTGTCAGTTGAATCAAAGGCGTTTTGCTTCGTTCCGTGAAGAATATTGAGAAACTAACGTTGATAATTGTTTAAACTTTGGTCTGAGCATTAACACCGGAGTCAATCCGTGGTTTTCGAATGTTAGTTCTTGCGCGATTTTATCCACCTATTATGACTATATTGATTAAATTTACACTGATTTGTTGTCAATCTGTATGTGTATATTCAGCTAGATTGAAAAGGTGCTTGACCTTTAGTTTAAAAATAATAAATAAAAAACAGATCAATTCCCGTCCACTCCCTTTAAAAAATTGGTGGGCTTATCAGTTGACTTAGGCCTACGCTGGCTGCCTGAGTAATACCTATGAGTTGGCTGTAACATCTATTAAATGTTTAAGTGTAGGTTGTCTTATCGAGTTTAAAATCGTGTTGCTAGCGACACTGTATCGCAATCCATTTCTTTACTGTAATGCGAAATTTTACCTGTCAGCCATTACTTACGATTATCATATATATAATGAGACAAGCGTGTTTTCTGCTTATGATTGACTATTGTTGTTTGTGATTCCAAGTGTTTCACGCGTACTTTGAGTTACTGACGCAGTTACTCGGGAATAGAAATTTTACCCACTTGAACGAGGGCCCATGAGATATGATTAAGAAAGAGGAAGAATTCTGTCAATATCTGGTAAGGTGTCTTGAGAAAACCAGCCAGAGAGAAAGCCAAGAATGCTGATTACCGAGCAGAGAAAGTTCATCAACTGACCTCTATAGGTCTACATCCGCATAACAACCGGTGTATGTAGGGGTCAGAGAACTAGATTCTGTAGGCCTATGGCCCATAGTTAGTGCCAAACACTTTGTAAACTCTTTCTGTCTTTCTTAGATTTCTTTCTTGCTCTCTTAGATTTCTGGCTAAGACGTTGCACAATTTCGTCGCTTTGTTGGGTCAGAAATGGGCCTCGATTCTAAAGATTGCCTGTCACATCTGCTCAGAATTACCGGTTAAATCCAGTTTTATGTAACGTTTAAAATATTCCTGTTTTTTTTTTATTGGATTTTCAAGGTTTTCACAGCTGCCAAGTTAATATCCTGAGATGATGATGATTGATTTTTAAAATTTTTCATGGGTAATGTAGTCGACGAGGAACTGAGCTAGCCTAATGCTCAAAGGCTTATATCGGGGAAACTAACCTTTTGCAAGAAAAAAAAATAAGAGAGAGAAGTTTGTAACTCAAAGATTTTTTTTATTATTTTCTGTATCGGGCCATTGTTATTACAAACCTTGTAGTCTAATCAAGCACTCCCGTGTCCACCAGAGTTGAATATTTCATTTATTTTGATATACCGTGGATCATTCGTAAATGTATGTCATTAAATAGAGGGCATGTCACAGAATGCCATTGTATTATTTTTTTTATGTTACTGCGAATTGAGATGTTTAATTGGCCTAAAATAAATCGGCTCTCTGCCGTCACTTCATTAACATATTGGTCGATAAGTGTGACACGAGGATTTGAGGGCCTGTATCCATGGGCCTTAGGCTGAGGAACTTCTGCAGTAAACAAAAAGGGGCTCATCGCATGCGAAGGATAAATTCCCCGAAGTAGCATACTGGCATATTCAGTTGTCAGGACACAAGTAGGTCATACGTGATGCTGGCCAATATGGACGTATTATCTCTTTCTCTCTCTCTTTCTGTGAGTGTGTAATAAAAAAAATGGTATTTAAAACCTGCGCATCTCGATAAATGTATGCTTTTGTATTTTTAATCGTAAACCAGCTACGAAGGAATGTTGATAATTCCAGTCACCGAGTAAATGAAACTTACTGTGATATTTGTTTTTTTTTTTATAGAAACTGCGTCGTAAGAGACTCTGATATTAAACACTCACCCCTCCTTCTCATTCGTGAGAAGAATGCCATTAGTAAACGACATACCTATAGCCTGCAATATACAAGAGCGCCCAAAAAGCTTGAGTCATGTAGTGTGGGTTATTATCAACATATTTTTCATTTACAAATCCTTCGCATTACAAGGCTAACCCTTAAAAATACACGTGAAAAATAGTAGTAAATGACATATATGAAGCAACTTACGTTACAAAAGTAATAATAGAAAAATGTGTGACAGTAATAGCAGGCTGGTTTTAACCTGAATTATAAATATAGCATTTGGCAGTATTTATGCTAGTTGATGTGGGAAATAAATTATACGAAACAGCTAAGTATAGAAATTATAGTGTTGGGCAATGAAGTATCAAGAAAAAACAATCGGTGGCAGTTGTCATATACCTAACATAGTGCATATCGTCAACGTGGCACATTTCTAGCTCACGATGAAATTCTGCTTTGACACCACCAGGTTGTTAAACCTTTTGATATGGCACGGCTGTCCTTATCGACGAGTAGGTGTATTAGCTGATCCTCCTCCCTACAGTATACCCCAGCAGCGCCTAGTACGAGAACAGGTCATTGACCATCAGTTTAATTCCTCAGAAATGGCTGCCCTTTTCAACCGGTTTGGAATGGGACCGTTACCATTAGATTAGGGGACCCATTCAGAATTACATGTTCAGTCTATGATAATTTTTTTTTATCTGTTATTAGAGAAATATACAATATTTTACATTTTAATAGCATTACAATCAGAACTTAATTAAAGCTAACTTAACTTTTAACTGATACTCCCTTAACAGTTACCGTTGATACCTGGTAACTAAACATTACAACTAGACTATTGATGTGAAAATTCATGTAACCGTCGAACTGTATTGAAGGCAGAACGGTGATGTACGATAACTGAAAAAATTTTTGTTGCTTACAGAGGAAGTGCAAAACCAAATATTTGCCATTTATATAAGACCTCTGACTTCATTTAAATTCACTCAGTCTTTGTCCTCCGATTCTCGACTGCTCGAAATTCCATTTAATGTGATTGTGTGAGAATGTTTTTGTGCTATTCATTAGTGTTTAATAAGTAGCTTTTGTGACAAATATATGAGGTACACGAGGCGCTTGTTGAGGAGGCGGGAGGGAATCCCTTGCTGGCACCTGGCAGAGATTCTACCAACAAACATCATCTCTAAGACTTGTGGGTGTTGTTATTGCCAGCATTACTTTCATGGGGCTTATTCATTTGTTTTGTTTTATTTATTTATTTATTTATTTCCACTCCAAATTCTTCCATGGGGTTTATTTAGTTGTATATGGATTTATTTTCCTTATTTCCACTCGTCGAAATTCATTAGCTTTTTTATTTTTACTTGTTGATTACATTCATTTTATATGAAATTTTTTAAACGGCTTGGTGATTTTTTTCAAACAATGTTTTAATATCATTGATCGCAGCGTGAAGATGAACAGTGAAATCCAAGTTCATGATAGGAAGTATTATGAATACGGCATAAGTTAAGTTAAGTATACCTTAGTTTTACCAGACCACTGAGCTGATTAACAGCTCTCCTAGGGCTGACCCGAAGGATTAGACTTATTTTACTTGGCTAAGAACCAATTGGTTACTTAGCAACGGGACCTACAGCTTATTGTGGAATCCGAACCACATTATAGCGAGAAATGAATTTCTATCACCAGAAATAAATCCCTCTAACTCTTCATCAGCCGGCCGGGGAATCGAACTCCGGCCCAGCGAGTGCCAGTCCGTAGCTCTACCGACTCAATCAACGAAGAGCTTAGACATCTGATCAATATACACTTGTTAACATATTGAATAATTGAGCATTGCATGTACTAAATAATTTAGTTTTATGCTCGAGTTCATAATGGATATGACTTGCTGAGATGTGCGGAGATAAATTCTGGTCATGGCGGCTCACGAAATAGGTAATTTGGCTTTTTTTTTTTTTTTTTTTTTTTTTGCCAAGGAAAGTTAATAAGAGCTCCCATCGTAAATAAACTGTTTCATGGGTGCAAAACACCCCAAGTGTAAGCTATACTATAATTAGCTAACTGACAGCCGGGTCAGATTGTGAAACAGTCCCTAGTACGAGTGGCGTGGCTAAGTGGTCGAAATTCTCGAATGTACCCGCTGTCCGTATTTTATTTCTTCTGTCTTTCCATTAGTAAATCTCGAACCATATAAGAACTCATTTTCACGTCTTTGCCTCTGTCGTTGGGTTGATGAGGAGTCCTGTCTGGTTTGGGCATATGCTCACTAGTTGCATTAGCGGGAAAGATTCTCATGAATATAAAGAATATGTATGGAAACGCAGACATATATATATATATATATATATATATATATATATATATATATATATATATATATATATATATATATATATATATATATATATATATATATATATTTACTGTATATATAAAGAATTTTCATATAAAGGTTCATCTGCGATTCATCTCTCTATCTATATATATATATGTATATATATGTGTGTGTGTATTTATTTATTTATAGAATATTTTCTGCACAGAATGACCTTTTCTTTCATTTCCCAAGTTATTTGCATAAACTCGTGTTACACCCTGTATATAATTGTTTGTGTGTGTAAACTCGTTCAGGACGTTCATCTTACTAGGGACAGGAATCCCGAGCTAGTGAGAACGCTCTAGAAATGTTATGTGACCTGCATAACGAATCATGCGCTTGATAGCTATGCGGTTACGGTAGGTTTCAAACGGTGAAAAAGAGCCTCATCCCAAAGACTCTCTGAGAGCCGAAGGGCCAACAACCTTCTTGAGCCATCCCTTCTAGGGCGGGAAAGACCTTTTGTGAGCAGGCTCACGTGAGTCTCATTTCCTGGTTTAGTTGTTTTGTCCAATTTTTTTCCTTTTCTTGTTTGTCTCGTACGGCTTATTCTTGACTTTTACTACTTCGTGTTTTCTTACCGGGCTCCTTTCCCTAATCGAGCCAGCTTTGAGCATTCTCTTTTCCAATTAGCTCGGTCCTCTCTCTCTCTCTCTCTCTCTCTCTCTCTCTCTCTCTCTCTCTCTCTCTCTCTGCTTTTGTTTGTTTTAGATCTCTTTATGGTTGTAAAGGAGGGAGGGGGGGCGTTGTGTGTGCTGTGCCCCCCTCCTCCAAAAATTATAGAACAAAAGTATTCAAGGGGTAAAACCTATTATTCTACTAAATAGGCTGTATACCGTCCCCCTCCCCCCTTCATAATTCATTTCCATCATTTGAAGTAATGGATTCAACTTTTGATAACGATATACAAACTGCCAAGGATGCTGTGAGTATGGACTGCATATATATATATATATATATATATATATATATATATATATATATATATAGAGAGAGAGAGAGAGAGAGAGAGAGAGAGAGAGAGAGAGAGAGAGAGAGAGAGTTTTCTGAATCATATAGATATAGATATGAGTTAACAGATCATTGAATTCAAATAAAGGTAAGATATGGTTATTGTTTTGGAGTTATTTAGAATAAACGAAATTGAGATTAATGCGCAAATAACACGAGCTGCCTCGCTGTCAGATGTTTAGATAGACCGAATTCACAATAAATCCGGGATTTTTTGCCCTTTCAGCGCAGCGAAGTAGACTAAAAGTTGCTGGAATTTAATCCACATAGTAGGCTGAGCCGTATTCGAAGAGGGAAAGGTTTTCAGTCTGCTTACACGTAACTAGGTTTAGGCTACTTATTTTTTGGGCCCCATTTCGTTAGTCCTTGAAGGGGACCTTGAGAAACAACCCATCCTTAAATCCAGCACTACCGAACTTGGTTTGGTCTGTGTTTTCCTTAATCGCTTTCCGTCTCATCGCATGAAGAGAGCATTTCAGTGTATGGAATTTAACCCTGCAGTAAAGAAAGTTTGGAAAGTAAATATTTGTTAATCATTAATCTTTTGTAATTGCTATATCGCTCGAAATTGTAAGCATTCGCCTTTCTTAAAGCCTGTTTTTAAAGTCTATTACGAAAATGTAAATGAGCATCAAATTCATCGGGAAAACGTGACATCACATTCGTCATATTGAGGGAAGAGAAGAGAGAAAGGAAGTTTAAGGAAGTCTTTCTCGTTTTTATCTATCTAGTCTCCTCCTCTTCGGCAGCCAAACACGTGAAGTGATGGGACGGTCCAGCCAACTCTAGTCACATGTTTTACCACTTGAATCTATCGCCCACTCTCTTTCTCTCACTTGTATTTTTTTTTTTACTGTTGTTATCGGCCTAACTTCATAACCTTCTCCGATCGAACCATGAAGTTTCCGACATAACTCAGTGCCCGTATTCAAGGTCTGACCTACTGGAGTACCTCATCACCGAGGGCAACCGCCCTTGCGACGTTGGGGAAGGTAGCTGCTTTGAAAAGCGCGTGATGGCTCGGGGTATTTGGAGAGGGGGCCGGTCGGCAGGGGAGGGATCAGAGGCTGGGGGTTCTCCAGAGCCTCGTCGCTCGCTCGCTCTGGTCACATGGGGAAGACTGCGTTCTGTTCCCGCTAACAAGGAACACAGCCCGACCAACCCTTTCACGTGCCGGCGCCTCCATCGTATGGAAGATACTTTTTGAATGGTTTCTCTGGCCGGGGGACACGGAGTTGTTTTACACATTCCAATGTGTAGCATACTAGTATTTATTTTGTACATTTACCTCTTCGTTTTCATTTGCTGGGGAAATTCTGTTCGAAATAATAACTTACCCTTCCCAAACGTCCATGTTAAAGAATTCGTATTACCAATTCGACCTTTGCTCCTTTAGAGGGCTGGCGCCAGAACCGCCAGTAGGTTCTTCCGGTTCTCACAAAGTCGGGGGATGGGCTTACTCGCCCATTGACGCTTTCCTTGACCACAGCAGGCGCCATTACCCATTCTTACCCGGGCTGGCGGACAGGATCGAACCCCGGACCTTGTGAACGCGAGCTGAGTGAAGTATTTAGTGTACTGCCATCTCCCATTTGAAACCGGCAGCATCGGCTAACTTAGTTTACTTCCTTTAATATCGTCCTCTTTCTTCGAGCAAGTAGAGTTGCCTACTTAGTACACATTAAAAGAATATCTTGGGTAGGATGCGAAAATGAATATGTAAAGTTCAATTAACATACAAAATGTGAAGTCACAAATCTCTCTCTCTCTCTCTCTCTCTCTCTGTTTGGTACTTAGTATCAAATTCCAAAGTCAGATCTGACATCATTGCTGTCAATTGCCATCACGGTCAGTGATTGGGCCCTCGACCAGGGAATCCCTGTCCATCCCCAAAGAGCTTCAACTATCCCACCGGTATTTCTACTTCTGATAAAGGGTGGCTTTAGAGAAAAAAGGAAAAACTAAAGTCTTCTCCCAGCTTTCATAATTTAACTACTGAATTGTAGACGAACCCTCGTGCTGAAATCATACTAAATTAGCATCTTCATAAGATTTCATAAGTAGTCCGTTCTAACTCCTCCCACACATATATATATATATATATATATATATATATATATATATATATATATATATATATATATATATATATATATATATATATATATATATATATGTGTGTGTGTGTGTGGTGACTATAAACCGTGCATTAATCCTCATATATACATATATATATATATATATATATATATATATATATATATATATATATATATATATATATATATATATATATATATATATATTATATATAGATGATGTTTACAAGTACGTGTTTGTTATTATTAATGAAAATTATTTTAGATATTTAATAATTCTACAGATGACCGAGTACATGAATTGTCTGTGAAATCCTACAACCATAGTTTCCCCCCTCTCTCTCTCTCTCTCTCTCTCCGTATTTTCAAGTATTTTACGGATGAGGATTGTTCCTAGATTATACTGGGGCAGGTATTGCTGCACACACAGTTGTTTTGAAATCCTAACCTGATTAATATTCATAATTATTTATAGTAAAATAATGATCATCGATGGCATCAGTAATAGATTCGTAACTTGTGCAGGGAAGGAAGGTAAATCGTGAGTGAGGAATGAAAGATGAAAACGATGATATTAGACGCTTTATAAAATCAAGGATAATAAAAAATATACATACTGATTAAGTCTTATATGGGCAACTACAGAAAAATACTAACATTGAAATACATAGATTATTTGTAAAATGTACACGTTAAAGATTTTAATGTCAACCCGGACGGTAGAATAAAATTATATTGTAAGTTTTTGGTAAAATTAAGTCAACTTTGATAAAATTCTGCTTGTAATACTGTTAAAATTGTAAAATTATATTTTCTACAATAAAAGATAAAAAAAAAAAATCTGAATTCAGCAAAGATAACTATAGCTGACGAACGATAAGGAATCTTAGAATCGATAAATCCATCGCCGTTCACGTGAACACTCGGGAGAAGGTCAGCAGGAGGCATACCATTTGCGCTCTCTCTCTCTCTCTCTCTCTCTCTCTCTTCTCTCTCTCTCTCTCTCTCTCTCGTGAGGGAGGAAAAGGAAGGTCTCGGCTGGGGCAGATAAGTCGAAAATAAAATCTGTGCTTTGTTGACTCGTGTGTTGGCCTTTGTCTTCTGATCTATTTTTGGTGCTTTGGGAGCTTGACTTCATTGATATTTTTTTTACATTTATTTTGTGCTTCTCATCATCTGTTTTCGTCAATTGATTAAAATGAGATTTTACTTTTTTTTTTTTTTGCCTAATTGCTATTATTTGAGCTCTGATTCGTTTCGACTTTAAATTACTCTTATTTTATTGTTGAGAGAGAGAGAGAGAGAGAGAGAGAAATCTTTAATTGCAGCATTCTTTGACTTTTAATATGCCTGGAATTTTTTTTTTGGGGGCAGGTTATTTTGTGCTCCTGAGGAATATTTCGTGAATGAGAGCTGGCCAATGTTCAGTCATTCATTTAGCCGAACTTTGGTGGCCATTTGCCCTCTCTCTCTCTCTCTCTCTCTCTCTCTCTCTCTCTCTCTCTCTCTCTCTCTCTCTCTCTCTCTCTCTCTCGTTCGTTCGTTTCCAATTCCGTATCTCCCCATGAACGGTGTGTGGGTGGCTATTTGAGCATAATGTGTATGTGTGCGCGCGTGCCTGTGCGTATAAAAGCAAAAGCATAATTCTTTCAAATTGCGTTTTTATATTTAGTGCCACGTTTCAACTAATTTCATTGGTTTGCTCTGATAATTAATTGTTGTGGAATTGTGTATTCCACAGACGTTTTCTCATTTGCTTTTCCAGTTTATTCACTCATTTATTGATTGACAACAGGTAATATTGCTGTACCTGTGCTTTGAAGTCTCTGCCTTTATGGGCGTTGGATTAATGGTACCCAATTGAATGAAACGTGGTTGTAACGATAAATGGAGACTACTTTTTTCTTGAAAAAAGTTGATCTTGTATTAATATGCTCACACACATTATATATATATTTATATATATATATATATATATATATATATATATATATATATGTGTGTGTGTGTGTGTGTGTGTGTGTGTGTGTGTGTGTGTGTGTGTAGAAAGACTGGAAGTAATACTACTTCAGCTGTGAGAGCGATTGTAGTATTAGAGCAGATTGATAGAAAGTATGAATCATAGAAAAAAATAGTAGAGTAAGAAAAGCAGGAGGGAGGAGCACCACAAAATACTTAGGAGAGAGAAAATAGCAGCTTGAGGCGCACAGATTAAAATGCTCTTGTATATAAATAAAACTTAGTAGTTGAAAAATGGCTGGAACAAAATAAAGATGATAATGTGTCAGGCAACCTAGTAGTGCGATAGATGCCCGGCAAAGACAGACAGAGTGGTGAGAAACGTAAATATGAAAATGTATACAGAGAAACGTAGATTTGAAAATGTATATAGAAACACGTAGATATGAAAATAATGTGTATAGAGAAACGTAGATATGAAAATGATGTATATAGAGAAAGGTAGATATGAAAATAATGTATGTAGAGAAAGTAGATATGAAAATAATGCATATAGAGAAACGTAGATATGAAAACATATTTAAAAGGGTTCACATGGGCGAAAAGATTGGGGAGATCGAAAGAATGAAACAAACTTTCATGATTTCGAAGCCTTGAGAGGAAGGAGGAGAGAGAGACATGAGAATTGTTGGGTCGATGGACTGGTAGAGGTGTTGGAATGAAAGCTACTTGATATCCAGGAAATGCTGGAGTGCTTGCTTTATAAAGTTCGGTGCCGCTGTGTGCATAATAGGCCTGCAAGGTATTAATGTGTGTCCTGCGCATTTTTATGACGTGACTGTTGCCGGTGACTTCTCAGACTGTGAATTTTTGAATCGGCAATTTAAGGAGGAATAGGTATCGACTATTTGTTGTTTTGCTTTTCTCTCCATCCACAGCCTGTTGAGGATAAATTTAATTAGCGAAGAGAGATAACACAGGTAAAACACACACACACACAGGTTCGAATTGCGTTAGATGGTTAATTAGCTGAAAAGAGAGATCACAGGATCGATATTGAGTCCCATAAAAAGAAGTTAGTGACTTTAAACCTATTGACACCATCAAGAAACGCTTCTGTCACTCCAGTACACTCAATTCACCTCGCAAGCCTTTGTTCTTTTAGAAGCAGATTGAAGTAAAGTGAACATTCTGGAGAGAGAGAGAGAGAGAGAGA
>NC_089768.1:15585000-15805000 GCF_040412425.1 Macrobrachium rosenbergii | reverse complement strand
AGATCCGAATCAACAAATGTCCTTTGATGGTCTCAAAGCAATGCGATGTTAGAATATCACGATCCTGAGGTTAGTATGGATAACAAAAGAATCGGTAACGAAGATCTGTCCTGCCGACTGTTTTTGTTACATATACTGTCAGGTCTCCTTCTTTTTCATTTATCATAGTCCAGTCAAGTTTAAGAACATACTAGGCCTTTCCAAGATTGGCTCTGGAAGAAAAAAAAAAGCTGTGAACTCTAATCTGTCTACAGCTTTCTTTTCCATCATTTCTCTCGTATTCCCAGGGGTCTCTATCTCTTCATTTTAGGGCTGAACTCCTTGTATACCTAAGGCCGTTTTAGTTCACCTACATAAGTTCAGTTGTAATGTATTATAACAGCTGTTTTCTGTAAGCCTATGAACCCCGCTGTCGGTTTTTCTTATATCAGCACCTGATTCTTGATTGCAGTCTGCATTCAAGGAGATAGGAGAAACTGCTTTGTCAGAGAAACCAGATTTACTGTAAAATACATATATATATATATATATATATATATATATATATATATATATATATATATATATATATATATATATATATATATATATATATGTGTGTGTGTGTGTGTGTGTGTGTGTGTGTATACATATTTATCAAACGTCTCGTTGACATCCACAAGCTCGTAATAGGAACGCTATTAGAATAGTGGATGAGTATGACCAGGAAAGCACGCGGAGGGATCACGTCCTCTGGAAGCATTGGTTGTAAAGACATCTGACAGCCCTTGGAGGAGGAGTCCTTGAGGCTGCTGCCGTGTCCTACTCTCTCTCTCTCTCTCTTTACAGAATTTAATATTTTTTGCAGACAAAAATGGTCTACCTTTCTCAATTGCAAACTCATTTTCAAAGCGATTAAAAGAGATGTACACACACACACACACACACACACACACATATATATATATATATATATATATATATATATATATATATATATATATATATATATATATATATATATATATCGTAAAGATATAACCTTGTTCTGCACACAGCTTACGTAACTACGTACTAGGAAGGACAAGTTGCTTGGTACCATACATGCGTTTTCGAGGGAGAGCGGATTGAATGTTAACTTGAGTGTATTTCGTTTCTGTATAGGGTATCTCCTTTTTTTATTATTATTATCCCAAGTTCATTCACTTAATATACCAAGACACAAGATGCAGTTGTTGTCACGAACGCTGTCGTGGGGAACATTCCAACATTTTCATACTTTTGTTACCTTTGTAAATAATGTTTGTGGTTTTGCTCACCATACTTCTGAGATATTACTTTGTAGGAAGGTTGTGATTGGTCACTGGAAGTCATCTTAGGTTTTTTTTTTTTATCTTGCGAATGGAAAGTATAGTTTTTTCAATTATTTATACGCTGATGGTCCTGTTCTCCTTGAGCTTTTTTCCAAGTTTTTCATCAAATTGTTTTTGTGCTATTGTGGACAATTGCCGTAGAGGCTCGGTCTACCCTTCTGGGTGTTCGAGTTCAGAGGTGATGTTTTGCAGTCTCCTTCGGTGATTGCATGGACAAAGGAAATGCAATAGTGTTGACAGGCTCTCAGTTTCGTTTTTATTATTCATAGTAAGTCTAGAGACTCGCCTTGAATCGGCTAAGATGAAATGCATACAAAACTTGTGATCATCAAAAATATACTTGCTAAATATATTTATTTTTTATAAATAGACTTGTCCCTTTGTCTCTCAGTTTAAGGAAACCTAGCCCGTTTGAGAAAACGAAAATCCACCGAGGCGTATTTCTGTGGAAGCTAAATACCTCGTAAACGAATGGAGAGTTGGAGGAAGCCGCTAGCGTGAGTGAAGGGAGCCTTCTAAATCGGTATGCATTCTTAGCATGCTGTTGGTCCTTATTCGAGAGGATGAGAGATATTCTGATTAACTTTGTGGCGCAGGACTTCTTAGCATTGGTGTTCTCTTATCATTTGTACACTCCTGCCAAGTCCAAGTCTTTGGATTAATTCAGTTCTTAGATGGTGATAGATTTTACTACATAAAAGAAAAATACACACTGGCTTCTGACATGTTGTCAGATCCTCCCTTCATGTTTCTCTCCTCATTCTGTCTGAAACGGTAAAGTAAGGGGCCCAGTAGGTGCCAGAGCCTCTTTGTATTTAGTAATTCTTATTCTCTTGGGCCTGCTTTAGGAGCTGGAGCCTGTGCCAGTACAAGGTTTGCGTAACCTAAAACAACAGAGATCTTTCTTTCCCTTCGGTGAAGAACTGTCTTCCTGAGTCATTTGCGCTGATGCAAATTTGAGACAGCCTGCCGTTGTTAAACGCCGCGCTCGTCTTCCTTGAACTTAAGTTTTGTAGATGATTTTCGGTTTTCATATTTGTTCATTCTCAGTGGTTCTGAATTAGGTCTTTATTACTTGTTTGGATCATACGGTTCTTTCATTCCGTGGAAGCATGCTAGACAACTGAGTGGCTCGTTCCACGAGTTTAGTTCAGCCGCAGATAACAGTGATAAGAATTGTCTCTTATGTTTTAGGAAAGAGCAGCAAAAATTCTGTTTGGACAGCAAATTAATGACCACATTTGATATGGATTGACCTTCATGATGCGATCAAACTGCCGAGCGATTCAGTGCACGAGCTCTGTCGTTGTGGGAAAATAGACACTGAACACAATTCATCTCCAAGCGAGTAAGATGACAGTCAAGCTCTGCTGTAATCTTGTCTCGAATGGCTTTTTTGTGCGGACATGGGGAAGGCCACTCTTCTAGCACGTACGACCGGCCCTTCTCTGCTGTGAGGTCGAGCTGCGTGGGGAGAGAGAGAGAGAGAGAGAGAGAGAGAGAGAGAGAGAGAGAGAGAGAGAGTTGTGACGCGGTCAAACACGTGACTCCGGCTAGCTCTCATCCTCCTCCCCCTCCCTCCTCCGCCAGAGATCCGGACCCCTTGAATGAGTAGGGGGGAGGGTATATCCCCTGGTAGGATGGCGTCCAGAAGGTTGAGTGTTGCTTAAAGGTGGTAGGAGACATAGCGGTGCTCCATATCTAAAAACCGTATTGTTGTTGCCTGTGTGGTTTTGCTTGGGGTCTGATCAGATTATGTGGGATACTAAGAGTTGAAATATGGTTTTTTTTTTTCTTTAATTATGCATGTTGCTAGGAAAGAAGATATGCATGCCACTCTGTGTTTGTGCGTGTGCGCGCGCGCGTGCGTGCGTACGTTCAAAGAGCAATTGATACAGACAAAAACCACATTGCATTTGCGGTTTACATAGAAAATGGATATCATCGGGTAAGTTCCCCAGTAGAGGGGTTCACACGTGATATGTTTTAAGGATATTATCAGCTGCCGACTCTCCCGAATCAGGCTTCGGCCTGGCGATGATTTGCATGGCTTTTTCCACTGAATTATATATATATGTATGTATGTGTATATATATATATATATATATATATATATATATATATATATATATGCATATATATGTATATATATGTGTATATATAATATAATATATATATGTATATATATATATATATATATATATATATATATATATATATATATATATATATATATATATATATATATAATGTACCTGCGGACTGCATACAGCATATACTATCATACTCGACACTGCAGAACAAGTTTTGTGAAAGTGTTCTTTTGTTGGAATGGCGTGCATCGATTTGGTCGTTAGTACTTTGAAACGGGAACAAATTGTACTGTGTGTGTGACAGTTGTCCACAAGAAAGGTAGTAAGCGGCGGCTGCTTCGGGAATCCAAGAATAATTTTAAATAACCTGTTATGTCAGTTTAAAATTTGTCGATGGTTTTGGGGGCTTTAGAAAATGCTAGGCCTGCAGTCATTGGCTCATTAAACCTCTTTTCGCTGAATCTGGGATGAACCGTTTTGTTTAAAACCTACAGAGCCTCTCAAACACTGCATACTTTTAACACAGGCGTATAACCAACAACACGTAGACCTTGCCAACAAATGTTGAGTAACCCTTCCTTGGTCTCCATCTTACTCTATGCCTACGTCCTGCAGGTAGTTAAATCATACATACCTTTGACCACCCTGTCATCTCCCATTCTCTCTGGAGCTTTCACTTTTTTTTTCTTTTATAGTCCTTTGGCTACAGCTTCTGTCACCTTTTTAGCTTACCTTACTTGGAAATTTGTACTCGATAGACAATTCTCCGCAGCTTCCACGTTTGTTTCGGTGACTTGCATGCAACATTTCCTTTCATAAAGGAGAATTAGTGCCTCCATTGATACTTCATATATAAACGGACCGTGACTTGTATACTTTTGTGAAGGGAAAGTGAACAACTTCGATCCTACTTAACTGATGGGCTGAAAGGAGTCACTTTACAAAAAGACATGCCCCAAGCTTTAATTGCTATTAATCCTAAATAATCTCGTAACATCTGAGGTATCGTAGGAAAATAAATAGGAAGTTGGCAAAAAAAGACCCAAATTTTCCTCCAATCATGCCTGAACACTAAATAAAGCAGCAGGTTTGATAGTAACTTCTTTTTGCAAGCTTCAATATATAGTCCGTTTTTTCGCATAAGGTGATTCACGCTTTTACAGTTCATGTATAAACGCTCATATGTACGGTATTTCGATTGTATTTTGAATTAATTAACTCTGATTAGTTTTGGTGAATAGATATAGCATGAATTTATTTGTAAATAAAAACAAAAAATGCGCCAAAATATCTTCGGCGCAATCGAGTTTCTGTACAGCTTATAATGCTGTATAAGCCGTGGCCTGTGAAATTTTCAGCCACGGCCCGGTGGTGGCCTGTCATATATCGTTGCCAGACGCACAATCATGGCTAACTTTAACCTTAATTAAATAAAAAAAAACTACTACTGAAGCCAGAGGGCTGCAATTTGGTGTGTTTAATGATTGGAGGGTGGATGATTAACATACCAATTTGCAGCCCACCAGCCTCAGTAGTTTTTAAGATCTGAGGACAAACAGAAAAAGTGTGGAATGACAGACAAAGGCATCTCAGTAGTTTTCTTTTACGGACAACTAAAAAAGTGAAAATGACAATAACCACAGAAATCCCAGGGTTTCACTACTTCAGCACACATGCAAACAAAAATTCACAAATCCTTTCAAAAACAGTTACAGTAACAGGTGGATGACTGAGATTTGCACATTCATTACATACCTTTACTCACATGTACGAGTATAAATTGTAAAATGGGTACAGGTCTATTAGTGTAGGAAGGTAAGATTGGAGGTTGAGTTTTTGTGCAATGCAAAATCAGTGACTTTCATATATGGCTACGCAATACCTATTCAAACTTATGTAGCATTGTTAGATTTCGCTGTGGAATGAAACTAACTTTTAAATGGACAATTAATGGCCCATAGTGGTTAGTAAGCAGGAACTACGAAAATAAATTCAGAACTCTCGAACTTGGGTTGGCTTCGACAGGTCCAGTTGACGCCGGAGAATGAAAATTATGAGAGAACTGAAAGAAGAATCTCCCTTCCTACATCCACACACACCCCAACATCACAAGCGCTTAACGTGACTGACTGACTCTCTCTCTCTCTCTCTCTCTCTCTCTCTCTCTCTCTCTCTCTCTCTCTCTCTCTCAATTGCAACTCCTCTCCTTCACATCCCTCCCCCACCCCCAAAGCTTCTTTCTCTCTTGAAACAATGATAGCTGGTCTTTAAAGTGAGGCGTAGAGAGAGACTTCCTTTGATTCCAAAACTACTATAGAGGAGTCACAGTTGTTAGGGATGGAACTTAACTGATGATGGCCATCTCGAGCATGAAATCCTGAGTTGAAAGGGCTGCTCTCTGAAATGGCATTGAGCTGACAGTCTGCAGTCTTTTCCACTTGAAGGAAAAATTTGTTTTCTCTAATGAGTTTTTACCTCTACTTAGGAATGGGGCGATGTATGCCTGCTCTCTCTCTCTCTCTCTCTCTCTCTCTCTCTCTCTCTCTCTCTCTCTCTCTCTCTCTCTCTCTCTCTCTCTCTCTCTCTCGTGTGTTTGAAATCTTATAGCAGATAATTACAGTGAAGACTTGATGTAGAGTTTTCCACCAAACTGTAGCATTACGTACGGCCGTTAAAATCATTTCTTTTTACCGTTATCAACATAATTGTGTGTAGAAGATTTGGTGGACCTTCCCCGTGTTTACAAGAAATCTTATATTTTTGTAGAGCACACACAAAACCCTGTTTTCCTATGAATGTCTAACCTAAATGCAAATGTGATTAAAAGAGGGTAGAGTTTAAGTAGCAGTGATGAAACTCTCAGCATTAAAGTTCAAGAGAAGCGAATACAACACAGACCTCTTCAGTGGATGCAAGAAACGAGTAGGAATTAAATTTGCATACCGGTAAGGCAAAGGCAATTAAAAAAAAATGATGATGAAGAAAATAGAGCTTAAATAACCACATTGACCACAATTCCAGTTAAAAAAAAGTCCTCATTTTGTCCTGTTGCACACGATTTCCCTCAACGAGGAAAAAGATAAGGAAATAGAATGAATCAAAATAGACTAGATTAATTGTCTTCCGTTATCAGCGAAAGGTTGAGTACCGGCGGGTGACTTCAGGTAAGTGAAGACTATCAGGGGGACCAAGGTCCAGGGGCAAAAAAGTAATGTAAGGATAGTGCTGGATCACTGTTTCAACATGAATGCGGGGCACAATAAAGTTTTGTTCATTCCAAAAGATCATTCGTAGTTTGTATGATCACGGGCTACTCTGACGACCAAGGGTCTGCGCAGGCATAATGCCAGCCTACTCTGAACAGCAGCAGCAGCAGTGACGAACACTTTCGAATTCTAAATTTAGAATGGCAGAGCGTACATGTTCTGGAGCCGCACGGATCATACAGCTCATAGTTTTCACTTATCTTAATCAAACTTAACGCCAGTCGTATTATAATAGTGAGATAGCTTTGGCGGATCTGAACATTATTTCTCTCGACTAATCTGAAAGCAAATGACTTCACTTCTTTCCAGGAAACGCGAGTTTTCTCTTGAGTTTTGCACATTTTGGGGAATAAAATCGTAGTAGGCTCTTGCAAGCCTTGCATTAAATCTCTCTCTCTCTCTCTCTCTCTCTCTCTCTCTCTCTCTCTCTCTCTCTCTCTCTCTCTCACTGCGTCTGCGCACGTGACCATCCAAGACGGTGACGGGCTTAAGGATGTGGCCTTGGTGGGCGATTTTCCTGTCCCCATGCCTTGACCCGGTCCCCCACCCCCACTCCCAAGACCCAGTCCCGCCACCCCCCTCCCAACTACCTCTTACCTAACGGAGTCACGTGCTAAGCCACGCTGACCTTACCGGCGATCTCTTGAGGTACTCCAGCGGGTCTAGGTGCTGACAGACGGCTGTTCACCTAGTCTGTGGTAAGGGCACTGGGCACCCATGAATATGTGGAATAGATTCATTCAGCTTTCATCATGATGCAAGGTTGCCTTTTGTCGGTCTTAGGTTAAATTTGTTGTTAATCTATTAGGACTTACTTTTTATTGTACGGAAACTAGTTTTAGTAATGAATTATATATGATATCTTCTCTTGAAATTTCCCCTTGAATGACTCACAGACACGCAAGCAAGCAGGCGAGGACACACATACAAACACACACACACACACACACACACACACACACACACACACACACACACACACACACATATATATATATATATATATATATATATATATACATTAATGCAAGCACACATACACGCACACAGATACATACATACATACACATGTATATGTATATACAGTATATATATATTATATTATAGTGTGTGTAGATGAAAAAAACATATATTAGAAAAGGAGTCGTGAATGGTGTGGGGAATGGATGGTGCTTACTAGTGGTTCAATACTAATTGGTGATTGTAAAGAGAAACTATAAAAGCTATGAGTTTGAAAGTTTGCAGGAGGAGGAAGTTGAGAGCAGAGGCGAAGAAGAATAAAGGTATCTATCAGAAGAAATGGAAACTAGGGAGTGGGGGCAAAAAAAATGCGCGCATGGATGATGGTAAAATGAAGGCAGATGATTTATGGTATATTATTTGGGAGTAAATTTAACGAATGATAATAGGATGAGAGAAGTCACTGAAGAGTGTGTGTAAAATTTTGAGAATGAACGTTGGTAGTCTATGGAAAATAAGCTAAAAAAAATTATGAAAGAATAGTTGAGCCAGTCCTCCGTGAAATGAAGGTGGAAGCTGAATGCGAATAAAAAGTTGAAGCTGCTGAAATGAATTGCTTTTTGTAGTGTATGTAGCGTGAGAAGAACTGATGGGATGAGAAATGTAGAAGTGCATAATAGGAAAAAAGGTTAGCACTGGTGAAGGATGAGCCAGATGTTGTTTTGAGAAAGAAAGAAGGACGATAGGTTGGTAAAAAGTGTATAATTGGGAAGTGTCGGGAATGAAAGAGGAAGACCTAGGAATTGCCGGGTAAGTGGCTTAAAAGCGGCACTGGGAAAGGAAGGGTAAAATATTCAGGATTGCAACAGTGATAGAGTTGAGTGGCCCAGTTGTTTAAGGTGGGGTTTAGTCAGTGGTTCAGTCCGCTTTTGATGACCCTTCCATGTAGCTGCATAAGGATGTAGAAGTTTTCTGCCGCGGGGATTCGTGCATGATTTAATAGTTAAAGTATGCATGTGATAATGACCTCTTGTATTTTTTTTTTTTTACCTGTTGAACCACCTCCAATTAGGGAAAATGACTTAAAGTATCTTACTTTTGCATTTGAATCTCTTATCTTCTCTGGATCCGTGCTTGAGTGGTTATTGATATTTTTAGCAGAAAGACTGAGGCCGTAGCCTAACCAGTGTACTGTAGGTGACCCCAAGTTTCAAAGATGTCAGAATAGCATGCAATAAGATAAAGTTTAAATTGTCATGTTCTGACTCGTGAAGGATGCCTCTCTCTCTCTCTCTCTCTCTCTCTCTCTCTCTCTCTCTCTCTCTCTCTCTCTCTCTCTCTCTCTCTCTCTCTCTCTCTCTCACGTTTCAGCTACACACTGTTTCCCCCAGACTGAAAGATGTAAAGTTTTATATATATATATATATATATATATATATATATATATATATATATATATATATATATATATATATATATATATATATATATAATTTCTTAATGTCTATTAAACATCCATCCTTATTGCTGCTAATTTTTTTAGCATAAGGACTCTCCATGTTGATATGTAGGAGCACTCATACTCATACTAACGTAACTGTCATTTACCTTGCAGGATCCCTTGTCGCATCGGATCATCGAGAAGCGACGACGGGATCGGATGAACAACTGTCTGGCCGACCTGAGTCGCCTCATACCGACGTACTACCTCAAGAAAGGTCGAGGTCGCATTGAAAAGACAGAGATCATCGAAATGGCCATCAAGTACATGAAGCATCTACAGGCTCACGCATGCAACCAGATTGGTAAGTGTGAATGCAATAGTTGTTTTATAAGTTTTTATGTTAACTTAGTTTTGTTTTGTATGAAGTCCCTCCCTCTGGATTGTTTTTTTATATGAAGACGCTTAGGTGTATATTATGTTTTAGTGTACGTGTGACCAATGTGTGTACAGGCTTTAAGGAAGCTATTGTAAGGTTTGAACAAATTTTGAGATACCACTGGGCAAACCTCTCTAGTGTATATCATGTTGATTACAGTAAAGCGTAAGAGAATAAAAAAAAACATTAAAGGAATAATAATCTCCTTTTGGACAACATTTTAATGGACAACAAGCGCATCCAAAAATTAGAACAATTTCGTTTTTCCATACCCATATGAAGAGGGATCTGTTTTTGTAAACTATCTGTAAATTTTAACTTGATCACACTCTGTGTTGGATCGGATGGGCATCAGTTGGAGTGGTCTCTCCACAGTGGCAGACATTTTTGGAGTTTTGAAAGTCCTTCCATAACTTATGGGGAATGTTCAATGCTTCAGTTCTTATCACCATCTAATGTAAATTTTGTAGATGGCTGTCTGAGAGATGCAAAAAGTTATACAGTATATCTTGATGTTGATTGCAATGGAATGGAATATAGAGTTTAGGCCAAAGGCCAAGCACTGGGACCTATGAGGTCAATCGGCACTGGAAAGGAAATTGAGAGTAGGTAGGTTGGTTGATGTGGATTAAGATCTTATTTCTGGTCACCACTGAAATTGAGAAAATTGTATTATGGGTCATTAGGTAATTTTTGAAACAGTCATGAATGTATCTTACTTATTAATCTATAATTAGATTAATTAAATAGGAGTATTTTTAAGAACAGTAATGTGTATAATAAATACTAAATCTGACAGATTTCCGTTGATTATCCTTAATATAAATAAAAATGTTCTAAATGGTAAACAAATAATTTTTTAATGAATTGACATTTGTTTCATGCATACATACATACATACATACATACATACATACATTAGATATATAATTTTTTTTTCATTGTTTTAGAGTGAGGTCTTTAATCAAATATTTTTAAATGGGGTTGGTTGTGAGCCACATGAAAAGATATGCGGTTGTGAATACATGTAAAGACCTAATGAGAGTTATGGAAAACTGAAAATAGGGAACTTTCAAGACTGCATGTCTGGCAAGATTTTACAGAAACTTCACAATTTTCCATTCCCCCTTTTTCTGATGTACAATAAACATTTATGAGATTAGCATAAGACCTCTGATAATCTTACGCTGTAGCAAGTAGAAACTCAATATTTTGTCCTGAAAATATTATACGGTATTGTGAATTGATACTTTTTTTATTTTTGCAGAGAATTGCGACGTGACGACAAAGCAAGAACGCACGGGGAACCAACTAGAGCAATACCATATGGGGTACCAAGAGTGTCTGTCTGAAACCATGCAGTTCTTGGTTGAGTCGGAAGGGTTCTTCTCAGGTGATTCGCTGTGCGTGAGACTTATGAACCACCTCACCAAACACTGTGAAAAGATCCTCAACAGTAAGTCAGGTCGGCTTTTAATACCCTCTTACTTATTTTTGGTCTGTCCAAGACCGGGAATTTCTGTCTTATTTTTTTACTACCTGTTTGTGTATCCACCAAATTGTCTGTCTGCCAGTATGTGCATAGTTATATAAATAATAACTGTAAAATTTAGAGATTTATCAGCACAATAATAAATTTTATCTTTGAAAAGTTCTCTGTTAACATAATCTTTACTTAATGGATTTTGAATGCCTAGCAATGCTTAGGATTGACTCTGCCAGGTATTGGAGTAACTTATGGAAGGCTGTCTACAGGCAGAGGTCACGCATTGTCATTTTTTGTGACTGCAGGTGTCCTCCTAGATAATACACATCACATGACAGAATTTTAGACTTTATCTCTGCTCTACTGTCATTGTTCATTTGCAGACAAAGAAGTTAGCTTAACAGTGGTATGTTGTAAATTAAAACAGGGGAAGTATGTATACTATATTCATTAAAACAGGGGAAGTATGTATACTATATTCACTTACACGACAATCCCGAAACAAATTCATGAAATTACAATGGAGGCAGGGATTGTGATGACTTGTGTGATTCTCAATTCTGTACCAAACCATTACACGAGTCAACCAAAGAACTTTGTATTTTGCCTGGAATTTGCAAAGTAACTCTGTTTTTTAATTAAAACTGCATCTTGAATATGAGATGCTTTCTATGGGATTCAAAAACGTTTAAAAATTTTTTCACTAGTATACTTATTAATTCATTGCCATCTCAATGCTTCTATTTACAGTAGCTAGGAATTCAGTAAATCAAATGCTTTAGCCTTAGAACAAAACTATTACTGAGATTCTGAGAGTTCACACTTCATTTTTTGTAAGCTTGTCAGAATGAAAAGGAGATACCAACTTATAAATCTCTTTTTTGATGCAAGCCATGGGGTAAAAAGTCTTATACTAAAAATCCATATTCCAGATCATCTCTTATTTCTGTTCAGTTGGAAGTTCTTGTGATAAAAGAAGTGCTTGTAATAGAAGATGTGAATAGGAGAGGGAATTGTTTGTTGTAGAAGGTGGTGCAATATGCCTCTGTGGCTGTTTGATATTCTTGTGGTTGGGGTATTGGGGAAGTAGGTGAATGTGAATGGGCGTGGCGTAGCTGATGTTTGCAGACTGGCGAAAGAGAGGGAGTATTTATAAGAAATGTGAAAATTAATATTAGCAAGAGCAAGGAAAAAAGCAGCTCTGAAAATAGGTCATTGGATAATAGCATGGATGGTAGATTCATTTAGATGTCTGGGAGTAAAAGTAACTGATAGGGTAGAATGAGAGTTGAGGTGAGTTTTGCAACAAGTGAGACAAAGGAGATAGCAGGAGCTTTGCGAAAAAGCGTTGAAGAAGTGAGTAGAGTCTACTAAAGGCATAAGTAGGATGTAAGGTGGTTTTGTTGAAATTAAATGCATCTCTTAAATATAAGAGAGCCAAAATGTGGAGCCTGTCGAGGTGGCATAGTATCGAGTCTGAGAATGTGCTGGGTAGGTAGTGTGTGTTAGAATATAAGGGCTTTAATACCAGGGAAGCATAGAAGCCCGGAGCAGTTACAGGTGGAAACAGCTTGTGTGGTAGGATTATTGCACTTCTTATGATTCTCCTTTACTAGCATATGGATTAGCTCATTTTTTTCAAGCATTTTGAACAGAATCATGATTGGTTTATCAGTTAAAGGATGAAAGTAATTGTGACAATTATATTTATTTTCCTAGTAAGGAAATGGCTTAAGTATTGATGAATATAGATAGATGGATAAATACAAAGTATAGTTTGCAGCTTTAACCTGAAAAAGCTAATGCTCAACATTGGATGCATGATAAGTTACCTTTCTAGAATGTTTTAAATTAGAATATTTTTCTGAACTTTCAGATTACTACAACAGTTAATGTTGTATTAAAGAATGAAAGGATAAGTGCTAGTAAAAGTTGATTTAAATATCCCTCTATTCTTTTTAGGTGAGGGATATGTCACACGTCAAAGTGGGGCCAGTTCTTCAACTTCAAGTGGCTACCATGCAAATAGCTCATCTACTGGATCATCCAGCGACGGCAACGGTAATGGCTCGACCCATGCTTCCGAGAGTAAGGACACTCTTGTCACAGGTAATGCGCAAGGCTCAAGGGAGTTGTCATTTGTTCCTTATTAGCAGTCAAAGGATATAAAGGCAATAATGTATTAGAAATTTGATTTGTGAAACCCTTGTTTTCCTCTTGGGCTCATGATGGGTTAGCTTTCCCTGACATGTACTTTATGAAAGATTTCAATATATCTCTGCTTGGATATTGATATCCTTTTTAATGATACGATGCAGCGGAAGCAGGGAGGTAATTGAAATCCCATATGGAAAATTGAGCAGCAGTTTTGGTCCCAAAGAAGGAACGCAAAGGTTAATGTTGTTGTTTGCAAGAGATCTGGCTGGCCTGGTAATCATATTCAATTGGGCATTTTTCCTCTCTTTATTTTCTTTTTGGGAGAATAATGATTTTATGGTGGCTGATAGGTACATACAGTATTCTTAATTGTTTATCTCTTCTCTTGTACTAAGTGTTTAGCCTGTACATTGCGCTGATGTTGCCTTACTACATCTCATCCATCTTTGTTTTCAGTCATCTAAGAAAATAAAAACTGAAGATCATGTAGTTGGTAATTATGAGAGAGGCACTTTTGGAAATGTCCACCATGCCAGGGCTCTTTTTGCTTTTGACATCAACTCAAAATTTTTCAAGATAATTAACATGCCAAAATTTGACAAAAAGCTCTTGCTGGAATGCTGGAGGTAGCAAATCACAACATTTCAACTTGGGTCTTTAGCATTCTACTGCTGCCACTAGTGGTGTATTTCCCTATTACTTTCTAAAGAGAGCAGTCCCACCTCGCTCTTCTATTTTATCTAATATAAGATTTCTAGTATTTTTGTTATTTACATTGTAATTTCCCAAATCCATTATTACTTTAGTCCCTGGGAAACTTCTTTCAAGATGATAATATTTTCATTTGAGCTTGCAGCATTACATAACTACTAATGTTATTTTACTTTCCTTTTGATCATAAATAAGTCAAAAAAAGGAGGAAAGCTCTCATGCTTTTTTTTTGATACTGCTAATAATGTTGGTTTAAAATTTCCCCAAAATTTTTATTACTACCATAATTGCAGTAACAAGTAATTTGAGAGACCTGCATTGCATGTTTGTTTCCAAAGCCTTGTGCAACCAGCAACTGAGTAATGTCACTTGAGAGTTATTAAGAGACCAGTGCATGTTGAATGTCATTCAAATGCAGTCTTTGAGTTATCCCATGTTTGATGAGTTCAAAAGAATCTATTGCAGTTGTATGAAAGTGAAGACTAAAAGTTTTTAAAAGTTTCAACAGTCAGTAGTCTTGGATTTTATTATGGCAATACTTCATCCCAAAGTCAAGAAAAAATGTTTTAATTTCAAGTGGAAAGGAACATTTTAGTTTTGATAAGTTAGCATTTTTTATTTATTTAAATTTTGTTTTATTTTAATTATGTTTACTATAGTTTTAAAGGCATTGGCAATATTTAATAATAATCACGAAGAATGAAAATCTCTTCCATGGTGCAGAAATGAAAGGTAAGAAAATTGATGTTGCCAAGTGTTACAGCATGATAAAAGCCACCCATTCTGTTTAGCTTATGAACTGTATTTTAACAGCCAATTTAGTCTTTTAACAGCCAATTTAGTCTTTATGTTATTGGTTTCCAAAGGGCTCATCACTCAGTCTGTAATGATAAGCCTTGACAGTACACAGTATAGTCCTTGAAACCAGTCTAGTATTTTGTGTAGTATTATGGGGTAGACTTTCATACATAAGTACAAACCATGGTTTTACAGTTACCTTCACTGCTAATTCTGGTTGGGAATGAAGTCAAAAACAAAAGAATTTCATGATTCCCAACTATGTAATTAGCTGATGATATAAGTTGCTACAGTGTGTATGTGCAGGGAATAAAGGATCTCTTGAATGAAAAGCAGTATCAATTTGGTAGTCTTTTATGGATAACATCTGCATTAAACAGATTTGCTGCATTTTTACAGTGTTTTTATAGTTGACTGTTAAGTGACTGTGGCCTGATTGTGCATTTTGATACCCTGTAGTGTATCAGTCATATTGTTGATGTAAAGTACATGCATTAAAGTTGCTGTGATTGATATATACCTTTCTGAGTATCATGGGTGCTGTTTTATTTAGTGAAATTAAATTCATTGACTATATGCATCTGTTATACACTGTAAGCGAATATGTTTAAGTTATGGGAAGGTAATAAGATGGTATAATTTTCATTAGTGTTTTCACTTAGTCATGTGTTCTTAATTTGTTACCAAATGTCAGTGTAGAGTGAGTCTAGTAGACAGAAATAGATGGTAGGACCTGCCAGCATTTATAAGTGCAGTAGCCAGAAACCTTTTTAAGAAAGGAGACTGAGGTAGGATTCTTTCAGGAAAGAGGTAAATTCTCATGGGTATACCAGTTAGTCTCACATGGCAGTCAGAATAAGGTTACTTTTAGACTTTTGATAACTCATTATTGTGCTTCAAGTGGAGTTTTGAGTACTGTGCAAGTGCAATGAAATTCAGAAGATTTAGAATGAAGTACTGTAGCTCAGATGATTGGACGATAGGTAATAAATGACTAGCAAAAATTAGTGGACGGGCCACTTTGCCATTGTGAAAACCAACAATAGATTGCATTGAAAACAGACATGTACTAGATTTTGAGGATCCTGATCATTCCAAATGGTGATAAGGGTGTCATCTGTGTACCAGATTTTGGTAGTGTTTCCAGTTTCTATGAAAAACTGACTTCAACAGCAGCCATATGCATGTTTACAAACAAGATTAAAGAGTCTGTATCTGCACTCTTCACCTTGGAAGCAAAATTACTTGTCCTTAATGAAAAGGTCACACAGTTCTGCAGTATGAGAGAATTTATTTTATACAAGCACATTTCCTAGAATGTTCAAGTGCAGCATATGATCTTTGACCTCATTCTAGATTGTGCTAATGATCTGAGCAGTGGAAATCTTCTGAACATGTTTTTGATATTCATTGAAATTATGTGCTTGTGTGTTACTTTATTTTTAGTACACCAGTGTATTCTGCAAGCAGCTCCACATTAAGGCATTAGGAATGCAAAGCACTAATATGCTGGTATGTACATTGGCATTTCAGCATGTAGGTAATGACATCTGGGAGGATATAATAGATCTGAAATAAGGGTTTATCAGGAGTAAATCCCACTAGTCCCTTAATAGTAACCAGGCCCCTAATCTGTAACATGAGGATTTCATGTCCTGGACACCAAATGATATGTCCACCAGCAAGTTCATTCTCTTTTTTTCAGTTGTTGACTGGGTATTTTGCTGTTAGTTTTTAGCATTTACTTACCAGAGAAATACTAGTGTAACTCCTTTTCTTGAGGCTTTTGATTTTAAGTGATGTGTAATTACCTGTTTCTACTCGTTAGTGATCTGCTCAACACATTTCCTTTTTCCTATAAAAGCCTTTCATTACCCACTGGTATTTTGTTCCTTCATTAAAATTCTTTTCCAGTTCCTTGGCACAGGTGAATGTTCAGAAAGCATAATTTCCCTTCATATAAATTATTGTAAAAAAATTTTTCTCTACTGTATGTGTCTTAGTTTTGGTCAGTGTTTTCAGCCTTTATGATTTCTTTACTCCATACAATAGCATTAACAGTAATTGGAATGTTTTCTATCGAAGCAAATAAGTAAAACAAGTGAAGTTCATAGAAAATGGAAAACTCCATTCAACTGTTTCACCTTTACACTGGGGGTTTCTTCTGTAGAAGTGACACAGTCAGGTATAGAAATTAATTAAATTATGCAGACAGGAATATAGTATTATGATATATGGACTAAATTATTGTTACACTATTATACTGTACAGTGCAATATTATACTGTTATAGTACCCAATGTCCATTATACAGTATGTGCACTTTACAGGAATATTGAATACAGTATAGAGTTAAATCTGATGCAGCTAATTGATATAATTTCTTGCTTGTGTGCATTTATAGACATAGTACTGTACTGGCAACTTGCATCACAAGCTATCCACCCATTTGCATAACATTGACACATTTCAAGCCATATTCCCATCTATTGATAGCAGTAAAGGTAGATGTAAAACTGTGGTTTTTACCCATGAAATATTGAAACTTTATTTTGTAGGCTTTCTACATACTGCTGGTATTTTTAGACAATGTTTCTTACGGAATAATGTATCAGTTTCTAAAGTTAAATTGAAAAAGCAGAGGTGCATGTTTTCAAGAGGGAAGTAGCACTCTTTCTTTTTCTTATCCAAAATTTTCCTAATCATTTTTTTTAAGTATTTTTGGGGTTGTCTCACTCCTTTTTAATTTTATTTTATTACTATGGTTTCTAGTTTAGAGAGGTCCAAGGCAAAATGATCAAATTGCTGTATTAGTAAATATAAATATTGCAAAGGAATAAAACTCTTGTTAAAAATGAAAAAAAGGTTGTAGCATTACTGTACAGGAAAGTGACCCCAAGAAATAAGAGTGCTTTACTTCACAAAACAGGGTAAATACAAGAAAACAAGAAATGTGGTTGCATAATCATTTTGACATAAAGTGAAGAATTTAGTGTTTTTTTCATTAAGAGGAATACTACTATATACAGTATAACTATTGATATATAATGCTAACATTGTAGGTTAAAGCTGGTTGTGCTATAATTATCTTAATGATAGTGCTTTAAATTTTTCTCAAGGTTTTCCTTCTTGTAGTACTTATAAATGGATGGAAAAGTTGGGTATTACTCTAGGGCACAGTGTGATTGGTTAATAGGCAAGGTTAATGAACTGCTTCACTAAGGCCTAGGCATTC
Organism: Macrobrachium rosenbergii; assembly: GCF_040412425.1. Taxonomy (NCBI): domain Eukaryota; kingdom Metazoa; phylum Arthropoda; class Malacostraca; order Decapoda; family Palaemonidae; genus Macrobrachium; species Macrobrachium rosenbergii. Next base: position 15,787,063 of record NC_089768.1, on the reverse strand, counting down.
TCTCTCTCTCTCTCTCTCTCTCTCTCTCTCACTGTATACTGAATTATTATAGTCACCCCTCTGCAGTTTTGATAAATTATTCATTGCCCTTTTCCATTTTGTGGCAACTAGTACAAAGCAGCATGTAACTTGAACTGTTATGGTAATCAGTAGGTTTTGCAGAGATATTGCAACAAAAAGGATCATTTATAAAAAAAAAATATGTAGAAATATGATCACCAGGCTACTATCAACAAAGATGAGCCAGAAATTGTTTATTCCATTAAGAAGTAAACAAAGCCATATTCAATAATAATACTAAATTTATATGACAGATACACCCAAGGATTTATATTACAGAACAGCTGTTGCTGTCTTGTTATGACAAAATTATAAATGCCTCCCGTGTGAAGCTATAAACTGGCAAGTGTAAGCACATCAGAGACCTCGTTTATCAGCCGTTACAAAAATGTGGCTTAGATTCATTTTTACTGTTCAGTCCAGTTGTCATAATGAAAACAACGCCCACAGGAAAACTTTGTTCAGTGTCAGTAAACATTTACCAATAAAGCTAGATTGTACTAGCACAGCAACCTACTTTTTTAATTAAAAAGTAATGTAGTTAAAATAAAAGTATTTACCCTCTTTTTAGAGTAAACCATTCTTTTCATCATTAAGAACTCAAAGAAGGAATACCTGTTGAGAAACCGATGCATTGATGCAAAATAGTAAATGTTGGTGTAGCCATAATTCTTAAAATCTTACTGTATAAATAATTATGCTTCACCCAAGACATACTTCTAGATGAATGACCAAGCTAGGTTGCATAAAACAAAAAATTACATACTGCACCTATATTAGAAGCGAGACATTTGAATTCCAAAAAAGTTTGTTTTTGGTACATGATCAGTCAATTTCTGGAGGGTAAGCATTTGGTTACAGATGTATAATGGAGAGTACAAATTTTCCAGCTAAAACATACTGTAGACCCAAAACAACAACAACTAGAGGTGTTCGCATGGGCCACTTCCCTGAAGGCTTATGAGAGATGACTTGACTGAAAGGAAGGTGAATGATGCATACCATCCCTTCCAAAAATATAAAACAGGCAGAGAATAGCTTTCAGTATAATGTTGCACTGAAATTTCATTCAAAGTTATAGCTGCCAAACAGTCTCGCCTCACACTGCCTACTCAGAATCAGGATAGGGTGAATATGAAGAGGAAAGAGATTAAACTAATCGAATTTGTTGACTCCAAGCATGTTTCTCACACCTGTAGTCAACTGAAGATAAAAACAGACTAGAACATATACCATTACATAAAAAAACCACCATCAAATGATGAGTGGATTAAAGAAACAACAAAAGTAACAAGTAATAAGTGATGCTGTGATCATCTCCACAGCACATATCCTTAGTAATATCAGTAGCCCTAAACTGGTGCTTGAGCTTACATAAAAGGTTATCTTACTAAAGACAGAATGTTAGGAGCCTTACATGCATGGCAGCCTATCTCAGAAGATAGAATTAAATTAACCTAAGAAAATATTCGTAACATAGCAGTTGTGAAGAAAATTAGCTGATATATGCGAGTCTGTGGACCAGCAAAATGAAGTCTCCAGTATATTCAGCCAAATTTGGTATAAAAGGAAAAACTGCAGGTACTGCTACATCAAATGAATTATTTATTTAATAAAAACCACTTACTTTTACATAGCCTTTTTGTGTATGTGTGTGAAACTGTAGACACTCCAAACATAGAAAAGAAAAAAGATTATCTCTCACTTCTTATGCATTGTTGGTCATTTTGACCTTGTTTTGATATCCAATCTTCATTAGCCTCTTCATTTTCACCCCTGCGTTAATTTATCTTGGTACTCATTTTTAAGGTATTTAGAGAGAACAGTTTCAGGCAAATTTTATTTATCATTAGGACCTTCTGTGGAAATGATGTTAAGAAAGATAGGACTTTCAGTGAAGACATTTTGGACTAGTGTTCTGTTTTCTGCAAGCATGGAAATGTAAACAGTTGTCTTGAAGAAGGCTCCCTGGTACTTGTGAAATGATTAGGTTTGCCATGTAAGTTTTGTGGGTCTTCCATGGTTGATTTTTTTTGTGGTGGTTCTCACCATCTTTGTAAGATCTACAGCTGCTAAATCTGTACATTTAATCTTACTTGTTCCATATGTTAGGACTGGTTGCCCACCAAATGAAGCTACTACACAAGTAAGGAAACAATAAAAGAAAAGGTCTCCTAATGGTACTTTGGTGACAGTCATGTGACCTCTTTCAGTTGCCCCTTGGATCTTGCTGCACGGCTATATCCAGCTGTGCAACCTCCTCACAAATATCTGCCTTGTAGGTGTCCACTTGTAGATCAGGGATCCCTCTAAGAAGAAGGCTAAGTCTTCTGCTTCAGAACACTCATCTGTTCAATCATAGTCTCGTTGTCCTTCTTCAACCTCTCAGCATGCTTACACCAGCACCACACTTCCTCTTTTCAGTGGCTTCCCAGATAGGAACTCCAGCACCAGCCCTTTCTCCAAGCATCATCACAGCTTTGGTTCCAGAGGTCAAAGATTCCAGATGTTGTAGTCAGTAGATACTGGAATAAACGGGAGAGTTTGTGAGAATCATTTAGGCTTTTTGTGTTAGCCTTCAAATTGATGAACACTTCGAACTATCTACCAGTGCATTCCTCACTTTAGGTCTTTCCTGCAAAGCTTCCTCCCACACCTTTCCTTTCCTTTTAAGTATCTACATGACCACCAGAACTCTTAAATTCAAAGAAGACTTGCTTGCCCTCACCTGCAATAGAAGTTGTTCCCCCAGTGTGCTCATCCCTTAAGTCCATGGATACCTCAGCACCTGCCAAGATTAGACGGAAGTTTTAAAGATTCACTTTTAGGGACTGTCCATGCCTTTGCTTCAGCACAGTAAGTGAACTTTTTGCCTTTTCCAAAGTCTCTCTCTGTCCAAGAAATGGAACTGACTTGCATTTGTGCCTGACTTGTGGCCAAAACTCAATGTCCAGGGCAACAGTACAAAACTGTTGAACCTCTTTATGATCACCTCTCTCCCCTATCAAGCCCTTAAGCTGAGAGGCTTTTACTTCCTACCACTGAATTAAGAAACATTACCAAGAATACTGTTTCTTCTGACTTGGAAGACTCATCCTGAAAATCTGAGAAAACTTCTGATGAGAGCTCGGTCCAAGTTAAGATTAAAATACGAGGGCAGGGCTCTTTCAGCTTTGTATTATTTTTTTAAACTAACTTGAGTATCCAGCCTTTTTAAATGGCGACATATGGCTGTTCCAGTCCGCCTTTACTACCTTTTATATGAGATACCACCCATGAGTTTTTAAATTTTTACTTTTTGGGCCACAGTTTTGTCAGGTTGGAGCAGGTCAGGTGGTTGGAACATCAGGGTCTAAAGATTAGTCTACCATATCTTAACCATTTCAAAATGACATCCCTCTAGGTATAAATTTTTAGACATGCTTCAGTGCCTTAATCGGATGGCAAGTGGCCCTTCGATATCAGTAACTATACAATTACAGTTCTTTTTATTTTTCTACATGGCTTCAGTCCATCACTAGACTTCATGTTCACTCCAAGAGTCTGTGGCCTTGGTCTTCCTCTCTCCCAGGAGCTCAGCAGCTCAGTTCCCTCCCATCTGATTTACTCTTCATGCTATGAAAAAATAATGTGTTTGTTATGAAAAATGTAATTTTTTAGGAAAGAATTTTTTTTCTCAATACAAACTCATTATTGTTGTCTTAATTTCCCACCTCCAGACTATACGGTCTTAAGCAGGTGCTCAGACAATACAAGAAGAGACAGTTTTTGGATGCCTTAACAAAGGATTGGGACAAGTGTATGAATAGGCTATGTATGAGTAATGGGTTTTTACTGAAAAATTGATTTTGTGTCTGAAGAAATTACATGTTGGTTCTGGCAAGTTAGTAATTCCTTGGAGATTCATTTTTGGTTGCCCATACAACATTGTCAGATCTTCAGTGTCACAGTGGGCCTCTCAATAACACTCCCTAACTGACAGCTGTAGCTATTGCTTTGGATCAAAGTACGTTATTTTACAGAGATTAGGTATATCTTCATCCAAATTCTTCCCCGCCAAGACTGACTGACTCATTACCAAAAAAATTATATAGTTATTCCATTTTTTTATGTCTTGACATGTAACCAGCATATATAAAACTTTTCTGAGCTGTTGTGTTGTGCACATATTTTCTTCATTACCATTGTATTTGCAGTTAATATACAGTATTATACGTAGTTTTAATATTTGAATATAATGTTAATTTTCTTTTACTTTTCCTTTTCTATATTGTATGAATGTGGAATTCATTGCTCAGATGTTGTCACTATACATGTTGGATGCTACTCGAGATGTTATTATTTCTCATAAAGATTGCTTTCTGCATTTCAGAAGGATAAGACAGTCTTCATTTAGAAACTGTATGATAAAATTGGAAGCCAGTAAGCGTAGTGGGACTGTCTCTTCTATAGTAGATACTTCTTACTTTTTGTCCTGCATAAACTTAATCAGTAGGATTTTTATTCTTTCATTGTAGCAATAATGTTTAATCTTTGTACTCTGTATAATGCTGAAATGTAGATGGGAAAATCTAAATAACATTTGTTCACTTCTTTTGAAGGTAAAAACAGTTACACATGTTTTAAGATTAAAATATTAGTGTTTTTTTTTTCATAATAGGTGATTATTTGATCTTAGGTTTATGAGCACTATACACTATACTTTTTTTTTTTCAAATCAAAGCACATATTTGTTGGGATGATATTTTTATTTGACTGGGTCGTTGTCAGGTACGCAGACATTTAGTGACACATACCATTTAGTAACTGAACTCCAGATTCTTTAATTATTTGATTAATGAAAATGTAAAGGATTTGTTTTTAGTAATACATATTTTTAATTATAATAATTATTTTGTTTTATCTATCTTATGTTAGTGTCATATTTATGTCACACACTGAAAATAGGAGACCAAAACAAAATAAATTCAACTGGGGAGGGAGAATATTAAAAAATGTGCAGTTTATTGTCATTTGAATTCACAGTTGTCTTTTATCCTTCAACAGAGGAATCAGCATATCGATCAGATGAGCGGCCTGGATCTGATGATAGAGATGAGAAGTCTACAAGCTCAGCCTTGGACAGTGGCTCAGGAATGGGGAGTCAGTTAAGAGAAATTCTTCAGCAGCATTCTGGACCTGGTGGGAGTGTTGATCGAAGATCTGGTTACTCCTCTGGCTTGAGTTCTAATAATTCCTCTAGTGGGGATGATAGTGTTCGTATGTACAAATTCAAATCTAATATGAAGCACAGATTTAGTGCTGATCTTGAGCAGTCTCACCAAGTCCGTAAAAAGAGAAGGGATTCAGAATCCTCGTGTGGAAATTACACTGATTGTGAAAAAGACAGGGTGACGCCAACAGGTCTTTTACCCCGTCCAACATCCTACCAAGATGGGTTTCCTAATGAGTCAGTAAAAATGCTGGATGGTCAGGATAGCCCAATGCTCGAAAAGAATAGTGGAACTCCATCTCCAACACCAAAGTATGAACATCCCAGTGGGAGAATTTCACCAACACGACACATGACAGAAGGTCCTGGTGGCACAATTCCAATATTTGCCCTGAATCAGAATGGAAGTTTTTATGTGCCCCTCACTATTGATTACTCTTTGTTGGCACCTGCAATGGCTGGCTTAAGTGAAACATCTCCTGTTTTGCACCCAGTATCCATTTATGTAAATTTTTGTTGTCCAACTGCAACAGTAACTGCAAATATAGGTGCTGCGCATCAGCCTAATTTTGGAGGACCCCAAGCACCACACACTGTTTACCCAGCAGTTGGTATTCGACCAACTTACGGAAGCCACAATTCATCATTGCATCACTTTGAATCATCTACTCACAATGGGAGATTCCCATCTCGTATGTATAATGACAGGAAACGAAGAGACCCTCCCAGGCAAGGTGTTTCCCAGTTTGAAGAGCAACGTACAAACCTCACCAATCCCACTGAAACCATAGAAAAGAGAGAACCAGGTGAAATTGATATGAGAGAATACCGAGATGCAAGGGATCATCATCAGCAGCAACGAGAGTTTTCACGGGATCCCTCGGCTTGCCATGATCATGGCCGGGAATCAAGAGATCAGGAGCACATGCATGAGGTGCGAGAGGTTCGAAATTTACGTACAATTCGAGATCTCAGAGAAGCTCGTGATGTGAGGGAAATCCGTGATCCTGTGCAAACTGTTCGTGATTTTATTGATGCTAACAATACTTGTCCTAATAATTCTGCATATTCTCGGACTCACCCTCATTGGGCAACCGTTTACCATATCCAATCCAAAAATTAGAAATAATCCAAAGACATTAATTATTACTTAAGATATGTTACTGGATTGTACAGAATTTTTAACAAGAAAAATACAGAAGTATGATAAAACTGCTGGCTTCAGTTTTTAAAGGTTATTTGTGCTGTGAAATATACAGATTGAGAAGTTGGTCATGACACGACAACAAAATAAGAAGGATCTTGTAACCTCTGCATTTCTATAAGTTATATTTGGATAATACAGCTGTTATATATGGCCAATGATTTAAAAGCCTTCTTATATGAAAACATGTCATACCTCAAAATACTTACGAGCACTTTACTTGGTACGTGCACTGAAGAGGTAGTGATATTTAGGCCAGTGAAATAAGGGCCCAATTTTTTTTTATTTTATTTTGTGAAGTGCTTATTGCTCAATAACCTTATGAACATGTATATATGTTTCCCCAAAATACCTTTACAATCATATTTAGACAGTACCTGAGAAACTAGACGCAGGTGAGGAATGATGATGGTGCAAAGTAATGTCTTAGTAAGGGCAGTGATGGAGGGGTTGGAGTGTGAATTCATGACATTAAAATGGTGGCGTTTACAGTCACTGCTTCAAAAGATGTAAATTTGTTGATGATGTATCATTCTATATGCAGTATAACTAACATTAGATAAACTATGACATGTAATATATTTGTACTTCACATAGAAATAAGCAACCATATACAGTATAATTGTATACACATGTACATATCTACAGTACACTAAGATACATTTGCATGTACATACAAAATACATAAGATTGTTTGGAATATATTCAGTTAGACTGTACATAGATAGCCTTTGTAATGAAACTATTTGCTAATCCTTGCTAAATAAAATTTTTTGTGAGAATGCTTTGTAACCAGGTGATCCCATCATATAGACCAAGAGTTGTATTTTCTTGAAACGGTATTATTTTTAGAATGATTGGGAATTTCTGGTGTGCAATTCTAATACTGTATATAGCAGTGAAAGGTCATTGGTTAAAAATTTAATTTAAAGCTCATTTTGAGGAGCACATGTAAAGCCATGTCATTTTATATTGTTGGTTTATTTTGAGTTTAGATCTTTAACATAATTTTGACATATGTTTATGGTGTAGTGAAATTTATTGCTACAATTATTTTTCAGAACCCTCCACTACTGTCAAACCTGAGACCAGTTGTTTCCGTGATATGTTTGTTGTGTATTGCGTCTTAACTAGTTGCTTAGTCGCAAAGTGCTTTGAATGTCAAAATATGTTATATTATGGTGTATATTTGAAGATTTCTATTGTATTACAATTTGTTATTACTGGTATCCAGTGATTTTTATGTTAATGATTGTCTCCAAATTGGATGAATTTTCCTTGTTAATGTTTACAGTGCTATGATAGGTGTGCATGCTAAAAACTGAAGCAAGTTGTGGGAATGATAAGGGTTGGTCATGTTTATTGGAGTGGTATTTTTCAATATTTCTGGAATACAAATAGAACAGATCAGGTTTCCTCAACTTTGGTTTTAGGTTAATGCTTCCTTGTAAAGCTACACTGGTGTAGCAGCAGAGGAATGAGAAATTATATCCATTTGAATCATATGAAGGTTTTAAGATATCCAAAGTATTGTTTCTTGTCAAAAATTGTAGGATTTTCTAATAAATGAATACGAGTGTGGACATGCAGAAATGTATGTTTTAATCTACGTACGGTATATAGTAAGACATACTTACATGCATATATATCTATGGTTACATTGTTTCGGGAATTTTTATTTTACCGATTTTGAATCTAAGTAAACCATAAAAAAAACATAACAGGTATTGTTCAGTTCTTTTGTAACAGGTAATACACTGGTGAAAATGCTTTTCATACAGCACCAGTGTTCAGAATAAATATTTTTATTTTTATACAATGTCCTTTTGGTGATTGGAACAATCTGAATCTTTAATATACTAAATGTTTTAAACTTATTACTTGATATACTTGATATAACTTAATAAGCATTTCCCATTAGTAGAAATTACTTTTATGCATGTTTGTATGTTATAACAACATTCATTAGTTTAACTTGAATTTAGCATTGATGTTTTTTTTTCTCTTAACAGCCTCCAATGGAACTTGAATTCTCACCATTCACATAATTGTCCTATTCTCAGATGATACTGTCTGGGACATTGAGACCATACAAGTTGTAAATTTAACACATCCAATGTGTGTAAATTTCTGATATTAGAACGAATCCTTTTAAGTGAATATGTAGCAAATAGATCTGAGCATTGGTAAGATGTCTGTGAGATCTTTAAGAAAAAAAAAAAGAGATAACACCAAGGTACATTTATATTGTGTCCATTTCAATTGGAACATTTCAGTGTGAGAAGTGTAATGTCTTTGATATAAAACAAGAGATTTTCCCCCCCATTGGTTAGATTATTGGACACATTGCCTTTGGTATGTAGGTTCATGTAATGAATAAGGGAGATAAAAAGCTTTAATGCTAGATTTTCCTTGACTTGTGTGTGTTGCTTTTGTATATTTCCATATAAACATTTATATATATACCTATGTCTGCACACTTTTATAATATACACATACATTGCAAAAAATACATGGATTTTTGGAATTTGGTGATTGGGTTAAATTATGAAATTTTTTCCTATCAGCAATACATGTAGTTGATATGGCTCTGTGAAAGTGAGCTTCATGTTATTGTTGCAATTATTTTAAGTATTGTTCTTGAAATATACAGCTTTAAATCTGTTTCTAAATTATTGCAATTTACATACTGTAGTTGGCATAGTGCTCTCAGTATTGAATATAAACCTAGATTCTCATTCTCATTTCTTATTAATTTTACAGCTTATTTGGTGTGAGTAGATCATAGTTTTTTTTTTTTTAAGGAATGAAAGCTTTCTTGAAGAAAACGTGAGATGTCCGTCATAATTTATTCAGTTTTTAATTTTGAGTGTTTTAATACAAGGTTTCATGAAAACTGATTTCTGGCACCTTTATTATCAAGCTATTTAATTTAATAACTACTCAGTTCTACCTCACTCTCTGGACATAATGTCATTTCAATGAGGGTTCTTCATTTTTATTTGTATTTCAATACAGTATATCAATTTTCATTGCCATAATTCTGTTTTATTGCCAGTTTGGTGGGTATTTCAATACTTAGCAAGAAGTCCCAGCAATTACTTTTTTGCTCAATATAGACTTTGATCTTTCACAGTTTTCTTCAGAGAACTTGTCTGATGAGTATACTGAAGTTGAAAATCTTACAATAGGTACAGTTCATAGTTTGATGTTCAATATTTGCCCAAGTTTTTAAATATAAAATTATTTGGTTGGAAGCCCATTTTAAACAGCAACAAAGTATATTATGGATATTCCTAATTGTCTTTAATTGTAAAAATGCTGAAGACTTATTTCATGAACAGCACTTTCAGGAAATCATGATACTACATAATAATTGGGTCAATACTAAATAGCATTAAAGAAAGGTCAGTGTCTCAAATACATTTATGTATTCTATCTACCACTTTAGTATACTTTTATCTTCCAGAATAGAAAAAAGTAATGTATCATAAGTAGGAACATAGTTGATGCTTGGATTATAGAAAGATATATTTTGAAAAACTGCAGAAAACGTGCCATGTTTTATTGGATGGCTCTACTTAGCAAGTGTATTTTGTTCACTTTTATTACTTTAATTTTATTGAATGCATAATTTTCATCAGAATTGTCTTGTCCATAAACACATACTAAATGAAAACACATTCTCAAGTACATAAATTAAAAATGATGTGTTTCTCAGATGTAATTTGATTACTGGAAAGCTAAAGGATCTTTCTCATAAGTTCCTTACTGATACATATATACTTTCCCACAGTGTGCTGTAAAACAATATCCTACTGCATGAAATATAATCAACCCCAAAAGCAAAATGAACTTTAAGGCTTTTAAGGTAATTATTTCATTTTTTCAGCTGATGGAACTTTGTATTATACAAAATTTTGTATGCTAAGTAGTTCATCCTATTGTTTTAGCACCAGCATTGGCTTTACACAGTTCTGCAGCAAATAAGATCCATATCATAAGAGTACATGTAGAACCAAATTCATGTGATTTCAGCAGTGTGACAAAGGATTACTTTCAATATTTCTTAGGCATTTTTTATTGATATCAGTGGGTCCTTTCTATGTTGCACTAAGATTGTCTGAAACCAGATTCAGTTTGCTCATGATTACCAATAAAGATAGTGTATTGCCTTATTTTCTGCTCTCCAGTCAGTTTCCATGTAATGTAAGCTTATGATGTGTTAGTGCTCAGGTTATTCTGTTTCCATAGAAAAGTAACCGAAGAAGGTTTTTTCCATCTTTGGCTTTCTTCCTAGGAAGAAAGTGTACACATTTATTGCTGACCACCAAATTTTCCAAAAATCTTTGTTTACCATATTACTGCCATGGTTATAATAGAATGGGTAAATATACAGTTACCTTTGCTGTTTTGGCTCTGTAATGTATTTTATAATCCATACTTAAACATTAAAGCTGCATTGTAATATGCATAAAGATACAGTCATAGAGGTTGTGCAGCATTTTCTTTTGTCATCCTGTTAGTCCTTTCTAAAATTGCTGATGGTTGGTTTTATTATTTTTTCCTACTTTGTCAGAACAACTTAGGATATCTAAGAAGTAAAGTATGTTTATTTTGTGGAGAAAGTTTGTCTCATTTTCATTTAAATGATTTATGTACTTTAATTCCAGTAACTATAGAACCACTACATAATTATATTTTATTGTATTTGCTGTATAACTATATATATTTGCATTGCAAGAAATGGTTTAGCTTTAGTTTCCAACAAAATGGATGTCATTAGCATGACTTTCAAAAGTTGAAAAGTTTGGCAGTGAATGAATATTTTTTGCAGAAAATATTAAGTAGAGACAATTTTTATCTCAGCATTCATGTGGTCATTGGATATAATTTTGTCCTATTGTGAGAGTTGTTGGTTATGGTGTTGTATAAAGTGGAAACAGAGATGTTTAGCACTGAATAAAATCCTTATATTACACAAGGTTTTTATTAATTTATCCCTTGGTTTGTATTTATCTCAGCTGGCTGAAATAGTTACAGAAAAATGTTGTTCCTACAGGAATATGAATCTGCTTTTTCATAAATGGACTTTATTGAACAAGGGACGCTTCAGCTGTCACTGACTGACTAGAAAAAACAAAATCCTAATGGGTAAGCATAGGAGTTATATGACCTGAGATAGCCTAGCTCATTTAGATTGTTCTCAACCATGATAGCACTCAGTTGCCACTGCATGTTCTCCCGTTTTATACTGCAATTTTTTCTTTGTGCATGCCACATATGCTTTACTTCTTGTGTTGCAGCTGCATATATGTTGCCCTAGTTTGCTGGTGCCCCTCCTGTAGCCTGATGATTCCCAAATTTACATAAATTCATTAGTTTATGGGGTGAGGTCGTAGTGTGTGTGCGTTCTTCGTTCATATTGTGCAAGCCATGTGGTCAACCTTAGTCTGTGGTGTGCTGTGTTGTCACTGCACATTCTCCCATTTTATGCAGAGATTTTTTCTTCTTGCTTACCATGTGCGCTTTACTTCTTGTGTTGCTGCCGCACATGTCCTCGTTTGCTGGTGCTAATCCTGTAGCATGATGATTGCCAAATTTGTCAATTCTTGAGAAAATAAAGGCTGAGGTTAAAGTCTGTGCAAGCCATGAGGTCAACCTCCTTAGTTTGTGGTGCGCTTTGTGTACGTTACGTTTCAAGGCTCTTGCGTTAGTATGGCAACTGTAGAGGAGAATAAGCCTGAATTTTGGCGTTGTTTGGGCAAAGGCAGAGCATGCAGCAAATTCACGTCCTGAATAATGGTTAATCTACACTTTATCTCTTGTCAGGGAAGAGAATGTTCGAGAGAGAGGCTATCTGCGAGGAGTGTGTTGGGTGGCAGACATCTCCAGTGGGCCTTGTATGAAAAAAGATGAAAGAAGGCAACAACTTGTCCAAGGAGCCAATGCTTAGCCCTAATCCCTTGCCATCAGTGATTCCCTCCTTGCCAAGGCCTCCTCCTACAGTGACACCTCCAACAGTTGCTGCCATCCATCCAGTAGCACCTACTTGGAACCATAGTCTGTAGAGACCGTGAAAATAATCATGGACTTCCTGGTAAAGAAAGGCTTTACAGGACAGGTAACGACATCAGAAGGGCCTCTACAGCCTTGAATCATTGTCCTGCAACACAGGTTGGCAGGACCACAGAAAGTAACATCTTATCTTCCTTTCTCACTGTCTACAGATGTGTGCAGGGTAAAGGGAGACGAAGGCACCTCGGCCGCTCTAGCTAATTTGCACCATTTCCCCTACATTCCAAGTATCAATGTCTGGAGAGAGGATGTTCTGCTGTGAAGTCAGAGAGCAAGGAGAGAGCCTGCTCCTCTCTGTAGCTTCCTTTGTGGCATCATTTATCTCTTCTATCTCCCTTCCCGCCTCAGGACAGAACCAGAGGAAGAGACCCTCTTCCAGGAGTACTAGTAGTAGTAGATCCTACTGGAGTGCTAGCAGGACAGCAGGGCAGAGCAGATCATCAAGGAGCAGAAGATCCTTGAGGCACAGCAGAACCAGGAGTCTTTTCTCCACCAGAAGTTGGAGGGAGCAGCACAGCAGATTGGTGAGGCACTCGCAGTCATCAAGAGACTTTCCCATTTGAGGACGCAAACGAAGAAATGGGACAGGTACCCTCGAGCAGCCTAATTTGTGTCTCCCCCCGCTCTAGATCCCTCCACCCAGAACACTGTTCCTCTCTGACCAGGACCACAGTGACTCATCAGGACTCCCCACCTTGGGTGTTACCCAGTTCCCACCTGGCAGAGAGAAGGATGGCACAGCTCGAGGCACCCGAGAAGAAGGTTCATAATTTGTTGCTCAAATAAGATGGCGACTGGGATTGGTGGGTCACCTTGCTTCCACCTTGGAAAACCCCCTGGCTCTCCTACTTAGAGCATATGGCAGAGACTACCCCAGAGGTGAGGCAATTATTCAGTCTACCTTCATCTGCAGTAGTGCAGAACCCTGTGGCAGAGTTGAATAACCTGGTTGTGGGAGTGAAGAACTCCCTGGCCTCAGCCAGTTCAGAGAAACTATTGCCACCTCCATTATTCTACCATGAGAAATATTACCTTCCGGAGGAGGCCTTCACAATCCCCAGGAGTCTCGACACCGTCTTCTGCAGGCTGGGGAACATCATCCCCACGACATAAGAGGTATAGGCTCCTCAATCACCTACAAGAACCACCATTCTGTCCTACAGGTCATGAAGGCTGGAGTGTGGAAGTGCAATTCACATTCACACCCTTCTACCTGAGAGACCTTGCACACAAATCCCTGGATATGTTCACCCGGGGGCTATTAGTGGCAGCCAAGCATGTGATGTATGGGCATCAAGCCCCAGGAAAGGGCTCCACCCATGAAGTAGACAGGGTTACCAGGAAGTGCGCCATAAGGAAGTGGTGAGTACTGGATGAACTTCCTCTGTGGGGAAGTGATGGTTCTAATTATAAATTGCAACCCAAAACAGTGAGGGTACCTTTTTGGGGAGCTCGGCCACCACAGGGTCTTGCCCGCTTGTGGTAGCAGGGGAAAGATTAACCTCCTTTTTAAGGGTGAGGTTCCATTTATGAAGACATAGGTTTGTGTTCCAGTATGAAAAAAAAAAAATTATTTGTATTTTTCCTATGACATGAACCATAGCTATCATAAAGGAAATTACCCTCCTCTGCCACCCCTCACATTTTCAATCTTTCCCATCATAGGGATAGGGGGTGTGTAACGGAAAATCAGGCCGATTCATCTCGGGTTGTGTAACTCATAAGCCTAACCAACTGGATTTTGTCTTTTCAAATTAGTCAGTGCAACCAAAGTGTGCCTTGTATGAGAAACTCCACTTATGAAAACTATGGCTCATATCCTAGGGAAAATACATATTTTTAAAATCTGTTATATTCTTTTTGGCTATATGATATTGGCTAATTTGCATCTTTGAGTTACATATTTTAAACTCCCAGCTGCTTTGCTCCTTGCATTGTACTTTTCTTTACTCCTAGCACAGCACCATTTTACCTTTGGCTTGCTTCAGTTTTCACCCCTCTTTAAGAACACATCCCCTTAGACCAGCCCTTTGAGTCTTGTGAATATAACAGACTTTTAAGTCTTCATACTACTGAACTTGCAGCCCTTTGCTTAGACTTGCCTGAACTCACAAATGAACATAGGAAATACCTTCATCAGAAGATTATATCTCTCATATCACCACTTGGTATTATAAAATGTCCACATTTCTTGATGCCTGCATGCATGCTACAAAGTAAATTGGAGTCCTTTTCAATGCTGGCCATGTAGCTCTTGCTTGCTTTGGGCTTCTACACACCTGTGTTGAGGCATACTGCAATAATCACAAAATATAGATAGCATTCAATATTCTAAGTGAACTACTTTAAAAATAGCAAAAGATCACCAGTAATTTTACAAGTTATTAATACAAAAGCAGCTTACAAGATGATAAGACCGAGCAAACGTAACACTATTATAGCTTCACTCATCACAATTCTTAAACAGTTATTAAAAGCAACATGGTTGAACTCTTAATCAGTTTCCATGGAAAAAAAAAAAAAAAGGTTATGATTATTGATATAATCAGTCATGGGCTTCAACGTCAAAAGCTTTGGAATTCATTAATGAAGGACCTCTTTAAACTGGCACCCTTGGGACCAGGCCACTGCTGGACCATGGAAAATCCCAGATGAGACAAATTACCCCTAAAAACACCCTATGTAAACAAAGCCTTGCCAGTTCATTTCAAATATATATTTCTGTGTTATCAAAAGTAGAATAGATAGTTTTCCCAGCCCAGAGAAGAACCCTAAAAGAGTTCAGAGGTCTGGTTAAACAAATCATTTATAACTAACTAACTAAAAGTAGAATAGAAAAAAATATAGAATTTAGGCCAAAGGCCAAGCACTGGGCCCTATATGAGTTCATTCAGCACTGAAATGGAAACTGATGATTAAAAGTATGAATGGTGTAACAGGAGAAAAACCTCGCAATTGCACTATAATGAATTTTTAGCTAAGACCTTGCAGTTGCACTATAATGAATGTTTAGAAGGTAGAAAGTAAGCTGGCAGAGAAGATGAACGGAGGTACAATAAAAGGAATGAAAGGGATTGCAGCTGGGGCCAAAGGGACGCTACAAAGAACCTCAAGTAATGCCTACAGTGCACCGCATGAGGTGCGCTGATGGCACTAAACCCCCTACAGGGGTTATCAAAAGTAAGCACCAACCTTCTACAGGGGTTATCAAAAGTAGGAAAAATCTTTTGAAATTCTGGCCTGCTCCATAAGCATGTCCCTGTAAATGCTTACACCTTTGCTACTACGTTGGAGCTTAAACCACTTTATAACCACACTGTCAAATTCTGATCTGGCACCTTTCAGTGTTTTCCAACATCTCAAACTTTTCAGGCTTTTGTTATCGGCAAAAGCCTAAAAATCTGCTAATTTTGTTTCCTTAAACATGCACATCTGTGTGTGTGTCTGTCTGTGTGTGAGAGAGATTATTGGCCCTGGTTAGGTTGTTACATTGACAGATATAGATTTGCAAAAGTCAAATAATACAGTTGTAATAAGAATAAATCTCATAAAACTGTTGTTTTACGTACTGTATGCAATTATATTTCATGCACTATTGTCATATTTTTATCGTATTACAATTTATTAACATAACTATCAGGCACCATTTGCACTCTGATATTGTTTACATTCTTAAAATCAACAGCTGACTGTGTTTCACCAACATCATCACAGCCATTAGTTGCCAAATGAAATCCATTTTGGAAGTCCGTTTTTTGTCAACTGTCAAAGCTGGGTTTAAAAACGCAACTTACTTTATAAATGCAGTAAATTAAATGAAGGTGCAATTTTGCCAGTATCAGATGTTGCTTTTGCCTCTTCCAAAACGTTTTCTGGCCTGCACATTGTTCGTTTCCTCAGCCACAGCTACAACCATAAATTTACTGGCATACTTTCATAAAAATTTCCTCTCTATTTCATGAAGGCTGAACAAAGATTTATTTTATTACTATTTATGGAAAAGGCATTGAACATTAGCAATTTTTAACAAGTCAAAAACTGTAACGCAACCCTTAATAAACGTGTTCGTTATGGTAACTGACATTGGCAAATGGCTGTTACTCGATTTGTTTATATCAGTACTTGCTGTTGTTTATGTCAGTGTTTTACATGCAGTAGTAAGTGTTAATTAAAAGAAATAGTAGTGAATTCTTAGCCAAGTCACAAGGTTGGTAAGCCTAATTTAAAGCATTAAGATTTGCATTTAACCTAATGAACTTTTTGCCTCTAGGCCTATTTATTGGTTAAAAGCTACCTCAGATATAATATGCATTATCAATGGTATCTACCAAAACTGAGACAGGTATAGAAAGCCTACTCTTGTGTAATCTACAGAAAATATATCTCGCATTATACATGATGTACATTATGAACAAACCTGAGGTCTTTACATATGGGATTAACTTTCAGCAAGCTGGAAAACCAGCCATCACACTTTTGCAAGGTGGTTATGGTAATAGCTACCGATGGCAAGGGAGGAAACACTGCCCAAGAAGTTGGTGCGCATTCAATTCTACGCAGTTTGCCTTTTGGCCCAGGTAAGAGAATGAGGGGTGGTAAGAAGTGGGCCCTTTATGTAAAGACCTCAGGTAATGTTAGGAAAATAAAAATTACAGTACTTTACAAATTTGTCATTTGTTTCTAAATGAATACAAACCCTCGGTCTTTACATATGGGAGACTTACTTTTGGAGGGAGGATTCTGAGTAAATCTCTGACTGACTGGTAGTTCGGCTCGCCTGGGTACTCTCTTCCTGGTCATGAAAGAGCAAAGGAAGGAGGCCATGCTTCTGATCTATTGGACAAGAGTGATATTCAACTGACAGACTTCTGGGCATTTCGAATTAATGGAATGTAATATCCTTGATTACAAAAGGTTTGGATGAACCCACAGTGTCGGAGACTATATGCTAAGAATAACCAACTGGTCTGTTCATAGTCAGTCCCTCTCTCCCCTTACTAGAGAGAAGGAAGGATCTGCCCCAATGGAGCTAGATTATAAATAGGATACTCAGTCATCTAGATCACCTGCATGCACGCCCATCCAGCACGGGACGGCTCATTCACTGTTCCTCTGCCCACTGGAAGAGGAAGGGAGACAGAAGAAAGAGAGGAAGCCAGTCCCACGCACACACCTTCATCTTGCAGCTGCACACCTTAGGCAAAATGCAGTCTGTCCCTCAAGAGCTGGGTGAATTACAGGACTTAATGACAGCCGATTTAAGAAATTCCTGGATGATGGGAGTTGCTGGATCACAGAGTACCAGATTTAAGAGGTCAGACTGTATCAAATAATACAGGCAGGAAGGAGAATACAGTCTAACTGAGGAAAAATGAGTGGCTGTTCAAGGAAAACAAAACTTACAGTAACAGGCACTTAAAAAATTTTTTTAGGGCAGCTACTATACACACACACACGTACAGAAAATGAGCTATTGTGAGAAAAATTATTGCAATTACCAACATCAAAGAATAAGAAAGTGAAAGTAATGTTAATGTTTAACAATAACAATCATTAGGTCACCAAACTGTATATAGATACTGGGTCACCTCAGGTTAATGATCATGATCATGAAAGTTATTATAAAATTAAGTAGTTGAACATAACACATGAGAAGTATAAGAAAGAATCATTTGTCCTGCTAAGAAAACTGCATGTGCCCTGGGCAGATATCCTCTCAGCATCTGTATTTATTTGGGTGTAATAAGATTTGATCAAATAGGGGATCATTAAGATAATGAAAGGTAACAATGAAGCCCAGTATGGTGGAGGAACAATGATAAAAATAGATCCTCTGTGCCTACTTTATCTTTACAGTGAAGATAAAGACAAATCACACAAAAAACTCAATATTAAAGTTAACAAGAATATCCTTTATAATAAAAATCCCTTAAGAGCACTTTCTACACACTGAAAATTAGAAAGGGTGTTAAGAGAAGTGAGAGTGCTTGATCTAAGAGTAAAAACAAGATAACATAAGACAGACACTCTTGGGGGCAGCACAAAATTAGTAATTTAACATGAAATGGGAATATTACTTGGCAAACATTATTCTACAGGAAACTTACTTTTCTCAAGATAATGAGGATCTACAACGTAATGAAATATTTCAATGCACTTTCCACCTACTGAAATTCTAGAAAGGGATCCTACAGAAAACGGAAAACAATAGTGCACAATCTAAAAACGTACATAAAAGATCCACTCTTGTGGGGCTGCCCTGAGCAAAACTAATTTGTATTTGAACATGAAACAGGGGAGCATCATTAGGAGACCTTATTCAATAAAACAATCTATGCCCTTAACTTTCCTTAATAGGTAGTTGTAACATCTTGGCGATAAAGCACTACACAACATGAAAACTCAAAAAGACCTAAGAGTAATGGCAGAGTTTGGCCAGGCTTGCCACATCTGCGAAAGAAGGGCAAGTCATAATCTTTCAGGCAATCATTATAAAGCAGGATAAAGAGCCTTCCTGCCTTGAGTACATATAAATTTTGTTGCTGTACCTTATACCTGTCCTAACCCAGATGTGAGAGAATACTTGATATTAGTTAAATCTATCTGATGGAGCCCCAGACGGACCATAAGAGTAACTCCTTTGAGGATGAGCAGCAGTTGCACAATAAAAAAAAATAGTTTTACTGCTTAAATTTCTTTTTTACAGTAATATCTGAATACAGGTAAGTAAATTAGTTTCAAAATACTGTAACCTGTATTAAGAACGGGTATGAAAAACAGGGCAAACAGGGGTTATCATCAATTTTTTCAGGACATGCTACCAAAAATCTGAATGCATCTTATAGGCCAGGAGTTCTTATATGTTAGCAAATATGGCAAGTCAGAGGCAGTACTGTAAGAACCGTCCCACTGCCTTCCTTTTAGGCAGTTAATGCATAAGTAAAATAAGAGCTCTGTATATTGTATTTACCCAATCATACCTAGAAAGGTTTCATTTTACTGGAAGTGCCCTCCTCTAAAATCCAATGGTATATGGTTTGACCTCACCAAGGTGTGAGAATGACATATGATGATGTAGTAAGTAGAGGGAAGTTCCCTTAGCAGCAAGATGCTCCTCTATAAAAATTTCATACATGTATTTCTCTTTCTCCAGGCTAACCAGTCACACCATGCTATAACAGACAAGTAAAATAAGAGATTTGCTTCATGAAATATAAATGAAATTTTAAATCTGGTCAAATTTCTTCTCCGTTATTTTCAAGGGGCCAGTAATCTAATATTTCTTTACAATTTATTGACTGTACAGTATAATATTTAATTTACATAAAAAATTACAACTTCTGAGCAATAAAATACAGTATGTGTAAACGTTCTGAACGGCAAAGAAAGCTATTGTGATGAAATATCAGTGAAGTATTTGTAATTTTGTTATGGGGAAGAAATGAAAACTTACCTTATAAAGAAAGTCAGTCTATTTTACAAGGAATTTGGATCACTCTCTGCAAATAAAAATAGTTAAGGGGACTTTTTACAACTTTTTATTATGAAAATAAATGGAACATTCAATTGTGAATTATGATGCCCCCTCATCATATATTTCTGTGTCAATTCCAAAAATGTTCTCTTCATACTCATACAATTTTTCCATGTTATTTTCACACTGTTCCTCCATGAAGTCAGGTTCCTCTCTGTTATAGTCATCAAATTCCTCCTCTAGAATTTCATTATGTTCCTCTTCCAATACTGGACTTTGCAATGGCTGATCTAACACTTCAGACCTGGCTGATTCACTTTCTAATGGTCTTTTCTCTTCTTGTTTTTCCTGGAAAATAAGTTTAATTTGTAATTACAGAAATCAGAAAGTGAAAGGGAATTAGGCTCGGTTACAATTTTTGAAGTATGGAGTGATACAATGCCTTTCATGTGTTTGGGAAACAACTTTTCATTGCTTGACACAACATACAAACAACTTACTAATTTTATTCCCCTAGAGCTAATCTAAAGGATTAACTCTTGATTGACAAGTGACAGAGGATCAAGAAAAAATTATAATGAATACAGCAACGGGAGACTATGCTAAGGAAGCAGGTAAAAAACAAAATATATAAAACAACGTCCAGTGCAACCAATTGTTTACAGTGCTGAAGATTCTATGTAAAATCATTTGAGGTCCACTATCCCTGTTTTTTGTTATTTTTTATTTTTATTCATTCTCTTCTCTCTCTTTGCTACTGGCTGTCCATATAAAACTTTTTCCTGCTCCAGTTTTCTATCCTTAAGAATAAAATTGCCATGCCAGTCCACAAAATCTATGAAATTTAACTTGTGCAATATCATTAAACTTTTTATCAACACCATTTCAATATCAGACTTTCCTTTAAGGGGGTTGTGAAAATGGGTTTTCTACACTGAATACTCACCTGATCTACGTCCTCCCCTATGCCCTCATTTTAGGATTCTGCAGGCATTCCTCTTATGCCCTCATTCTAGGATTTTGTGGGCATTCCTACATGTCTTCATTCTAATACTTCCATATCTACTATACACTATAAGACACTACCATACTTATGAACATTCAAGTTACAAACATTCTGAGATACAAACAAACGTGATCGTAAGTTAAAATTGTTTCAGAGCGCTCCCCTTTGCCAACCATACGTTATCACAATTTATTTATTTTTTACATTATCATTCGTATTAATTAAGTACTGTACTGTACTCTACAAAATACAGCACTGTATGTGCAGTGTACAGTACTGTATCGTGTTTTAAGATTAAAAAATGTACAGTACTGTACTGACTTTATATCATACTGTACTTAAATAGATGTGAAGACCAACTTACGAACAATTCAAGATACGAATGGCCGTTCAGAACATAACTTGTTCGTATGTAGGTAGTGTCTGTAATTTTAGTCTACTGTATACAAGTGATATGATTGTTGGCCTGGAAAACAAGATTGTTCAGTATGCCAATAATGCAACACTTGTGGGTGTTGTAAAGTCTCCTCTTATGAGAAATGAAGCTGCCCTTAATCTCAGGAATAGGACACCCCTGAATTGCAGAAGCATTTTTTAGGGATTTTTAAGATGAATTGTCATTTTAATGATCTCGAGGACAAGACTGTGGCCTGCCCTGTAGACCACTCCTCTGCCACCGAATCACTTTGGGGACCCCAGAAGGAACCCAGAGCTCCAACTGGCCTGCCATGGTCTAGATTTGCCAATGGGGTTTTGAACTTGGTAAATTCTCTTGTTTCTGTGCAAGACAATTCCCTAAGGTCCAGCCACTGGCTTGTCAGGGAAAATGTTACGTACATTAGAGAGCCCATTTATTGCTGACAAAACGGGTTGACCCAGACTTGATACATCTATGTCCTGGGCTGTATCTCCATGCAAAGGGAGTCTCTCTCTGCAGTTGGAGGCAGTGTCACTGGAATCGACTGGCATGGCAGTGTTCCAGATGGTCTGGTGGTTGGATCTTTGGTCCCTTACAGTGGCCAAGATTGCTTACTCTTTGAATGTTCATATGTCCAAGGACAATGCAGCTTTTAAGAGACTGATGCTTTCTGGGGGTAGGAGTATCACCTACCTTGCCCACCAGACAGCCAACCTGCAGGCAAACCTAATTCTGAAGAGGCAAGATGCAGTTCTGTCTCAACTCTCAAGGTTTGTTAGCCTGAAGTTGGCTCTGGTTCTAAGGAATGGATCAGTACTGGGATCTTCCTTTCTCTTTGCTAAGTGAGGTGGAGGCCGTGGTGAAGAGGCTTTGGTTCAAAAACAATAACAAGCTTGTCCACAAGAAGTGTCCAAGACTTCTTGACCTCTGAGTGGCACTGCAGCCCGACCCTCGGGTCACGCTGGCCCTTCCTCTCATGGTCAGAGAAAGTCCCAAACTTGCTCTGCCCTGTGTAGAGGAACCTAGTCTTCTTCTGCCCCTGGTAGCAAAAGGTGCGCAGTCACGCCTTTCAACCCCTCCTCCTGTCCTAGGAAGGGGGGGAAGGGAAAGAAGGGAGAGGGACACTAGGGGCAGCATTCCTCCCCACTTGCTGCCAATGGTGGGCGGGTTCCTGTTGAGCCACTGGGCAACTTGGCAGTGATGTGGCGCAGAGACCTGGGTAGTGGATGTCTTTTGGGGAGGGTATCCTTAACCCTTCAAGTTTATGCCACCCCTCACCCTTGAACCAGTCTGGTTCCAGACGTACAGTATGTTCCCAGCTCGCAGAAGGATCTTGCCCTTGAGATGTGGTGAATGCGATGCTTTGGAAAGGCACAGTGGAAGTCATGAAAGACCAATCTCCAGGGTTTTAAAGCTGTCTGTTACTGGTGGTGAAGGCAACAGGAGGTTGGAGGACTGTCATCGACCTCTCTCCATTGAATCGGATTGTTTGCCAGACTCTGCTAAAGATGGAAATGACTCGCTCAGTTCTTGATTCCATCAGAGAGGGCAACTTCGTGCTTCTGATGGATTTGAAGATGCTTATTTTCAAATAACTATCCATCGATCTTCTCAAAGTACCTCCGCTTTACCCTCAGGGAGATGGTTTTCCAGTTCAGGGCACTTTGTTTCGGACTCTCAATTGCCCACTAAGTGTTCACACTGATTTCAGCTTGGGCCAATTTGCACAGGATATGTCTCTTAAGGAACCTGGATGACTGGTTGGTCCTGGTGAGTTTGCTGCCGCACTTGCTTCTGGACAGTGATCACTCTCAAGTTTTGCCACAACCTGGGTGTAGTGATTGGTTTGGGCTCTCAATTGCCCCCTAAGTGTTCACACAAGTGTTCACACAAGTGTTCACACTGATTTCAGCTTGGGCCAATTCACACAAGATACGTCTCTTGAGGAACCTGGATGATTGGTTGGATCTGGTGAGTTTGCTGCTGCAGTCGCTTCCAGACAGTGATCACCTTCTCAAGTTTTGCCACAACCTGGGTGTAGTGATCAACTTCAAGAAGTCAGATGTGAGCCCAAGCAGGGAGTAAAATACCTGAGCATGCTGATAGACATGGCAGCACCGAGAGTCTTCCCTTCAGATTCTTGCATCAGCAAGTTCAGAAAGATATCGCAGAAGTTTCTGTACTGACAGAAACAGCCTGCTCAGCAATGGCAGGTCGTTCTGGCTTACCTGCCATTGTTGGAGAAGCTGATCCATCATGGGCAGCTTCACTTCCGCTCCCTCAGCGGAGGTAAAGGAGTTTTGGTGTCCAGCAAGGGAACCTCCTTTCTCTTCTGTTCCTCTGTCAGAGGAAGCAAGGAGAGACCTGAATTAGTGGTTAGATGACAGGAACCTTTTAATAGGAGTGCCACTGGCACTCCCCCTCCCAAGATGCTTCCCTTTTTGGATGCATCAACCAAGGGATGGGGTGCACACCTGGAAGAGTTGTTGGTTTCAGGTATGTCAGATCAGAATGACAAGCTCCTCCACATCAATGACCCAGAACTAAAAGCTGCATTTCTGGGCCTGCAAGAATTTCAGGATCGAGTGGTGGGGCACTCTGTGGTGTTGATGAGCAACAACACTAGAGGTGGTGGCACACGTTAACAAGCAAGGGGGACTAGCGCCCTTCCAGCTTCACAAGTTGGCAGTGTAGGTCTCTACTCCAAGATATTGCAGAGAGGCTCCTTGAGCTTTGGGGGGCTCATAATATCGATCTGTTTGCAACCCTGTACAACAGAAGGCTCCAGGTATTTTAATCCATAGTATCGGACCCATTGACTGCAAGAGAGGATGCCTTCCAGCACCCATGGGACAACCTAATAGCATAAACTTTTCCTCTGTTTTTCTTTTTGATTCATCAGGTGTTGAACAGGTTGCTGGCACCCTGAATCTCAGGTTGATTCTGGTGGCCACCAAGTGGCCACGTGCTGAGTGTTATCCAGGCCTGCTGGCTCTGTGATCCAAGGTCCTGAGAGGGATCTTCTTGTGACACAACCTTCTGTGCTAGTTGCATGTTGAGAGATATCACCAGGGAGTGAAAGCGCTGGCACTTCAATGCATGGAGACTATCCAGCGCCTCCTGCGATTATCAGGATTTTCTCACTGCACAGCAAAGATGTCTCAACATTTCAGGCCAGTGTCTCGATGCCTCTTTGTTAGTACAGGCTCAACAGGAATATGCATGTTAGTACAGGCTCAACAGGAATATGCATCGTCTGGCAAGGAAGACATGGGTACAGTCTGGGCAAGAGCTCACGAGGTTAGGGCACCACCCTGTCCCTAATATTCCAGATGAACCTGACGGTGCAACAGGTATTATGGGCAGGGGTACGGTCATGCCAGACCACACTCACCTCATTCTACCTTTGCGACATTGCCCACAAGTCATTGGACACGTTTTCCTTGGGCCGTGTTGACTGCCCAACAGGTTGTGTAGCTCACTCAGCTCCCCTAAGGGGACAAATAGCATCTTGTCTAAGGTATTCAGTAAACGAGAGAGTGTGTGTGTAAGCGACTGATCTTATCTGTTTTCTCTTTTACCTTTCTCTCTCATATGACAGACAGTTAGGTAGCGAGCAGTTACATGCTGGACAGACAAGGATTGAATGGATGCATGCATGCATGCACC
The DNA here is from genome assembly GCF_040412425.1 of Macrobrachium rosenbergii. NCBI lineage: Eukaryota > Metazoa > Arthropoda > Malacostraca > Decapoda > Palaemonidae > Macrobrachium > Macrobrachium rosenbergii. The sequence goes on along the minus strand of NC_089768.1, from coordinate 15,761,942 downwards.
ACCCCTCTCCCTGGATGCATGTCCCCACCCCCTCTCTCTTGGTAATGGGAGAGAGGGATAGTCTCAAATCTTCAAGACCAGGAAGGTATTCCCAGGTGGGTAGAACCAACCAGTTGGTTCAGAGTGCCCAGGCTCTTCCCACCAATAGTTAAGTCTCCTATGTAAAGAATGAAGGTTTGTGTTTGTGTAGGAACAAATAGCAAATTTTTAAAGTAATTTGTATTTTTCCCAATATACAAACCAGCAGTTCATTACGCTAATGGCCCACCTCTGCCACCCCCCATTTCTGGTACCCAGCCCCAGCAAAGTGGAGTACAGACTGACAGGTGGGCAGAGCTTCCCCCTACCTGTCGATGGTTAACGACCTTGTCTGAAAGTTAAATGGCCGTTCCAGCTCACATTCTCAAGCTAAATCCCCCATGCAAAGAAATTCCGGTTTGTATGTTAGGAAAAATACAAATTACTTTAAAAATCTGCCATTTCTCTGCAGTTATATGAAAAGATTAAATGTGGAAAATCCTCAAGGACACCTTCCCTCTTTTTCAGCATTACATTCACCAGTGTGTACATAACCATGCAGAAGTCAATACTGAAGCCTATCCAAATAAAGACACTAATCTTATGCCCCTGAAGACTACTGAGTTAGCAGTCAGCAATGTACAAGTGGTACTGTTTTTCCAAGTTGCCTATTTATCAGGAAGAAACATTACTGATGGTGAAGGGAAAAATTACACAAAAGCAGCTCATAACATGGCCCAAGGGGTTTGTGCTTAACGACATCCTGACAATTTATAAAGTTTGTCACTCTACGAATCATTCACCCATTGGAAAAATTAAGATATCTCACCAAAATACTTGCTTCATCAATAGTGGAGATACATAAGTATGAAAAGGATGCTAGAGGGTAAATGATGGCACTTGTCAAAGTTATCCAGGATAAAAGCCAAAGAATGTCTGAGGAATTTCAGGGGCAAGGTCTTAACACTCTCCCTGACAAACAAAGAATGAGGGAGGGATCTGGTTCTGACAGATGGATCTGCCCACAGACTCACATGGCAACTGGCTAACTGCAATTTTCTTCATTTTCCAGGGCTATGCACCAGAGGCCCATTTTCAGCCAATGTCAAGGCCTAATATGAGTACAGTAATGGACCTGTGATGAAAAGTCTCATTTTACACCCACCAAATATGTGCATAACAACACTGAGAATAACTTCATTTTTTAGTATGTTAACAAAAATACCACATAATGGCAATAAAAAAGACAGCTATACCATCTACAGCAAGGAAAAGTTTCGAAGTTACAATTATAACTATAAATGACTGTAATAACTGGCTTTAACTATGCAAAGTTTAGCTTTCACAGTGTTACAAAAGTTACCGTGTAATGAAAAAGTAAAAATATTACATGACCATAGATAATGATGGAACAACAATTGGCTATATCCTACCTTTACATCTTTGTAAATGTACATTAAAACCATGAAAAGTTTATAATACCTGTCTGGGTCCTTTTTTGATATGAGGCTCAGCATATTTTACTGTAATAGCCATTCCTTTGATCTGAAAAAAAATTATTTATTTATAGTGAATATTATGAGAAAAATGCTATACTGTACTACCACTCCTTAAACTGATGAGTCCCTGACATCACAATATTTACATTTGCAGTGTGCCATGTCTACAGTAAAAAGAGAAAGAACTAGTAATCTTACTAGGTTAGTACATGTGTATTCCACTATACTGTCTCAAACAGCTGCAAAAAATGGGAAACTGGAAGGGGTGTCACAAATTTTTAAGAATATACTTTTTTAAACTGAGCCTTTCTGTTCCAGTCAGAGCTGTGATTAGCAATATTTCACTCTTTTACTATGAATTTACTATTCATGCTATGATGCTCATTCTCTTCTCTTTAAACATGAATACTTGTACTTAATTATGTTCATAAAAAGCACACAAATATACGAAACAAAAGGTCAAAACTATGAACTGAAGAGTAGCCATAAATGGTACATCAGGGCATAACAATGGGCATAAAGGGTTGATTTTGGATGCCTCATCAGTGTCATACATAATTGAAAAGGTTAAGTTTATTTTCTCAAATAATCATTACCATTCAATACTCTGAACACACACTTAAGAGAGAGCGAGTTAAGCTGCTGTAACCTGGAATAGATCAGGGGCATCAAGGAACCAGATGGAACTACAGGGCAGTGCCAAAGTGAAGAGCCGAGATCTCTGAGTTTTGTATGGGGGTCATAGATTGAACTAGGACCATGTTATTAAAAGTACAGAGTTGCACTGCATAAAAGGAGACACTTCCTATAAAACAGAAGCATTCTTACCACTAATGTATGGTGTAGGAGCCTGACACCCTGAAAGCATTATAACCCATAACACCAACCAAGCAGTTAAAGCTTGGCATGATACCAAACTGGTCCTAAAGAATACGAAGAATAATGCCTCATATAAGAAGCCAAAGTGGTTGAAACTTCCATGCTCCTGCTATTAAAATGGAATCAATATCACAACTTCCTGTAAAATAAAAGAAAATGGATAGCTCACTGATCTTATGTACCAATACCTTTACCTAGGCCACTTGCTCCTTAGATCTCAAGAAGACCCATTTAAGCCAGAGTGAGATTGTATTCTTTTTAACATCCTTCTTACCCTGATCTTTTAATAAGAACAATCTGGCCAAGTCTTCTCTAAAATGATGAATAGCCCTGATAGGGCACAGGAGAACTTCCTCATTCTTAGCCTGTCGAGAAGGATGAGGAATGGCAGCAGGAGCAGTAGAATGACCTATAATACTTACATTGAGTTTTGGCAACAAAGTAAAGAGCAATACAGTCCAGTGGAATTCCAATTTCTGGAATGAGTTGCCCTTCTTATCATGCCTTAGGAATAATGTCCATTCAGACTGATTTTCCTGGCAATGACCTAGCTTGATAATCTCCAGGAGAGAAGATTCTGGTGGAAATTTCTGAAGTTAGGTTGATACAATAGCTCCTCCCATATATGAATAGTTCTTTTTAATGGGGATATGAGGCTGAGAAACCATTCCTGATCCTGAAGGGGTATGTACTACAAAATCAATCAGCTGTCTCACCACCTTTATTATTATTATTCAGAAGATGAACCCTATTCATATGGAACAAGCCCACAGGGACCACTGACTTGAAATTCCAGCTTCCAAAGAATATGGTGCTCATTAGGAAGTAAGAGAAGGTAAAGGGAAATACAAAAAGATCTCATTTATTAAAAAAAAAATTAAATTAATGAATAGATAAAAATGTATTAAAATGCAAGGAGAACAGCATTAGGGTAGTAATGCATTGCATCTTTGCTTGAACTTTTAAAAGTTCCAATTGCACTACATCCTCAGGGAGACAGTTTCATAGTCCAACGATGTGAGGAATAAAGGACCTCTGGAACTAACAGGTTCAATAGCGAGGCACATTTACTGCATATTGTCACTGCTGTTCAGCAAATCTGGTCACTCTCGGAAGGAAAAGATGATCAGGGATCAATTACGAATGTGAAAGATCTCTGTTAAAACACAACTTGTAAAAAACTGACAAACAAGAGACCATCCATTGATGGTCCAAGTCATACCTGCTAATGTTAGGAAACAGAAACCTACTACCATGAACCACTCTGTCTAAAAGGGAAAGTCTCTGGCAGAGGCAGACATCCAAACTGGAGAACAGTATTCTAGTAGAATACTGGAATACAAGAGCTAGAAAAATGATCCTCTGCAAAGTACATATCTGGAGAGCAAGAGAGTAGCTATTAAAGGGATTGCAGGTCCAGACAAACACTTATGATCTTGGGAACACTAAAGACATGTATATGCAGTAGGTAGAGATGATTAAAGATGAATTTAAGAGATGATTAAAGATGAATTTACAGGAGTGTGAAAAAAATTAATGTACGTTCAATGTTATTCAATGTCATGATTGTTATTGTTATAAGCCTTTTTAACAGAGAAAATGCCTTCTTAGTGTAAGAGCTATGATTTAATCTCGAAAGGAATGAAGAAAGTATACCTTACTGTGTTAATAATGATGTATGAGAGAGAGAGAGAGAGAGAGAGAGAGAGAGAGAGAGAGAGAGAGAGAGAGAGAGAGAGAGAGAGAGAGAGAGAGAGAGAGAGAGAGAGAGAGAGAATCTTTATTCAAGATATGTAAAATTCTGTTTCTCAAACAACACACTTAAACACTACTGAGAATATATACTGCGTGTCATGCTTTAACACAAGATTATATGGAAGGAGTCTTTGACAGACTCAACCCCCTTATGGTATAATACAGTGCATGAAAAAAATGCACTTACGTTGTGGTCGTCCTTTAAAACTGCACTATCAGAAGCCTTAGAATCAGAAAAGGTTATAAATGCAAAACCACGACACAGCCCTTTCTTGTTCCTTTTCACATCAAGTTCTTGAATTTTTCCAAAGCAGGAGAAATAATTCCAAAGATCATCATCAGAGCAAGTCTTGTCAAGACTGCCAACATACAATCTGTCACACTTCTCAGTTGGCCGCACCTGTAACAGTGACTAAAGGTTACCATAGATACATTTTCTTAAAAAGCTTTTGTAGAAATAAATGCTACGCACCACTTGACTAAGTAATCAGTAAAGTTCTCAAACATTACTTGAGTTCCATAAAATTAAGACCCTAATAGACATCAATATCCAGAAAAATTAGAACATCAAATCTTTAAAAAATCACTTAGCTTAAGGAAATTCTTTGAAAAAGCTACATGGGTAAAACAATGAGCATTCTGTACTAAGTTTAAACTCATCCTTAACCTTCTCATCTGGTTCTGTTCCTTCATTATCTATTTCAAGACTCATTTTATTGCGCACATAATCTCCACGTAAGTTTTCTTCTCTAATATCTTTTGATAGCTCACTGCCCTTTTCATTAAGTTCATCTTCCTCCTCCTCCTGTTCCAGTTCTTCCAGTAGGCCCAACTCTTGAGCTTGAATAAGGACCAGTTCATCAGCTAATTTTTCAGTGTCTCCAACTTCCTCTACACTGGAGTTTTCTTTAAGGTTTTTCGTCATGTTTACACCCAAAACAGGTTCTACCAACTGAAAAAGAGTTAGTTTTATTTTAGTCCCATATGAATTTGATGCTCTTGATATGTTTTTACAAATGTCACAAGAAAGAGAGAGAGAGAGAGAGAAATTCTGGGCTAATCACACAGACAGCAATGAGATACAGGACTGGAGCTTGTATGAGTGAGTGTGCTAGTCAGAAATGGCTCAGCCATTTCTCCCTTCTCACTCATCTCCCTATTTCATTTAATACATCCTATGTGACGCAAAATCCCTCAAGAAAGAACGCAGGTCAATACCAACTTCTGTGTTTATATCTGAACTTCAGGCAACAAGAAATGTCAAGTGTTGTTAATGAATTAAGGAAATCTATTTCAGAATTATTTTCAGTTTATCCAATCATCAGATCTTTTAAAAACTACAAGTCATTAAATGAAATGTACACTTCACTACTACTACTAATAATAATACTGATATAATATGGACTGCTACCTTACTTTCTCTACAAATTTCCCAGACGGATATTTGGGTCTTACATCTTCCCAACTTTGCTTACAAAGACATACAAGTATGTGTCTGGCCTCCCTAGCTGGTCTGACCTAAACCAACGCATCATCATTTGAGTGAGTTTTGCAAACATGGCAGATTCAAAAAAGTACCATTTTAATTAAGAAGTAATCCCACTTATAGAGCTGTTTTATTTCTATTGTCTATCTTCCTACATAGATATTCAGCTAGGCAATAATAGTTCATCCTTGGATGAATCACAAATTTTAAAACATTGTTATACGAGTACAAACAAACAAAAAAGCCTTATTTTAAGGTCCTATCTCCCTCAATATTCATTGGGTATAAATGCATTAATCTGAGAGTAAAGCTTTACAATGGATGTGAGGGTTAAAGGTTCAAGTTAAGGAATCTTAATCCACCTGTGGGGTATCTAGGATACCAAGATAATTTAAATCAGAGTAAGACTGATTAAGGCAATAGTTTTAATTTATGGAACAATTTACAGAGCTATAAAGCTGATTAAAAATGGAGAGCTGATACTGTACAGAAAAAACACAAGTTATTAAAATTTAGAATAGTAAAAAAGGAGTTTACTTTACCTTCAATTGTGCTTTTTTATGATGAGGCTTTGGCACATTAATAATTACAGGCTTCCCATTTATCTGGAAAAATAAAAATTTGGTTGACAAACAGAAGTACTGCACTTCATATATACTAAAACACACACACACATCTATAAAGAAAAGGGTAACTAATATATCTTATATATAATCATTGTAACCTACTCCTATTTTCACAATATCATAGCTTTTCTACAATACTGTACACTGAAAAACTTTTCATCAGCTGTGACAATTCAACTTCTTTTCACACACTGCAGGAAGATATACCTAACTAATTACCAGGTGATATTTTTTCTGTAAAAAATTAGATCAATGACTTAACAGAATCATTACCTCATGATGGGTTATAGATAGCACATATTCTGCAACCTTTGGATCACAAAAAGTAATAAACCCGAACCCACGGCAGATTCCATTTTTATTGATTTTTATATCAATGACTTGAATCTCTCCAAAGGCAGAGAAGTAGTTTCGGAGGTCATCTTCCTTACAAGTTGGACAGAGGCCACCAACATACAACTTCAGTTCACATTGCAACACAACCTGAAATTTAGGTTTATTGGTGAGTAACAGTTGGTTAAAAGTACAGGAAACTACTAGTGTTATTATTCATGATTAAAACTGCAGTTATGCAACAAGCAGAAACCATACTTCTCATTATTTGCAATGGAAATAGTAAAATTTTAACTGCAATTCTTATGCCAAAATTGCATGTATGATTGAAAAAGGATTGTGAGCACTCCAACAGCATTATACAAAATCTAACGTTATATTTAAGCTTCAATTATTTTCCTCCTTTATATTTGCTAATCTTCATATCCCTGACAGCAGACTGAGTTCTGAAGGGCTGCCTAAACTAAAAATGCAACAATTAACAAGGAGCTGTGTTAAGATAACTGGCTATTGCCAAGCAATGACCCCTTTCAACACTCTCTTTCAAAAACTGTCTACACATCAGAAGTACTTGCCAACTGGAGGTGCCATAAGGAGAATGCTCCCCAAAAACTAATTGTTTGTACAAAGATACAAATATGTGCTGTGTTGCAACTACTGCTTTAGAATGGATTCATCAATAAAAAAAAAGCCTAATTACAGTACAAAGATTACTGTCTTTCACCTCAGATTATACCACCAGTGTCCTAATTCACTGCACTAAAAGACAATACAGTACTCCAAGTGACTGTGTTATCCATCCAGACAGTCAAGAATTAATTAACCTTTAGCCTTTCTTGCTGCTTATGCCATGGTTCATCACTTCTTCCATTTGGTTTTGTGCATTTTCTTGTTTCATACAAGGGTTAGAGCACACACTTTGCATATATGTCTTTTCTTCTTCAACTGGTCAAGAAAACAGCCCATGAAATGAATGTGCTGCAAATTGCCTACTTTACTCTTAGTCCATCATCATCATCATCATCATTAGCATGAGCTCTTTTAAATTTAATATGAAAAATTATTGTTAACTTCTCAGGCAGGTTCTTCAATAAATGAAATCACCAATTGTCAAAAAAAGGTGAATTTTACGTAGAATAAAGAGCAAAGAAAGAAACAAGAAATAAGAGTTATAACATGCATGTACTATGATTATTAATTATTATTAACTACTGTTATTATTATTATTCAAAAGATGAACACCTATTCATATGGAACAATCCAACAGGGGCCATCAAATTGAAGTGCAAGCTTCAAAAGAATATGTTGTTCTTCTCAAAGACGTTACAGAGGATAACAAGAATACAGAAAAGATCAGTTATTAGAAAAGAAAAAAAGCTAAATTAATAAGATAAAAGTATAAATAAATTAGGTTCAAACTGCACAACCTCTGGGAGAATCCTCCTCAGTCCAATAGTGTGAGGAATAAAAGACCTCTAGGACTGAGAAGTTTGACAGTGTGGCACATTTACTGCATATTGGTGCTGTCTTAATTGCTAATGTTAGGAAACACAAACCTACCACCACAAACCAATCTATCTGAAAGGAATAAATCTCTGGCAGAAGAAAACATCCACACCAGAGAACAGTATTCTAATAAAAAGAAAGGAAAAATAACCTAAACGACTGCACTGATATAATACATAATTTCCATGTGGCATTTGCTGATACATTCATTAGATGTTTCCCAACAGTAAGATGTGAGCCAAAGTTACATCAGGTATGGTTAAAGCTTCAGCAGAGTCCCATCCACTCGAAGAGGAGGATGGGGTGGAAAATCAGAACGAGATCTACTAATCAATAGCGTTTTCGTTTTACTGGCGTTCTGCTAATACCCCAACAACTACACTATTCACTGATCCGCTCCATGTCATGAGAGACTTAGGGAAGCTTCATTTCTTGTAAGTGGAGACTGTACTATACAAGTGTTGCATCATCAGCATATTGAAAAATCTTGTTTTCCATGTCAGCATATTACCCATATACACTACAAATAACTGTGGACCAAGAACACTACCTCATGAAACTCAAGACATGATAGGTCTTAGTTCACTACAGATACCATCAACAGCAACTAGCTGCTGCCTACCTATATGAAAATCTTTACATAATCCTAAAACATATCCACAGACACTAAGATTCTGAAGCTGAAGCTGCTTTTGATTTATTAAATCAAAAGCAACACTAATTACTTGACATGCTACAACCCTTATCAAAGCTCTCTTGCAAAAGACAAGTCAAATTGAAAAGATCACTGCAAGTACCAAACTGTTTCCTATATGCATACTGACTAATAGCCAACAATCCTTTGGATTCCACATACTCAATAACACTATCATTAATCAATTAAGGCATACAGAAGAAACATAAAGCAGACAACTAAATCATGAATACATAGACCTCGACTTAAAACCAGGCAGTGGATTAGAACTTTAAGCAAAATCAGAGACAAAGATGGAAACATTCTACACAGCAAGGAGGAGCAAGTGATTATTTGCAATTCCTTCTGCATCCATCAAAATGCCTCCTTTTCTGACTTGTAAATAATTTTGGTAATATGGTTGGCAAACATTTCACTGTGACCAACTATCAAGGAAATTCTACATCAACCTTTACTTCTTCGCAGGGAAAATAAGAATACATTCAAGTCATTACCAACCATCCACCCCATTGTCATATACCATATTTTCCCGCTTTGTTTTGTTTGCTACGCTGCAAAAATTCAACTGTCTCATGGCACTGAAGTATCATGAGTTCAGCTGGTGTAACATATTAATTACTGTAGATTTTTCAGTTCATTTATTTTAAAAATACTAAATTTTATGGCGTCTCAAGGTTATTGATTTTAATTATTAAGTTTTTCAGAAGTTGGCATACCATGAAATTAAAAAGTTGAACAGATCACTAAGTAACATACCCAGTATAAAATGCCCTGCTATGTTTCTTTCGAAATTTTCCTAGCTAAAAATGTCCCAATGCATGCCAATGGATGGAACTACATCTAATACAGTACTTAAAGAGTCTGGTAGTATTGTTGCATGCTTATGCAGCAACTCTTTTTCAATCCCAAACAGAGGACAACATAAACAGCACAATATGAATATTATACATATGGAATAACATTTTATGGCACAATTGAACTTTTTAAAAACATCACACCATGACATCCTGAATAGAACAAAATAAAAATAGAGTAAATTTTAATATCAACACAATACAGATATCAATTATGAAAAATCTTTTTATTTTCAAAACCAAAAAATATTTTGCACATTGTTTCCATCTGTGAAAGTACCTCAAGAACTTGACACAGATCTTTTTATTAAAACAATCTTGCTATAGTAAATATTATTATAGCAAGACTGTTCTAATAAAAAATCTTTTGTGTCAAACCCTTTTATAACATACTGCAATTTTTCATTTTGTCAGATAATAATGTTCCCTTAAAGTCAGGGTCATTTGGAGAAGTGCAAATACCGTTCATACTAATATACAGTACTGTATAACATCTAAGTTACTACTCGTCCACTGACTCAGCTACTGCCAATATGGAAAAAAATCTTTTTTACTATATATAACTGTGCTCTATTTTGTTTTTATGATGATTATTCATTTATTATTTTAATTAAGTATTATTTAGTATACACTTCATTTAAAAGTCATATACAAGAGCTCTAATTACTGTCTAGCATAGTTAACCTTCCTCTGGGGTCAGGATAGACAAAAGGTTAGGCCTGTAGGACGCATGATAAACTTCTGAGACATATTTCAGGACAAAAATGCTTTCTTCAAAATGCTAGGAAATATGGTACTGAACATTTTTTTGCCAAAATAAAGACTCAATACTCTCCATTACACATAGCATATATAACAAAAAATGCATATGCATCCAAAAAATCCAAGAAAGATTAATATAAAATTATTGGAAATGTACTGTAATGCTCATAATCAGTACCCTGTCCCCTTACAGTCTTTATAAGGCCATCTGCCATTGCCTTCAGCAAAGACTGAACTACTGTACTAACAATATTTGTTTTCATTTATCTTAAACTGAAATTCTTATATTACTAAGTTAAATGGTTGTACTGGAAAGCAAGAAAAAAGGAGAGCAAATTATATCATGAATTATACTTCAAATATGTCAACAACAACACACTTCTATTAAGTTAAATTATATTTTAATTCATTTAAAAAATGAATGGTCATGAAGCATCAAAACAATAGGCTGCTATAAAAGACAGACTACTGTATTTGTTACTTTCTCCTGCAATGTCTCTAACTCCAAATAAGGGTAGTGTATTAGGAAGATGGAGGCTTTGCAAATCAATGGTCTTTTAGACTTACACAGTGCCTTGTAAAGCAAACAGCAGACAGTACTACAGGTTCTCTGCAGCATCCCTTTGGCCCCTGCTGCATAGCTTTGTACCTATTACTTTAAATTTGTTGCCTTTTGATTCTTCCTACTTATCTGTCCAACTTCTTTGAATTTACCTTGCTCCAATTTTCTCCTCTCATTTAAGAGCAAATTTTACTGTGTAATTCCTTGGAATCTTGAAATATGACTCAAGTGATCTCATAACATTAACATATAATAATAATTCTACGTTTGAATCACATCTTTGATTATTCTTAACAATAATAAAAATGTACTGATTTCAGTCATGATATTTCAAAATGTTGATTGTACAAGGCTGTGCACTGAACTTAATTGGTGTAGGATGTTTGGAGTGAGCTGTGTTGGAATATAAGTGGCTAAAAGAACAATGTGCTACACTTCATAATGACCACCAACAATCAGAAGTAATATGACAAAACAAAATATACCAGGCCTTATATTCAAGTTGTCTGTAATAAGATAGATCCTTTATCTTACCATAACTAGATACCCTTCAATGATAAATTTACATTCAAATGAAGGGACATTCTTTTAATACAACTGCACATCTTACCTTCTCTTCCTTCTTGTTGTTGATCAGTTTCTTGAACACCTCTTGCTTCACTGCTACTAATTCACCATTTACCTGTAAAATTCAATGGCGCAAAATAATTCATCCCAAAGCAGCAAAAACTCATCTGTAACAAAATAAATCCGAGACATAAAGAAACCTATTTTAAAATAAGATCTGAAAAACTAATCTAACAAAATACACTTTGTGTAGTAAATTGGTAAAACTACAATGAAGTCAAAATGATTCCTATCATTACCTATCAATTAGATAATAAAGGAAAAACACACTTAAGAAAATGATAATCACTTATATCCATCATGCAACACTGATTTAACTAGACAATCCTCACTCTGTAGAATGAAGCATAAAAAAAAGACAATTGTAAGCACATGTGGCAGAATGCATGGAAGATCCACTAGTTACAAATAAAATGCACCTCAAATAATATGGCACTGCCATTCCAAGACAATTCAAAGTAAAGATGGCAGAATCCATGGAAGAGACACTGGCGACGTACACTAAAGTAGCTAGTGCCTTGTAGGAAACAGTTCCTAGCTGACTTAGGCCAATGATCCCTGACACTGCCAAACGATTTTTAACCAAGATCTGCAAGACATCCAGAGCTGAAGCCGAGGAAGCAGGGGTATCTAAACCAAATTCATTCAAAACACTAACTGACTTTTGTTATATTACTTCATCCATACTGGGGATAAAAAAGGTCCCCATCTATAGAGGCTCTGAATTGACAATGGGGACTTCCAGTGATGAATACACTTTATAGAGTAAAGGGTGAACACACTTTGTAATATAAAGGGTTACAGGCATAATGAAATCACAAGATAAATAATTGATTAATGTGTGTACTGTTGTACGACATTAAGCATACATGTGCAAAAGGCAAAATGAAGAAATTTAAACACCATGTAAACACCTACTTGAGAAATTTTAATCAAAGTCAAGCCAAGTGGTGTTAATACCATACTCCACTTCAAACCTCTCTTTGAATAAATCAAATCACATCAAGAAATTATATTTTCTGTTGTGGTTAGAAATAATCAGTGAAATGGCTCACTAACTTTACACAATCTTAAAAGGCAAATAACTAAGCAAAGGCTGCAAAAGCACATGTACTGGTACTAAACATCCTATTCAGTCATTAAGTTAGAAAAGCACAGAACACTGGTTGACAAAATAGTGAGAAGGGGGCTCCCTTTAACCACCATATAACTACGTGACAGAATGACCCAAGCTTTTTTTTTTTTTATGAGTCAGTACTCCTCTGGAACAATCATGAAGCTTTTCTATCAAGAATGATTGTGTCTTTCAAGAAGCACATACAGTAGTTATGTCGTGACCTGTTATTCAGCCACCAGAAAAATAAGAGGTTTGTCCATGTATAAACACATCAATAAGATAATTTAGGATGATAGTTAAGGCACTCAAAATGTAGAATTATCCAATATTAGTTTTAATATTACCTTAAGTATCTCCTGTTCCTTTTTTCTTTTTTTTGCCTTTTCTGCTTGTACAGAGTTCTTTAATAAACCTAATTTTTTTTCTATTTTTCTTTTCTTGCTCCTGTTTCTACTTTGATATATTTATCTATATTAGAATTATCCCATATACTGTAATACCAGAGCATACCAAGTACCATCAAAAGTAAAAGAATAACCCAAACAAAAGATAAAGATCATGACTGAACTTGATATCTATCAGAAAAATTATAAGTTATGAAGAGTTTATGCTAAAATTATTGTCACAATTTCATGAAATGTATCACTCAATATTTGAATATCCCATAGTTAATATTTTTAATTTTGCTGTTAATGATTATGATTTTGGTTTACAGCACTGTACTAATAACGATATTTGGAAACAAAACCTTAAAGAATTACCACATGGGGTTCACTCTGATGAATGACTTGTTGTGCAACAGATACATCTGCATAAGTAATGAATGCCATTTTTGTCTTCGTTAAGATCCTTGTCATTTTACCAAATTGGGAAAAGTACATTTCTACACTTTTTGGGTCGTGGGCTTCGGTCAAACCGTCAACAATGATTCTAGGTCGATAATCTGGCAAAGCCTAAGGGAAAAGAAAAAATAAGTTGTACTTCTCAACTTTCCAACTGAATCTGTTATAAATCAAGAGAATTATGTTGGCTCTGAAGATGTTTTTCTTTTGTATACAGTTCCATTATCTAATGAAAAATCTGAGCATATATACTGTATAATAAAATGAAAATGATGTTAGTATGAATGTCAAGCTCTTTCTAGTACAAAGCAAAATCAATCTTTAGTTTAAACTTCAACTTTTGAGGTGTACGATCATGCGATGGAGATTTAAATGATCAATTGTTTATAGGTACTAAATAATGTGAGCTTGAAAGTCTTCATATACATATATATACATATATTCTTATTGGATACTTACCTCATCCTCTGACATACCCCTTTTAATTCCTGGTTGTCTAACGTGGAGCTCGTACCCATTAACCTGGAATATCCATATTAACTATTAAACTGTTTTTCATACTATTTTACATTATTTTGTTTCACTTTAACCTAATCGTTTATACATGCCCCACCATATTGCACTGCACAAAGTTCCTTGGAATCACTGGTCCTATGGTTACCAAACCAATGTAGTAGTTGTCTCACCTCACTTGTTTAATACAAAACTGAGGGTCCACAAAACAACAACTCATTTTTTTGTGGACCTGCATTGCTGTCAACAGTTATTCCACTGTTCTCCAGAAGATTCTTATTTACGATTACTTCTTAGTGCTTGTTCCTTACTCATTTTCCTTTTAAAATAATTTTTTGACCCTTTTTTACTTTAGTGCTTATGTAAGTGATAAAATGGTGAATTCCACATTTATAACATATTTCAGACCACTAATTTTCTATGTTAAAAACTAGCACCATTGTCAGTAACTATCAGTAAGAAATTCCTTCTTGATTTCCTGGGAATTTAGGATTTTCACAATACTGTTTCACTCAGGACTATCATTAAAGTGTTGAATGCATATTTCACTCTTTTCTCAAAAGATTTAATATCTTCTCTATAAGAGAGTTCCTTTTCACTAAGTAAAACTAACTAGCTAATGAGTAGAAAACTAGTTAGTGATTGGGAGTGTGTTTTCAATTAATAATAAAATTTTTCCATGTTTCGTTTTCTGTACTACAGTGAAGAGTAAATATACTGTCATATTCCTTTAATTTATTTCTAGTAATCTATAATCTAAGGTCAGTTGCTGCTTAATTACCTCATTTTTTACTTTTATGTTTTTTGTACTACTGCAAAAGAATCTGTTCATTGATTGCTTTTCTGTCTTATTCTCAGATAAACTCGGTCATTTCTAAGCATTTACCTTCATTTCACTTTTTGTGTTTTTATGGTTTAGTGAAGAGTATCATATCTGGTTACTTCCCTCAACACAACCCTATCAGTCAAATCAAGTCCACATTCATCATCTTAAGTGTTCCTAAATACACTTTTTGTCATCCAGACAGAAGGAGAGCTACCATTCAGGCATGCACCTTCAAGACTCATGGTTTATATGTCAGTAGCACCTAGCACTGAACACAGCTCTCAAAATAAATCCCAATTTTTTTGTTTGGCAATCTTGAACAATTTTCATTCACCTACATTCATTTACTTACTTTATCTTCCATCAACTTTCAACCATATGATAAGTACTTACACTTTTTTCTCCTTGGAAAGATTGCAAATATAACCTTCAATAATTACAAGTGCTGTCAGTCTTGATCATGATAGGAGGTAACACTGACTCATGTTACACACTTTATTCAGCTGTGAGTTACACTCTTGCCAGCATTTTTGGCATGATTCAGACATTCTTCAGGTTTTTCTATTCTTTCGTTAATGTATACAGTTTTCTGGCATTAATAACAAGCAAATGTGTCGCTTCCTAATGAACGCTGAGAGGTAGGTTCTTTGTGCTATCTCTGTTTTGTACTAGTTCAGGTTTCATGTTTTACTTTAGTCTCTTTTATTCATTTTCTATATATCAATCACATCTGTCTTAAATAACCAAATGTGAAATAGCCCTAGCATTTGAATGAGAACTCGCAATGACATATAGGAAAAGGCAGGAGGAAAAGACAGAGTCAGAATATGAAGTGATGAATGATACATATGAAACAATTGAATTCTCCCCTTAAATAACAAGTGCAACTGCCTTCTAATGGAAACATTGTTTTGGGGACAAATTGTAAGTAAATTTGAAAAGTTATCATGAATCCCAAATTTTGCAAAGCAAAAGACTAACCAGATAATAGTCAATGCCAGTAAATTTAGCACCCAACGCTGAACTGAAATATATTCAACACAAGGAAATATAAAAAACACAAGATGTAGCTAATACCCATTTGGAAAAAATACCTAAACCAAAAACACAGACAAAACCATGCAGAGAACAGCTTTTCAAAGGAAAGAATGCTACTTCCAGTTGCCATGCATAATGCAGGAAGGCACTTATACTGTAGAACTCTCATAATGTCCAAGGACAATAACAAAGAAAATCATACTTAAATTAAGAAAAGGCAAATTAATCACTGATCAACACAGCAAAGGGACACTAGGGACACTCAGGGACTCGGCTGCAAACCGAGACAGGTGGAAAAGGAGATTTTTTTCTATGGAGTGTCTAGGGAAAGCTTTGACATGCATATAGGTTATCATAAAGTAAAAAGTTTGTCAGACAAATTACAGTACTCCCCCACTTTTTTGCAGGGATAGGTTCCAGAACCTACTGCAGAAATGCAAATCTGCAAAAGTCCCCTCCAAAAATACTTAAAACTGCTTATAACTGCCAAATACCCTGTATCCCTTAAACTAAAATGCTTATAACTGCCTATTTTAACAGTTCACAGCCTAATTAAATATGAAAAAAGTGAATTAGTGATAATTTTAGAGACGGTCCATAGAACAACTTGCGAATTGGTGAAAGTTCCCGTATAAAAGTGAAAGATATATTCCACAAAAATGCAATAAAGTGAAGCGCAAAAAAGTGAAGTGCAAAAAAGTGAGGGTCAACTATAAAAAAGCTGCAACACAGTACACTACCTGATGATGTGCGCCTTTCTTCAAGACTTCTTCCACACTCATGACATCCTTAAACTTGAGGAAGATGCAGTATGGTCTAATATCTATTTTCAAAACCTTGCCAAATTTTTCGAAGTACTCAAACAATGATGGTTCATCATGAGAATCAGAAATGTTAACCAAAACAAGCTTGCATTGATCAGCTTTTCTTGGCTGTGGAATTATAAGAGTACATCATTAGTATTCAAACAAATAATGATGCAAAAAAATTCAAAGGAGTCTTAAAAAATTATCTATAGTCAATAATTTTGTCATCAACTAGTACAGGGCATAAATTTTCATGATTATTTATGGTTACTCATAAAAACCATCAAAATTTAAAAACAGTGAAGCTGAAATTCAAAAGTTAACAGACCAAAGAGAAAGGATGAAAATATAAGTGTTTTAATTTTCATAAAAAACAAATAACTTAATTCAATCATAAAAAGAAAAGAAGTTACACTAAAAACATTACCTTCTTAGGTACTGGATCACTATCAACATTACTTGGAGCAATCTGTTGAAAGTAAACAATTCATATCTCAGTTAAAAGAAAAAAAAAAAAAAGAGAGAAAACATCTCTTGAGCCGTAAAGGTAGCCTAACATCAATAAAACATACCCATCATTTCCATACCAGATGTATATGAAACTACAATATACCATTTCTAACTTAGATCAATAAATACAACACAAATACTAAGCAAAACACTTTAGAGCATCCTTATTTACTTCTTTTAAACATTGAAACTTTCACATAATGGTTATATGGCACGCTCTTGATACATTTGATGTATTATATTTGAAGACATGAGGTGTCATGATAGTAAGAGAGGAATTTAAATTTAGTAATGAATGTGAATTTGACCATAAAACTAACAGCCTGTTCTAAGTACTGTAACTACTCCTCCACAAGTCCTAGCTTCCTTCCTTGAATAGTTATAAGGTATTAACTTTCGACCTGCCTTAAGGAGGTAGGCCTAACATCAGGTTTGTGGAAAGAAGACCCAAACAAAGGGGGACAAGTTATCAGAGAGGAAATGTGTGTTAGCATTTTCAGTCTATAGTCACACATACAATGAAGTTCCACTGCTAGGGCTCAGGAAAAAAGTATTGGCCGAGTTTTAACCAGTGGTACAGCAACCATTTTCAAGCCTTAAGTTACGATACCAACTAAGAAACAGAATGGTGCTGAAAAATGGGCTGAGTGAATCAGGTTTGGAAATCAAATACACTGAAATTGTATGCAAAAATAAGATTATACATAAATCAAGTATGATCTAAATTGTCATATGTACATGAATCATGGTATGACTATGAAACTATATCTACAAGGTTTTGCTGATTTAAGAAAAAAGCTTTAAGAAAAATTTAGGAGTCATAAAGAAGAATAGCATTAGAAAAGGTACCATGTTAATTTGTATTTTTCATAGCTAACAAACATATGTAGATAAGGTAATGTTAAAAGGGAGATGGAGATGGCTTGGATATGTGCTCCATACAGCCCCTTAGCGAAAAGTTTATGATACTCTCTGCTGGGCTCTTGTGGGTAACAAAAGAGTTGAAGACATACACCTACTAGGATGAGAATTATGAGAAAAGAGGCTGGAAATGAGAAGAGAATATAAGAAGATAATCTCAGGCAAGACACAAGTGGTGGAATGTCACTAAGGCCATCTGCATTATATAGCATTGGAGGTAATAATCAATGTAATCCCAACATTTGTGTGTGAAATAAAGGATATTCAAGGATTTTAACATGAAATAAAACCAGTTTTGAAAACTAAAAAGTTAGTCAGTATCATAAAGAAAACTAAAAGCTGCCAATCAATATCAAAGAAAATAAAATATACTAAATGCATTGCTAAAATGAAGAATAACTAACCTCTTGCAAGTGCTCCTCAAAAGGCCTCTTTAAATGACTATTTTGTAAACTGTCAAATTCAATACTCGATGCATTTTCCTCGGACCCTTGACTCTGCAAAAAAAAAAAAAAAAAAAAAGTAATTACCTGGTTAATATGTAATGGCCATCATGTGTGAAAACATTATGTAGTCATTAGTGACATTAAATTCAGAACAGAATATAATGGACTAAAAACAAATAATGTAAATTTTGATGTAGGATCGCCTAAATTAACCATATAGATAATATTTTAACCCAGAAACAATATCTGAACTGTACAGATAAAATTAAGACCAGAAACAGCAATCAGACTACTTATGTACTTTGCCAAGGCAATTAGCATAATTACTTCAATACTTTATATCATTTACTTTACCTCATGAAAATTAGGGTGCTATAAGCACAGACATCAAAATACTCTATGTAAGTGCAATCTCTCATAACCAACTGGAAGGTGCTGTTCTCTTTAAATTCAGGTCAGTGAAAATAATAAAAAAGCCAAGATAAAGCCTTGCATTCAAGTGCTGACTCAGCTCAACATCAAAATCTAATCAAGTAGTCCCAAGAACACAATGAATCTTAAAAAAACTTGTAAAAACCTATACACTGGTGTTCTCATAATCATGTTCCACTCAAGAAAACCAAGGGAATCAAATGCATATCATCCATGGCAGCGGTAATTAAGAATTTTTGTCATCATTGTAATAAAAACCACAGCCTTCTGTGTAGGAGTATTCCGCAGTGCAAGCTGGAATTTGTTGCGGACTTCCTAACAAAGTAGATAACTGATGGTCAATGGGGGTGAAAGGAGGAATACCCCTCACTCACCTGTCTTCACCAAGCACTTTTTCTTTTGGTATCGGACATAAGAGGGTGGCTGATTTGTTCCTTTCATGTAGGATACTTACTCCTTAAGTAGGAGGGTGTCTGTAAACTCTCTTGAAGTCGAAACCAACCCAGAAATGTCATGATTCCAGTGATGGATGTGAGTAAAGGGAGCAATGATTCCTGCAATATCCTACTTGGCCTATCATAGGGATGCCAGAGCATTACGGACCTGAACCTCAATGAGGGTGTCTAGAACCTCTCTAAAGTAAATGAATGTTCAGAGAACCTTGTGTTATCCCTGTAAAGGTTGCACAAATTGGAGAGCAGCTAATACAATACATGAGGTCAGAATGTAGCTCTACTGCCACCCCACCCCTAAAACCCTTACTGAAACTTACTGAAAGGGCAAAGGGAGTCACAACTCATCTGCTGAAGTTCTGAAACTGTATGCTCAACTGAGCAGTCACCTGCTTGTGTGCCCAGTCCAGCACATAACCAAGACAAATGCTACTCCACCACAGATGGAGGAGGAAGGAAAACTGGAGAGAAGCCAGTCACTCTACAATTTGGCCTAAGACTTACACCCTCTAAGTACCATAGGTGAGATGCTTTTCTGTCCAAAAGGAGCCGTGATAAAATAACCTGTTTGAGCAGCCACCACAGGGAGGAGGAGTCTTTCCTGTAAAGCTCCCTATGTTTGGTGAAAACTAGACTAATAGAGGCCAGAGGAGAGCAACAAGACACAGTTGTGTAAACAAAACTCCAGGGTCTGAGGCAGACTGCCAGAAGACTGAGGTACAAGTTTCATGCAAGAGTGAAGGCCAGTTGTAAACAAAATCTCTGTCTACCAAGCAAGAGGGTAGCAATTATCTAATATGCATGCTTCCGAAGAATCGTGGGTGGACAGCATTCCTCATGTCCAGGAAGCACAGGTCAACCCAGGGTACCAAGCTCACTCGGTGACCCCCCTGTTAGTCCTACCTATGAATTCAGTAACACCTGGAGGTGCAAAAACACTGTTGCCTCCCTGAACAGGGATAAGGCGCTCATTTGAAATTATATAGGACTTGGTTTGGGGGGTACTTGTGAAACAAAGAACTACAATTTATCCTTCTTACAGTTTCTAAGTTCTCAAGTTTTGAAGGTACATAACAGCAACTTTTTCTTCCTTCTCTTTGGATCCGATGAGGACAAGAAAGAGCTCGATAAGAATGAAGAGAAGGAAGGATTCCACTTGGGCTCCTCCTTGCCCCTAGCTGATGTCTACCTCTCCTAGGCAGGCTGACTATGGAGGGGCATCTCCCATAGGAAGGACAACCTCTACTGGAGGCTGAACAGTGCTGTGCTCCTTGCAAGTGCAATAACAGCACATGGTAGCAGTCAAATTAGTAAGGTTGAGTGTATTGATCACCCATCTCTCTGTCAGGGTTGGTGTACACCCCTTTATGCCAAAAGGGGGGAGTATACATGGAGGGAGTAAGTACAGGTTAAGGGTTGGGAAGGAGGGAGTGGTAGACTAATACTAGTCACTTTCTCCTCTATCAAAACCTTCCTGAAGCTGTAGATCTTGCCCCTAAAATGATAGACAGTGACTGTTGAGATATATCTAAACAGAAGGCATGAAGAGCCACACACACACACTCGCTCACACCTTCAACCATTCGTTATCCATAAGTAAACAATACACTCAAAACACAAGTCCCACCTTAGCAGCAAGCAGGAGTGCAGATTGCAGAAATACATCCTCTCTTGATGGCTATCACAGAAAAGGTGCTAGGTGAGGGTATGTGAGGGGTACTCCGTCGCTCATCCTCCTTAACCCCAGTTAACAATATGATTTACAACAAACTGAACATTTATCCTTAGAAAAACTCTAAAAACAGACATTGGTAATAACAGAAACCTCAAACTTATTAAGAGGCAGTTAAAAAGAGGAATGAATTAATTCTACCATATTAACCCCTTACAAGATTAACCCGAGATATATTGTTATCAGTGTGCTAAAAATTTTGGACTTACCACGAGATATCTCGTTGAAAAGTTAAACGTGAATATTGGGCTAATACGAGATTTCTCGTGGCTCAGTATTGTTACAGCAGGCTTCTCCGAGATATCTCGTCCTATATCATACGTTTGGCAGTGGTATTTGCTGCTGGAAGTCGTGAGTTATCAACGATAATTTTCTGTATTTTTTCGTGCAGACAACGCGTCATTAGTAGCACTTCAGCTGCCATCTTTTACCTTTGTTTTTTTTTGTTTTTTGCGTATTTTTGCCTAATCAGGTAAGTTTGGTTGCATTATTTGTCATCTTAGACTGATTATATGTTATATTATTGATTCATCGTGTTGCTGTTGTGTCTTGTTAGCTAACCCCATGAGTATTTTGTGGTATATAGAGTAACCGGTGATCTTGAGAGGTTGTTCGTTCGTTTGTACGTATTTTATATCGTATTTTCGCCAGTTCTAAGTAAATTTGGTTGTTTATTTGTCATCTAAGACTGTTTATATGTTATATTATTGACTTATTATGATGATTTCGTGTCGTTTGTTTGTCTCTTGACCATTTTGTGATACGTCAAGTATAATTTTTTCCAAGGATTTTTTTTTTCCTTTTTTTACGATGAGTACGCACTATTTTACTAGCTCTCCAGTGGTGACTTTTAGAATCTTCTGTATTTCTTCATTTTCACATTTTAGGTAAGTTTCATTGTTCTTTTTTTTTTTATTTTAGACTGTTTATATGATATATTGTCGAGTAATTTGTTAGTATCTTGACTATTTATTTATTATTCTAGCCTTTTATTTATTTTTTATTTTAGCCCAGTTATGGCAAATTACCATGACAACAGTGATACTGAGGAATCATTTACAGAGCTTGAAAAAGTTCTGGCTCAGAAGGCGACGATTCAAGCTTGGATGATTCCAGTGATACCAATACAGATACAGATACAGTAATGGATGAAACACAATGGAGGAGAATCGCAGATTCTACTGCCCCTCCACCCCCTCGATTTCCATTCACAGGGACAACAGGTCTCAATATCCCAGGGAATATTGAAAGTATGTTGCCTTTAGATTTTTTCCATGTATTTTTGATGATGAACTGATTGAACTTATTTGCACTGAAACCAATAGATTTGCTGAGCAATGCAATGCAGACCCAAATACGTGGCATCCTGTAACTCCACCTGAACTCAGAGTTTTCTTAGCACTAAATACTTTGAAAGGAATTGTGAAGAAGCCTGAAGAATCCTTGTATTGGTCTAAAAATCCACTTCTTAGAACCCCAATTTTTGCTGAAACTATGCCTTTCAAAAGATACAAGAAAATCAGGCAGTACCTGCATTTTTTCTGATAATGAAGCATACGATGCAAATTCGCATCCTAATCCCAAACTGAATAAGATATATCCTATTTATGTGCACTTAGAAAATAAATTTAGAACTGTCTACACCCCACAAAGAGATATTTCAATTGATGAGAGTCTCTTGCTATATAAAGGAAGATTGGGATGGGTACAATATATCCCATTGAAGAGATCAAGATTCGGCATAAAGTTCTTTATGTTATGTGAAGCGAGTACAGGATATGTGTGGAGTTTTTGATTTATGTAGGTAAAGGAACACAATTGACCAGGATTTCAATGAATTGCCTAGATCCTCACAGGTTGTAATGACTTTACTGAAACCTCTTTTGAATAAAGGCTATTGCCTTACAATAGACAATTATTACACCAGTCCTGAGTTAGTGGATATTCTAGTAAAATGTAGAACAGATTGCTATGGCACTGTTAGAATAAATCGAAAAGACCTGCCAGTTTCATTGAAAACTGAAAAGTTGAAGAAGGGGGAAATGTCTGCTTATCGTAGAGGTAAAGTTATGGCCATGAGATGGAAGGATAAAAAAGATGTTGTTCTACTCTCCACAGTTCACAATAGTGATGAAGTTGAAATTATGAGTAGGAGAGGTAAAAAAAGAAGCCCAAAGTTGTAGTAGACTATAACCACACAATGGGTGGTGTGGATAAGTTGGATCAAAACTTGGCAAATTATCCTGTTCCCAGGAAAGAACAAAAAATATTACAAAAAGTTTTTTCCATCATCTAGATCTAGCCCTTTGAATGCATATCAGTGTTTCAAGATGAGTAATGAAAATTGCTGTTCATCTCTCAAATTCAGGTTGGAAATAATTGATTCAACTCTGAAGAAGTATCATGCTGAAATCCCTCAAACAAGACCAGGTAGACCATCTATTTCAGCGAATCCTACCCGCTATTCAGGAAGGCATTTTCCAATTGACATTCCTCCTACACCCAAAAAGAAATTTCCTACAAGGCAATGTGTTGTTTGCTCTAAGAAAAGGGATAATAATGGAAAACCGATCAGACGAGAGTCTCGCTACATGTGTGAGATATGTGAAGTTAGTCTGTGTATAACCCCCTGCTTCAAATCATACCATAC
Source organism: Macrobrachium rosenbergii (assembly GCF_040412425.1). Taxonomy (NCBI): domain Eukaryota; kingdom Metazoa; phylum Arthropoda; class Malacostraca; order Decapoda; family Palaemonidae; genus Macrobrachium; species Macrobrachium rosenbergii. The sequence goes on along the minus strand of NC_089768.1, from coordinate 15,738,056 downwards.
AAAATGATTGGGAAATACACTGGTTTATGTGAAGTGAATTTTTTTTTTTTTTTTTTTTTTTTTTTACCCAAATGAAGAGAAATATATGATTTTGTTTATTCTAATGGTGAAATTTTTTTTTCATTCAAATGAAATGAAAAAATACTTTTATCAAAATGAAGTGGAAAAATAAAAAGTTATCAAGCATCAATATGATTTTTATTCAATTCCTATTATCAAAATTACTAAAACGAAGCATATGAGATATCTCGTGATAGAATAAAATGATTATAATTTATACGAGATAACTCGTTATTGGCCATAAAAAGGTCTCAAGTGGAGTTTCTAAAAATTACAATTTTACATAAAATAATCACAATTTTCTGTTGAAATCAAATTAGAATAGAGTCTAAACAAGTTATATTTTAATTTAATTCAATAAAACAATTAGATTCTTTTTGAAACATTATGTTGAAAAAATAAGTCTTTTAAGGGGTTAAATGTAAAGTAGTAAACTTAGTGAAACAAAACTACTAATTTCTCATACTTACAGTTTCAAAGTCTTCAGTGGGTTTTGAAGGTACATAATTACTACTTTTTCTTCCTTCTTCTTGGACCTGATGAGATTAAAATTTGAGCAAAAATAATAATGACTTGCATTAAAAAATCACTGAAATCATACCATAAGTTTTGATATATCATGATGAAAACTGTACTGCATATTTTTAAAAAGGGTTTTACTGTTACACCCTTTCTACAAATGAAGTTAGCAATGAGATGAAAAACTATTTAGAACACTAAAATTGGTGTAGCATGGACTCACTTAAGCCTGGAAAGTGATAGTTCAACAGAGTACTGTGCTATTCTGTTTCATCACAACCCCAATAATCATATCATATTCTTCCATTTGTGGTTTCCAATGCCCACAGACAACCATCTTTTGTGTTCCAGAAGGGCGCTATCTCGACCCACTGGTCAGAACCGACTCCCCTTTTCTCTCAGCTTTTTCTTATCATTTTCAGCCCATTATCCTTAGTTTATTCACTGTTCATTCATTTTTCATCAACTTCTTGTATTTCTAACTGCATTCAGCAGTCTTTTACTTTTTAAGTGAAATATGTCTACTTACAAGTTTTGTCCTACTGGTTCTACCTGTAACACCTGCTAGATGTTTCTTTGTTTTTTCTTGTCAATGGTTTGTGCTTAATTCTGGTATTACAGTGCTTTTAGTTTTTCCTAGTTTTTAGCTCTTGTGTTTTTACCCTTGTGTAAAGTACTATGTAAGATATTTTACATTTCAATTTGCCTAATTTTTGGTGCTGTGTATTATAATAACTATTGTTGTTATTAATAGTCTGACTACTATATAACATTTCTTTTACTAAATATTCCTAAACAAGAGTTTTTTAGGTTTTGGTATATTTTTTTATTTAGAGCCTGCTGTTTCTTCCTTCGATAACATTCTGGCTATCTTGCTGTTCCTTCTACATCAATTATGCCTGTAGTGCATCTTACTCCCACTTTGCTAGCAGCATCTCCTGACCCTGACACCTCTGCTACTGTTCTGCTATCTACCACCAGCTTCACTTTCCATTTTGTTTTTGTTTATAGCTGCTGTTTCTGATGCTGATGAGCATCTGTTGTCCAGCCTTACCATCTCTCCCAGTAGATGCGCCTGTAGTCTTCAGCAACTAGACTGGAGAATATTCTTATTCCCAATGCAGTCATCAGTTGCTTCACCTAGAGGCCTATGCCTATGATTGTTCAGGCTGAAGTGCATTTAAGACCCAAAAAGAGTACAATTAAGGGAAGGATCAGGACAGCTGCAGGCAGGACCATTCTAGACATGCTTCACTTAAAGAGCACTCTTCTTGCTTGCAGGTTAAGTGACTGTAATTGTAAGGCGTACCTTTAGCCACATGATTCCAATCATCCTCCAAAGACTCCAGACAGTTTCAACCAGTTACCTGCTACAAGAGAGGGCATTTAAGTTAGCAGGAAGACAGTCTATTGGAGTCCTGCCAATGTCTTCACCCTAGTCTTGTGATATTCCATCCTCTTTAGCATAGGCATCAACTGCCAGTTGGAGGAATAGAATATAGAATTTAGGCCAAAGCCATCAGAAGTCTAGACCACCACAAGCTTAGAACTACTATTCAGAGCAAAAGAATCCAGCAGTCTGGAAGCTGGACAACATACTGCATTCCTGGTACATTCTGGCCCTGGGAATTTATGCTTTTCTTTCATTCAGCCCCATCACACAGACTTTGGCTAATCCAATAAACTGCCTACTCCTCTTACCCACAAAACTGGTTTACAGATCTGCTCCAGTTGTTATGGGAAGCATTATAGATGTAACTGACTTCGAAGAAAAAATAAACATTAAAACACAATTACATACACTAAAAAGCATAATTTCCTACCTAAGGTTATCCAAGTGAAGGATATGACAGAATGGAGCACCCAGAAATATAGAAATTAAATTATGGCAATGCAACAAAAATACCTAACACCAAAAATAAGGCAAAGTAGAGAAAATACCTGAATCAGTATTTCACACACATGATACAAGAGAGATGGTATAACTAAACTTATCTCTCAGAGCTGACTGGGAAACCACTAATTTGCTGGTTAGCATACAAAAAAACTATGGACCAAAGAAACAACACAGCTAGAAACAAACACTTGAAATACCTGAAATATACACAAAACACTGGCAATGGCAAACAGAAAAAAGTGAAGAAAATAAGCAAGAGTTACTTATAAGTAGTACCAGTATTGACAATACCTGCAAGTAGAAAATGTTTCAGCTGAATTATTCCACTGGTAAAAAGTGAGAGCTGAAAAACACTGATCAACTATAAAATGAGAGAAAATAAATTGAAAATGAATACAGGCAGTCCCTGGTTATCAGCGATGGTTCCATTCCCAACGGCATGGCAATAACCGAAAATCGACGAATATTGGCACTTACTGGCACCGATAAGCAGGGATAGGCACCTCTATTAGGTGGGTATTGGCACTGATCTTTGGTTATCAGCGCCGATAAGCAGATATCAAGCACCGTAAAACCAGATCGCCAATAACCAGGAACTGCCTTACTTATGGATGTTGATGGCTGAAAACTGCCAAGACTGCTGTGCATAACAAAGGGAGATTCTGACAGAGCTTTTTAGATCAACAGACAAATGAAAATTGAAAGAGCAGTTAGTTTCTCCTGGTGGATTCCAGACATTGCATGCAGAAGATATTTTCCTGGGTGTCTAAGGACATTTGAGACCACAAGTGCCAACACAAAGAAATTCTGGGGGTTGTGTTGTACACCTAGCTGCCTTATGCTCCAATACACACATTAAAATAAAAGTTAAAAATTTAAAAAATTAGAATACATCTCATTTCTCAATCAGAAAAGATACAATGATTAACTTAAATCTAATATAGTACGAATATATAAAAAAATAAAATACCAACCTTCTGAATATGTCTTTTGAAAGCCCAGTCAACATGAGGTACCTTAGGAGGAGGCTTGTTTGCATTACCAGAATTCCATGAAGTGCCATTACTGACAGGAACTCGGTAATCATATGAAGTGGACATCTGCAAAAAGGTACGATTAACACAACTTTTGTATGACTACAACAGAGAACTTTTTCAAGCCATCAACTTTTGGAATACCCAATAGCCCAGTTTTCATATAGCCCACAAACTAAGAATAAATCTTCCAGTTCACTTGGCAGTCTATACATCCAGACTTTACTGGCCCCCTAGTGGCAAACCAAATCATTGTTTGCATTTCTGCATTTTGTAAACATCTTGCAAGCTGTTCTCTGATTTAGATTCGCCTTTTTGTATAAACTTTCGGATACCAGAGAAGAAGAAATCCCTAAACTCACCTAGCCAGTACATCCTTACTTCACAGGCTCTGTTGGTAAAATGAATCACTGTTTATGCATTTGCCATTTATAAACACAGAAAACAGTTCTCCAATTTAAATAAACTTTACACATTATCTCCCAGTCAGGATCTGTTTGCAGTTAGCTTATTAGCTATTACCCAGCAGCTTCTGGATTATGTTCTCTCCCAATGATGCTTCTACTTGTTTGTATCTATTATGCACCAGCAAGCATGGCTACAAACAGATATTTTAACACTTATTACCAGCCTTTGTTCCTACTAACTCTCAGCATACAATCCTTGCCATGGAGATTGGGTTCTTGTCCTTTGATCAAAATTTATTCAGCTTAGCAAGCAGGTGCTAGCAATTTTTGTTGCAAACAACTGCATTTATTATTTTGGCAGTAATCATCGCTTGCTTTTTCTTCAATTTCCTGGATAACACTGTCTTGAAAGATACTAATTAGATTTATTTCATCTTAATTCATCTTACGTGTTGCTCTTTTGTGACTACAGACAGCTTTGCAAGGCAAGGATGACCACTCTTCTAGTCTTCCTTATTCTGGAGAGAGCTTCATCAGGTTTAGGTTTTTGGCTATGTAATGCCTCTTTCCTAGCAAGATGTTACTTCCTTTATAAATCCCTTAACAGATCACTAAGCAGAATGTCCTCACCTTTCCTCCAAGGAAATGTCTTTGCAACAATTCCAGAGGTATTTCCCTCTTCTTCTCAGGCTCCTGGTTGTAGATCAGATGGCGGAGAAATCTACCAGGTTGTTTAGCTCTCTTTGCCGGAGGCAGAAGCCTTAAATTTTCCTCCCTTTAGAGATGCCCAACCAAGAGGTTCTATTGATTTTTTACTATCATCATTGGAAAATTTATTGAAGATTCTTTTCTTCGTAGAAATGAGGATTTACAGCAATTCCAGGATGCTTGCTTTTACATAAGGGATATTCAGTGCAATGGGAGTCATCTTCCACTTGTGTAAATCACTCTTTGAAGAAAGGAAGCAGCAGAACTTTTGCCTTTTTCTGTCAATTCTCACAAAAATTTCTGATGAGGTTTCTAAGCTTTATCTACCTCTACTTTTTGCACTACCTAAAGATATGGGTTTCTCTGTAAGAAGACTGCCTCTAGGTTCATTTTTCCTCACCTTAAATTTCAAGTCCTACATCAAATCTTTGGTTGCTTTTCATCTAACATCCTGAAAGCTCCCTTCCTTCTCCTTGCAGAGCACTGTTTAGTCACCACTCCACAGGTTTCTAACAGGCATCATGCTCCAGTGATCAAATTTTTGCATAAGGGGTATCAACACCATTTGCATTTGGACTGATTAAGTGTGTTCATGTTTTAGACTTTATTTCTCCTCTGGGAATTTTTGCCCTAGGGAAAAGCTTTGGTTGGTACTTGTGAAGCCCCATTTCATCCTACTAGTGCAGTAACTTTTCTTCAACTTCCTAGTCCTCTACTAAATTTCCTAGATCCCCTCTTTGTACGACATCATATCCGAGTATTTGTGGGGGTTTTAAAAATTCCAGGTCATTTGGAATAACAAAACTGAAGATTTCTTGAGCCCTCCTCCACCATATTTCTTCTGCCTTTGAATGGTCTTCAGTTCATTGGTTTCTTTCCAATGTTGCTGTTAAACCAGAGTTCTTTTCAAGAATTAGATCCCCAAACTTTTTAAAATTTTTTCTTACCTCAAGTAACCTGGATACATTTCACATGTGTTGATATTTACCCTTTTACTGCAAAGCTCATATCCTAGTTCAAGGTTAGTCCATCAATATTATTCAGTGCCTTCTGCCAGCTATTTTCTCTTCTTGATCACCATGGAACTAACAAAACTAACAAAAATAGCTAAAATTTTTAAGTTTAATACAGGAGTTATTTCTACGGATTCTTTATCGTCTCTGAAATACAGTATTACTGAAAATAAATGCCACTCAACATGTACTTGTATGCTGAAAATCACTTGGCTGGCAAGTAAAGCTGCCCTTGCACCTACTTCTCATGGAAAAAATTTAACACTAAAAAATTATATGCTCTACTGCATTATTTTTAAATAAATTTTCATAATTCTTGCAACTTACGCGCTTAGTATTTTGTTTCACTTTCCTCTTTTCCACTGCAGGCATGTCACTGGCACCATCATCTACCTGAAAAATTCCAGACAGTCACTACCAATAGTTCATTTATTACCAACAACAACAAACTCACTATCAATATAAAATAAAAAATCAATTTGTTAAAGCAATCTTATTTCTATGTATAAATATATTACTTCTACACAGCCTGTGCCAATATCCAGACACTCATTCTGGGAGGGAGAGAAAAAGGATCCCTCCAGCTCCTGGTCTTGAACAGAAATAAGCAGGAAAATTTGTGAGTCCTAAAGGGAAAGTAACTTTACAGGTCACATACGAGAAATAATAATACTAAAAGTAAAAGAAACATTAAATAATGTGAAATCGGTGCCATATAAAAGATCCCTTAATAAACAGATAGTAAAAACTGGAAAACTGATCTTAAATTATAAAGCTTTGTGCCTAACTCTAGTGGTGTGGTGTGCTCACAGCAGTGTTTGAGAAGTGAGCACTACAGAACCAGGATGCAGGATCTAATATGCATAGCTAGTTCCACTAGTGGACAATGGATCAATCGCTGCATTTTATGAGCCAGTTTCTAAAATCAGATAAATTGTGAGGGCTGCACTCACAGTAAAAGTCTGAACTGAAAAATAATTAAAAAAAAAAAAAATATTGTTTCACCAACACATCTGTTACTTTTACAGAGCCTAAATAAGCACTTAGGCAGGAGGCCTCAAGTTCCTGCCCTCTAGGGATGAATACCTAAAGTTGCTGGAAAAAGGCAAACTTCTGGAGTGAGTTAGTTATAAATGATTGTTTAATCAGACCTCTGAACCCTTTCAGGGTTCTTCTTGGTCTGGGAAAAAAATGGGGGGGAAATACATAAAAAATTAAATAATTAAATCAATAAAAAAAGTGGGAAAACAATTGAGGGAAAAAAAGAAAAAAAAAGAGGAAAAAAGGGGGGAAAAGGGAGGGGGGAAAATTATATTTTATTTATTAATTTAATTTTGTTTAAGAAGACAATGATATCATTAACTGAAAAGTTATTATCTTCAGCTAGAATATCCTTTATTGATTTATTTTGTTAATAAGCATTTCTTTCATGTTGCCATCTGGGACAGTCAATCAAGATATGTTTGATTGTTATTGGGATGTTTCATCTTTCACAAGTTATTGGATTTGTGTGTGGAGTTGACATCAGATGACCATGTGTGAGTCTGGAATGTCCTATTCTGAGTCTTGTTAAAATTACTTCATTAATTCTTTGTTTTTGGGTAGAAGAATGCCACTTTTTAACTTCGTTCTTAATTTGTCTTAGTTTGTTTTGAGGGGGTGTATTTGACCAATCATTTTGCCAATCCCTATAGGTTAAAGGTTTAACTGATGCTAGCCAGTCTGATATGGGAGCATTCGTAGTAGTTGGGGGATTGTAAGGCCAATTTAGCAGCTTTATCTGCTTACTAATTACCCTCAATGCCTACATGGGCTGGGATCCAACAAATATGAACTTGAAGACTGTTTGTAATTAACTGATGAATTTCCCGTTAGATATTTTGGACAAGGTGATTATTTGATTTAAATGATCCTATTGCTTCAATTGCACTTCTTGAGTCGCTCAATACGAGTGCTGAAGGAATTCCTTTTTTTGATATAATGTGGAGAGCCAATTGTATGGCTGTTAATTCAGCTGTAAATACTGATGATATTAGGGGAAGGCCGATTTGGATGGTTTCATCACTTGAATAGGCTGATGAGCCCACTCCAGCTTCATTTTTGGATCCATCTGTATATATTATGAAGGGATCACCCTTCCGTCTTATGTGTTCCATGGCATGTTGATGGTACATTTGTGTGTTGAACATATATGTTTTTGAAAGATATGATAAATATGTGCATATTTTTGCCCTTTTTAGTGTCCATGGTGTGATCTGATTTATTTCTTCGGTAAATTTGGGTATCATGTTACGTAAATTCAACAGATGATTAGTTTTTTTAGTAAATGAGTTTTGATTTGGGTTATTATTTGTATTTTGATTATTGAGAAATTTATTTGATACAGGAGATATCCTGCTTGAAGGGATGAGCCTCTAAGTAATTAGATCTCTGTAATATTTTTGAGGAAGCTGGCCTGCTTCTGCTAGGATACAGACAGTTGGAGATGAGTGGAAGGCTCCTAACTTCTGGAGGAAAAGATTATGTTACCTTTAAAAGCTTTCAGGACTAAAAAGTGACATTGTGTGTACACGAACCCTGTTAGTGAACAAGTGGGGTTGTACTCTGGACCTTCTGTCAAATAGAAACATGGCAAGAGCTCTTACCTATTACTTAAAAGCATCTGATTAACAAACCCAGATTTCTACACAAAAAAGAAAGAATATAAAATATGAGTTACAGACTCAGATAAAGAGAATGAGTCTTCCCTGCACACTTCTCCCAATGAGCCAGCAAAACTGACCTGCCACTACTACATGATAAATGAAAAAGACATCTAGAAATTTACTGGTAAGGTCACAACTAAAATCAGATATCTGACTGACATTTCCAGGAACACACACTGAAAATTGTACAAACATTAAGATTTTTTCTCTATAGTGCCTTTCATGCCCTGAAAATGTTTTAATTTGTACTCAATATTCAAAGGCTAATTTTTCCAATTCATTTTACCTTTGCTTTCAAAGCTAACCTGAAATGATAAATAATGTCCATCTATCTGTGCATTTTCTTGCCAAGGTATAGTTGAGTGACAAAAATTATGATTTTGCTTTATTACTGTACTCTGTTATTCTCATCAACAGTGTTACCACCTCATTTATTTTAATGATACAATAAATGCTTTAAATTGATTTTAACTTAAATATTTTTCATTTTAAATCTGCATAAACCACAAAACACACAACAGGAACACTAAAATACAATACAAATCAATAATCATTGGGAACACTTACAAGCTTCCTGGGCTTTTATATTTCTTTTTGCAAACCATAATCCCTGTTTTCCAGTAACAACAAGTAGAGTACTAAACCTTTTATAGATAGAATGGATATGGATTAAAATCAATAATTCTGAAAAAGGTTTTTACAATTTACTGCTGTTGTGTTATCTATATGCATGTCGTGGAGTGCACAGAACCCAGGTCTCTCTTTCTCTCTCTCTCAGAAAAATGTTAGATGTTATAAAGCACAGTGTTTTTCATCCAAAGTAAACAAAGAGTGACTTTAATGTACTGGCAATAATACAATAATAATGAACACTATAAAATAATAAAATAACCTCCCTCTGATCAACACAAGTCCAGGGGAGAAGGCATTTGGGAATAAATTTTTGCTCAGCCTATACTAAGCTATCCCCAAAACCCTGAACTGACCTTGCCATATTCTTAGTCTATCCTAGGGAAACAAAAAGTGTCAATAAAACTTACAGAATCCACAAAAATATGAAAACTACAACACTTCAGTATAAAATAAATCAGGTAAAACTGTATCTTATATGAAATACAACCATAAAAATGCCGTTTTAGCAAGCAAATATCACACAGAGGTTGATCTACATAAATTTCCATTAACTTTATCTTCATGACACAATGCTGATCTATTCTAAAGCACGGTTTACACGCTACGATAAATTGTAGCGATTTATTGTAATGAAAAGGTTGTTACAATTTGTCGTTACATGTAAACAGGAGATCGCTACAATAAATCGCTACGATCTCCTGTTTACACGTAACAACAAATTGTAACAACCTTTTCATTACAATAAATCGCTACAATTTATTGTAGCGTGTAAACCGTGCTTTAGGCAAATAACATCAAAGTACAACTTTCTCTTTTGCCCGAATGATGTCTCCCAAGTTTATCTTCAGCACTCTAAGCTTGGTGTAACTCAAGTTGAAGACCATCCTACACCACTGTAGTCAAGAATCTCCAGCTTTCTCATTAGGAGTATGGCTTCAGACATTTGGCATGTGAAAAACAAACTCTAGCACATTGTAAGACACCTACAAGAGCCACTATTGCAACTCACTAGAGTTCAATATGCATACTTTCAGGAGATGAATGGCCCTGCAGATGAGGATGAGTCAGATATGTATCCACTCCATCCAAACTGAAGTCACTTAACTACTACCCCTTTCTAACATTCTTATTACCACATCTGCTTTGGTTGGAGTATGGACTGTTACAGTTCTTGAAAAAGACAATAAAACATCTCTACCCAGTGCTTCTTTTCTAGGGGATGGCAAATTACCAGGGATACGTAAAGCACCCAGCCCACTGAAGCATTCTGGTCAAGCATCATTTGGGCAAACTGTTTAAGGGGTCATCACTGGTTTCTCACAAACAGATCTTGAGCTTCTTTCCACCATGCTCTCCTTCACTTCATCTAGGATTGCACCCATGGCAACCTATTTGAAACCTTGCACACTTTACACAAAACCAAGTCAGGTGCAGATGGTTGACTTTTCACTGGGAGCAACCATAACCTTAGTACTTATGAGAGATAAGGGACAATCTCTCTGATGAGAGAGAAACCATAAGAATACACAAGTAAAAGATTGAGCATAAAGTCGTCCATATTAACAACACTTATTTCCACCTGGGAAATCACTGCCTCAACTAATACTGGCAAGTCTCTTCAATTCCAATAACTGGAAGATCTCTGATTATCATGTTATCAGGATGAGAAAATTAAATATCAATCAAAACAAGCAACTGGGATGAAAAGGCACACAAACATGATATATGCATGGCACAAGTCTGTTTAATGCCTGTCTGCCAAATCACACACTCCAGGTCACAAAATAGCTCTTCTGGGCAATGGAATGAGTGAAGGTGCACATGGCACAAGCTTTACAAACTAAAGACAGTGTCCAGGGTCACTAAGTATGGATGAGCTAGGTGTTCAAGCAGATACAGGCATGTTGCTCATGTCTCACGAGGGAAGCCATGGCCCTCAAGCCACCTATTACAGGTGAGACTGGCCTGCAGTTAGGTATAGCCAGGCCCAACACACTGATGGAAAGGGTGAGCTGTGCATGTGACTGGCAGATCTGGCGAGACAGGAATCACAGGTGTGCGAGTCTCTATGGGAAAGAAAATATCAAAAGGCATGCTTTTAGTAGTAGCAAAGGGGGTCTGGAGGCATGAGAATAATCATGGAAGGCTCTGAAGAAGAGGAGGAGCCTTGATGATATGTTTCCCAAACCTGGAATTTACACCTTGGGTCGAGGGAGTGACTTCATCCCATATAATTTTTAACTTACAAAGAACTGTCAACGTCCAAGGTGTGACTGGACTTGTGTGAGCAACATGGAAGAAACCTAGTGTCTCCTTTGTACAGCTAACAGAGCCATGAGTTCAGATACCCTGTGGAGAATGACAACTTAGTGGGTGTGTATGCATTGCAATTATGGCAACAGAAGAGTTCTGGACTCTACAAACAGATGACTGAATGACTGAGTTGGCATCGTCAGAAGGGAGGTGAACTACTTCAAGAAAGGTGTGCTGTGAGCTACTAGTGTCAAAAGGATTAGCACCTTTTACCATGAGCACAAGTCAAGGTAGGGCCAGCATGAGTTACTGATGTCAGCAGATATACCATAGGGGCCCAGCACGAACCTCAGCACACAGAGACTATTGACAACCCCTGTAAAATCCTCTCACTAAGAAGAGAAGGGCTACTAACCCAAGAGCCTAATGAAGGTGCTACATCCTCTGGTAAATCATATAAAGGCTTATATAAGCTCTACTCCATCTGCTTACAAGCAGTCGCCGGTTATTGGCAGCCTCGGTTACTGGCGATCCGGTTTTACGGCGCTTGTCTAGCGACGACGATAACCAGATTTTTGTTGCTGATAACTGGTTATCGGCGCTGATCGCCTCTTATCAGTGGCACTGATCACCTCTTATCAGCGGCGCCGCTAACCAGGGATCAGTGCTATTATTGCCGATTTTCGGTTAGCGGCGATTTTCAGTTGTCGTCACGCTGTCGGGAACAGAACCCCACCAATAGCCGGGGACTGCCTGCATGTAACTCTCAACAAGAAAGTTCCTCGTTGGATCGGTCGATATTGTTCTCAGGTAGCACTCTGCTGGACCACCGTTTGAGTCTCCAGCCCGCCAATGGAGAATCAGAGGAATTTATTTCTGGTGACAGAAATTCATTTCTCGCTATAATGTGGTTCGGATTCCACAATAAGCTGTAGGTCCCGTTGCTAGGTAACCAGTTGGTTCTTAGCCACGTAAAATAAGTTTAATCGTTCGGGCCAGCCCTAGGAGAGCTGTTAATCAGCTCCGTGGTCTGGTTAAACTAAGGTATACTTAACTTAACTCTCAACAAGGCCTTGGACAAAACAGATATGGAATGGGTCCTACCTTATCAGATACATTAAAATACTTTCAGCACCTCTTGATGCTATAGAGAAGGCAATAGACAAAATGAAAAGCAAAATAACACTCACTAATACTGAGAAAAAAAAATACAGGCATCGGAAGCAATACAAAACTTTATGCAAGCAAAATGGGCACTAAATGAAAACCAGACTTAAATATTTAGTAATAGCTCAATGATTACACCAAACAGACCAGGCAAAACAATGAACAGAATGACTGTTCAAGAAAATATAAATGTAACTTACAGAAGCCAGGGACTGTGGAAGCAAGGCACTTACAAGACTATTCAAGGAAGAACATTCAACAAGGAGGACTTCATCACAATTTAGGTACATAGAGGTTTTATTGTAATGAGGGAAGAGATTGAAATTCGTGGATGAAAAGAGATGAAAACAAACAAAATATGAGCAAAACCAAACTTTTAGAGGAAATTTGAAAACCAGACCTACATGGAATGACTATCTTCCACCAGAAGCACATTGGATCCTGGATGGTTCATGGCTCCTCAGTGCTCACTCCACAACAGTTGTGGGCACAGTTATTTTTAATCCATATAATCAGCACAGATGACTCTTTCAAGTCCTTAATAATTTTTCTTATTTTTTTTATGTTCAATTCATTGCCCTTACTTTTACCTAACATAGATTTAGTTGTTATTCAATGATTCTATACTGAAAAAATTCTGATTTTCATGTCACCTACTCCTCTAATTTTGAATCTTTGTGTCTACAACCATTAGATTTTTCTATAAACAATACCATTTAAAATCTCATGCCCTTTTTTACTTCCCCCTAGGACTCAACAATGTCAGTAACCTGCATTTTTGTAAATGTAAATTTACATTTTATAACTACTAATTTTTATACTGAAAATTATCTCTTACTATATTTCATTTTTAAGTGGCTTCCTTTGTACCTTTAACTGTTACTGAGGTAGTGCTACATCTCTAGCTTTAAGAACCAGCATTTCCTAGGTTAACATAATTCTTAACTCTCACTGCTATTATCATGTATTCGCCCACTTATGTGTTTGGAGGTTTGAGGTTCTCTAAGGCTATTCCCTGATCCTTTATTTTGCATGGATTCCTTACAGGAAAATTACTGGCAGCCAGATCAAAAGTTTCTGGAGTAACTGGAAACTGAGCTGGACACAAAATCAGTCTATCATAAGTAACGTATTTTATGCCATTTAACCCTTCGCCACGGGGATCCGTCATGGTACAGTAATACGCCTATCGTCTTTCATCCCTCCTCGAAAAGCAGAGCTGTTTTCTTCAGCTTGGATGGGTTTCAGGCGTAGTATTGTGTACGAGAGAGGTGCAGAAGCTCCACCCACTATTCATTCTAGACAATGAGTGTCCGATGACGTGACGTCATATTCATATGGGATATTATAAGGGGTATCGTCCAGCAGCACGTCAGTGCGCCCCAAGCTGTTATGTATGAAACACGATCTTGTAGTAAACCATTTGGAAAGGCTAAACTTTTCTCCTTTTGATTGCAGTTATTTTACAGTTTTTTTTATTTTTCAGTATCATGATGTCGGATGATAGTATTTCAGATCCTGGTAGGAATACCTGCCAGATCTGTCAGATGATTATAGTGATAGATGTTATAGTTGCTTAGAGGATGATAGACACCGAGATTTTAGAAGACATTGAACCCATTGTTGATGAAGGTTGGCAGTTCATAACAGATCCATTTTGTGACAGCGCCCAGACCCACCCCGATTTCACGGAGGGTGACAATGGGATCTCTGTTTGCACACCCGACTTCACCTGCCCACGAGATGCATTTTGTTTCTTTTTTTGTGATGATGATATTGACAGACTGTGTGAATGGATGAATGCTGTATTTTCGGTCAACAGGAAAGTGTACTATGTTTTTGAAAACTTTTCATTTTTTTACACTAACATGTAATTTTCATTATCATTATTTTTCTACTACAAGTTGTAGTAGTGGTATTACTGTTGAATTTTTTTATTACTATTATTATTATTATTATTATTATGATTATGATTATTATTATTATTACCAATGCCATAAACATTCATTGATGTATACTAACTGTTTCGTAAGAAAACTAGTATATACTGCTATTACTACTAGTACTATTTTACTAATACTTTACTACTTTTTCTGCTACTTTATTTCTACTACTTACTACTATTTCTATTTCTGCAATTACTTTTTCCACTAAATATTCCTCTTTTTTTTCTATATTATATATATATATATATTATATATATATATATATATATATATATATATATATATATATATATATATATATATATATATATATATATATATATATATATATATATATATATATATATATATATATATATATATATATATATATATAGCAGATGTGGTGAAAAATATTCATTGGTATGTACACAATGTTTTCACATAAGAATATAAATGAAAAATATGAATAACAGAAAGTTTAGTGGGAGCAAATGATGACTGATATACTCTTGGTCTCATGCGGTATGCAAGTGTTAACAGTGCAACAGGCCAGTAAAGGTGTTAAAAAAGACAAGTTTCAGAAGAGAACACTATTAGGAAAAAATGTGCACATGTAAGCATTTACTGGTATGGAAAAAATACAGCATATAGCTACAGTATGGAAGAAAAAAATTGAACAAAACTTGCAACTGGGACAGCAGGAAAAACTGTTTAGTAATTAATCTACTGTAATTTATAAGATAAAACAAAAGTGGCTTAGACACAGCAGAAAATATTATACAGTACTCTCCCCCCATCCTTTTCTACCTGCAGTAGATAACTAATTTATGATGGTGACAATGAATTTATTAGTGCTTCAACTTGCAAAATAAATAAAAAACAAAACTGAAGGTAAATATAAGAAATTATCTAGAAGTATGTGTATTTTAATGAGATTTTCAATAAGATTACTCAAAGTTACATTCATGATTGTGTTTTTGTCAGTCTGAGCATGTGCGTGTCAGTACACGTCAAAGTGAACAACGCACTTCACGTGCATTTGCATTCTTTCTCTCTCGTTATTCTTTATGTAAAAAATGCCCAATTCTTTACGTTAAAAAAAGCTTTCGACAAAAACAGAGAAAGGTGAGCAAAGACACAAGAAGTGCATCAGTACTGCATGCAGTTTCAATGTGCTTGTGTCTGCAGTCTAATGCATCACTGTGTAGGTGTACCGATATATAGTAACCCTGCTCCACACTACCGTCGCCGTAAGGTGAGCATAGGATATGATCAGTTCAAAAATAAAACTGAGAAACAAATTTTTTTTATTGCCAATGAATGACAAAATAGCAGCTCAGGATACATATATGACATTTTAGATGGATATCCCTCATGCAACCAGCAAAGTCAAATAACCAGCAACCAATAGTCCCAAAGGTGCTAGTTATGAGGTATTTTACTGCAGTAACAGTAACAGTACTAATTATGATGATATATCTAAGTAAAAATCAATAATATTAGAGTATTATGGAGTCTGGCTACGTACAAAACACAGTAGTCTAAAGCATCTGGGTAAACCTCAGCCCACCAGATAACTTAAATTTTCATTTAAGACCCCAGTGATAAATTTTGATCTAATTTTGGGGGGAAAAGAGGATCTTGTATGCCATAAAATATGGTAATAGGTTTTTCATAAAAACAAAAATACTGTGAGACTTCAAGGCGAGCAGCAGGGCTGACAACTGTCGCATAAGAAGGCGACAAGGAAGTCCAGAGGCAAAACAAGTTCTGAACTGTAGGGCCTGAAAAGAAACAAATAATATGCCTTCCCTCTGAGGAAGGGAAGAAACCTCCCACCCTGAGAGAAAGAAAAAGAAATATATCTGTATCTGAGAGAAGGGAGGGAGCCGTACGACTCACAACCCTGCCCCTGACGGAAAGACAAGGCGGTAAATTCCGACTGGTCCTGAGCATTTAGTCAGGACCTACACAATCACAGAACTTACGCCATTAACATTCGTGTTGAGGGAGTGGAAAAAAACTTGCTATGTTAAGTAAGACAAATCCTCACACGAAACCCTCAGCTGCAACATGAACCTGTAATGCCTCGATCATCTCAATCTACACATCTGAAAAACTAAAACATAACCATGTTCCCAGAAATTGTGTAGTTTGCATCAAGACATTTAATTAAACACACACCTAGGAGAAGGTGTTTGAGAAACAACAACATCGATATAATGGGAGAAAAACTCCACACCTAAGCCTACTACGCAGTATGAGTAAGTAAATATATCATGGAAGACATAGAAATAAAACATATTGAAATGTCGTAATATATCAAAATACACAAATGTTTCAATATATCTAAATCAATATTTCAAATTACAAATGTAAAATATACAACAAGAGGAAAAAGGCTGAACAGCAGGACAGAGAAGAAAAGCATGTCTTGTCGAGAGTGTGGCCAAAAGCAAACTCAAGAGATTGAATGCATTCCAGTTTGGGGAGGGCAGTACTTCCGCCCCTACCATAGGTACCTGTTGCCATAACCGCCTTGCAAAAAGTTTAACGGCCAGACTTTCCAGCTTCGCTGTAAAGACCGAGGGTTTGTATTCATGTGGGAACAATATAAACAAGGTCCATAATCATCTCTAGTTACTTACTATTTCCATAGGATCGCTGTCATAATTGTCTTCATTGTATTCACTCTTGCTGTGAGCAACAGTTCCTCTTTTAAAGTCTTGAACTGGAAACCTTAAATCATTTTGTACACTGGGAAAGGGTGGGGCTAAAGGACCCATATGTGGAACAATAGGTACAACAGGAGCTGCAGGACCCATCATAGGGTTAAATGGCGCAGGTCCAGGAATAACAGGCAAGCCAGGAGGAAGAGAGCCAAGTGTTGGGTTGAAAGGTGGCATTTCTTGGGGAATAATAGACTGTGTTCCTTGAGGTATAACAGGCATTCCAATGGAATCTGGTTTCATAACTTGAGCCTGCCCTCCACGCAGGTTTGGCAGCTGAAATACAAGGGAAACTTACAATAATTACAATTATATAATATAAGTTTCATACATTTTGCAGCAAACAATACATATAAACATGAACAATGATCTCAAAATTTAAAAACAACAGAGAAACCGAGGTTTTAAAAGGAAAACATAAAAAAATGGTTCAACCAACACCATACTTTGGAAAAGATAAAAGAAAACAGCAAGCCCACATAGGCTTGTGGAGGAGCCAAGTTGAATTACCTCCCCAGCAGATGAATGAATTCCTGTGTGTGTGTCTGCTGATTGGTTAACAGCTACCAAAGTTTCCCAGACTTTTGAAAATGTATAGGATTACTTTGCTATTTCAATTTTTTTATTTTTTAGTTTTGTTCCTTTTTTATAGTAGAATTTTCCTTGCACTGCATTATATAATTACGAACATTAATCAGATTTTCAGTGAAATCTTAGTTTTTTATATACCTCCAGTAGTTTACATCACCAGACTCCATGTTTCTGCAAATCCCTTCTTTAATACTTTCATTCACCAGCACTGAACTCTTCAGTCTCTGATTTCTAAAATTTTTTGTAGTAATTTTTCACTATTATATTCATAGGTGTTTGAAATGTAAGTGCCTGCATTTAATTAACTAGAACTGCTATCAAATTACACTTGGATTTCAAGTTAGTGACTGATAGTTTTTCTCACTGATATTGTTTCTGCTTTCATTTATTATTTCACCTCCAACATTAAGTTGTAAAGTATGGTGTTAATTGACTTCTTAAGAAGTATTCAAACAAAAGTTCTTGCCCTTCCTCATTATACTTGGTAAGTATCTGTGTTGGGCTTAAAGTGTTCTTAACTCCTTGTTTTTCCCATGAATATATTTTGTGTGAGTATGGATAGGTTACTGTCGGATAGTCTTTTTATAAGACATGTATTCTCATTTTTATATTTGAAAAATTATTTCACTGTATATCCACATTTTGTACCCTAGTCTTAGAAAGCTGGTTACTGCTATAGAATTAGAAGTTCCCTGTTCAATGAGATTTTTCTCCTATGTACTGTAAAATCTAATGGGTATCATACTGCTGCCTTAATGTTAAACTGAAACTTACACTTTCAGATATAGAAAGTATGCAGTTTAATCATTAACTTTTAAATTTGTGATTCATACTGGCAAAATTTTCTATATTATGTCTTTGGTTTCAAGTACTTTGTTTATCTTTTCCCACTACAAGTGTATTACTCAAACATTGTTTCAATAGATGTCAAATGTTTTGGTTTCAAAATTTAATTTATTTGCTTTGCCAGGACTGTTCATTATAAAGTAGTATTTTACTCAGGCAGGATGTTTGAATGCTGCTGGCAAGATTAATGTTTCTTATGTATCAAGTATGTTCCTTTCTTTACCATTCAATTTTAGTACCTACTTGTTAAGACAGTAACTGTGGTTACTGTTCTGTGCTCTACAGTGTGTTACCAATTGCGCACTAAGCAAGCTGTTGCTTTCCTTGATTTTCCCTGTGGTAGCTAGGCCTCATATTTATTTTTTATATAAATCTTCAAATGCATAATAACACCCACTAGCTAGTAAGGGTTCTTTTATCTTTTTCTGTAATTCATTTATCCTTTGTGAGGTGACCTCAGTCCTTACCCTTACTGCATACATGCAGCACTACTATTTGTTCACAAAAACTTTGACAAATGGTATGCCTGATGTACTATAACTTTTCAAAATCATTTAATAAAAAAACATGAAAACTGGCATAAATGATCACAAACTGTTACTTTCAGTGATCACTAGTCTTAGCAAATAACCTGAAATGGAATCAGTTTTTCCATTGGTTATAAAATCCAAATTACAGCACTTCACTGTTTATTTTCATGGTTACTTTTTGTATAATTTTTTCATGTTCAAGCAAAAATATGTCATGTTATAGACTATCAGAGTATTGTATTTCGTAGGCCAGAGGCCCCTACAAATGTAATGATAGTAATTAGCCGTGTGAATTATAGTCCAATGTTTTGATACGTAATATAGCCTCGCATTTTGTACAGCAGTTCGGATATCCCCAACACACTTTATTGTCCAGGCCAGTCTGTTAACTATCGAAACCAATAATTACGGGGTCTTTAATCTCAAGTTTTACTGTTTACTTGTACATTAACTTTCCATCACACTGTATCATTCAAATATGCCAATGCAGCATAGATCTGGTTCTATGCAAAGTGAAAGAAAATATAAATGACCTCAAAAGCTTCCACAATGCCACAAAAATTAACGTTCTACAACCTTATACTGTACTATAATAAACATTATTGAAATAAATATCCCAGGAAATCCTTACCTCTGAAGTTTTCTTGTGCTGATAATCAAGTGACTTTTCAAACAGTTTTACACTGCTGTTCCAATTGATGTCTTCAAATAAGTCCAATATTCTTTTGCGTATATCTTCTAAGCTTCTAGCAGGTTGTTCTGGATCTAAAACTCGTAGTATTTGTAAATTTTCTTCTTCCAGTGCTTTTACATGCTTCATATACTTCTCATTTTCTTCAGCTATTTTTTCATTAGCAAGCCTTAGTTTCTCAGCAATAAGTTGATCTAAATCATAATCATTTATAGCTTGTGGTTGCATTGGACCACTAAATGCAGGTGCTGGAGGACACACAATGGATGGTGCAGGCATAGTTGGAAGCAAAACTGGAGGTGGAGGAACTGAAAGCGCATGAGGGTTCAGTAATACTTGTATGATAGCATTCTGTGCCTCCACAGAATGAAAAAGGCAGTCACTTGGTCCAAAACTCTTCATAAATTCTGATTTCACCTCTGCTAAAACAACCTTAATAAACTCTTCTCTTGTTAAATGAGCAAATGGACAATTGAAGATTGTGCACTCACCATCAAGTTTATTCTGAAATGAGACAAGAAATTATTCAAATAATATATTCACAGTTATGTTTATTCTAAATTGATTGTTATAAGAAGTCCTTGATCAAAGTGTAAATACTGAATAGGAAGAGGAGGAAGCTCAAGCAGAACAGGAATGCACAACTGACATGAACAATGCAATGGAAACTGTAGACTTACTTTAGAATTTGCGAAGAAGAATAACATGACAATAGAAGCAAATTTATTTCCACACAGAAATACCCACAAGCAATCACAGAACTCACATGATGGTAAAACAGAACTATCTTAAACAGCATACATTCAGAGGTGAAAAAAAATGAGAAATTCATTATTAGACATAAGAGGCTTCAAACACTAATAGTTTTGTTAAAATTAAATTTGCAATAAACAAAGTTGTGTTCAAAATTACTTCACTAAATATAAAAAATCCAAGACAGAGTACAACCAAATTCAAGCAAGAAACATGTTTCATATGCTATAATCATGAAGTGGGGAAAAGAAAGTGTGAAGATATACATGGGAAATGGAAACACAGAACACATAATTGTAAAGGCTTCATAAGAAACTACAGGTGATATAGAAGGAGGCAGAAATAAAATCCATTCTTTTTAAATGATTTGTAGGTTTCTTTGGTATACAAGCTGGAATGGTTGTTTAACTTGGTAACAAAGTTCTAAACTGGCAGTTGTGAGTGGTGAGTGTGGGAATACCCCTCTCTCACCCACTGCCACTAAATACGGTTCCTATCAGCCACAGAGACAAAGCTGGGTGAGTGAGGTGGGATTATGATAAAAGGCTCTCGTTGATAAAAGGTGCTCATTGATATACCTAAGAAAAATACAAATTACCTTACAAAATTTGTTACTTGTTTCTACAGAAATACAAACCATTGCCATTTATATAGGAAACGTACTCACTGGGTGAGAAGTTACCTCTGAAAATTGACTGCAGTTGAATCCTACCTGGAATTGTCATGCTTCTCATCACGTATGCAAGCAGGAGATGTGATGTCTCCTGTAACGTCCTGTTTAGTTTGGTGAATGGGATGAAGAGCAGTAGGGTCTGAGCATGAGTGAGACTGACCAAGAGAGAGAACTCACTAAGTAAGGAAATATCGTAGAACCATGAAATCCCCTGTGAGGGAATTCAAGTCAGAAAGCAACTATAATCTAATACTGAGTGATGAAATGCAACCTTCATGTTCACCAAATCATCTGGTTATTCTTTTGGTAAGTCCCTAAAACCATGCTAGAAAATTCCATGCAGAATGGGGACAGACAAAGAAAGTTGTTCAGTCTCAATATGTGCAACACTGTGGCACCAATCTTCTCCAGCAGAAGTATCTCGTTCTTCAGTAAGAGATTGTTGTTAGAGAAGAATGCAATAGAACAGGTGTTGGTAATTGGTAATTCACTGGGATTTTACTTCTCACTTTTTTTGTTCTAGTGCCATAAGCAATCTCTGGTTGCTTATGATGCCAGAACAAAAAAAAGTGAAGTAAAATCCCAGTGAATTATCAACACCTGCTCCACTGCATTCTTCTCTAACAACAATCTCTTACTGAAGAACGAGATACTTCTCCTGCTGGAGAAGATATGAAAGAAAGGCTATACACGACAACGCCAGTGGAGGGAAAACCAAAAGGAATCATAACTCTCCTTCAGTACCTCCACCACCCAAGGTTCTGCTCCTAAGTCTTTTCTAACATGCAAGGCGGCCTGTAGTCTGCCTCCTACCAGAACCTGAAGGGTGAACAGGTCCTAGAAAGGTATTAACAGCTGAAATGAGACCTGTGAGAAAGAGGTATGACTTAACTGAAGGATCTGAAGGAAGAGAAGAGGCAGGTCTTTTTACTCCTAACATGACAGATTATCTAAGAAATTTGGTATTTTGTACCAATAATCCTGTATTGTCTTCAAAAGGATTGGGCTTAGAAGGTCATCCAAAAGAAAAATCAAAATAGCTGCCATCTCATGTGGAAGAGAAACCTTTGACAAAAGATAGGAGCATGATTGTTCTCACTTCTTCAAACAGTTAGTATAGCATGAGAACATTTGCCTGCAGTGTCAGAAATGGCCTTGACCGTGCAAATCAAAAACTCTAATGACTTTGCATGCTAAACAGAGACCTGGGCAAAAACTCACCCTCAGCATGTCCTTTGTTGATCTCAAGAGTACATCTCTTCAAAGAAAAGAGACGAGCAAAGCAAACCTAGCAAACCTAATCTTCGACCAAATGTTTAAGAGCTGGTAATGCTCCTGAATAATAGTAGGTGGCAACTTACTAAATAAAGAACGACAAAAGTTGGCATTCTTAAAAGAAGCTTAGTGTGGTATAGCCCAAGAAATCTCATCTATTCACACACTAATTGAAGGAGAAAAACTGGGATTCTTCAAAGTTCAAAGAACTAATGGGAGCAGAAATGTTTACAGATAACATGAGAACTAGTCCCTAGTGAACACTTTCCCCCACTAAATGATAGAGCAAAGCACAACTTTCCCACAAACATCAGAAAATGGGAGACTCCTCCGTTTCAATCTCTTCTTCCACCAGAGGAGTCAGGGCGACAGCAGATGACTCCCTGAAACTAATGTCCAGCTCTACTGAAGGGGGAACTGAAGAAAATGCTCAGTTCACCTGAGGTGACACAGCACGGGCAAGCAAAAGAGGATTAATGGCCGCCAGGTGCCATAGAAAATGGGGAAGGGAAGGAAGCAGGGGAAGAGAAGTGCCAGCAACCCCGACACCCCTGCCTCATACGAAATAGTTTTGACAGACTAATGCCATTTGCAGAAGGTAAAGCTTAGACAGTCAAATAGCTAGATATGCATCTACAGTAATTCAGAATCAACCAAAGATTCCGTAACAATGATAGAGCTAGAAAGGGAAACATTAGCAGAGGCAGAAGAAAGGGACTCAATGATAGTTCAAAGAGAAAGATTATTGATATACAAGAATTTAGAGTAAAAAAGTAGAATAAACGACTAATTCAACAATCGATTGAGTTTACACATGAAAATTAAAAGAACTAACAACAGGCACATTATTTTTTAATAATGCTGCCCACTCCTATTCTATTAGTCCTGGCAGTGCTAACATCATCACTACTAAATATCAATGACAGCTAAGTCGAAATGATAGTAAAATTTGTGTTTACCAACAAAGTTCCTTCGGCGATAGCATTTAACAGTTGTCAGAACATAGCAAACAAGAGGAAATTGATGGAGGGCATAGAACCACACTGCTCCTTAGAACTGAACCAGTTCCCTGGCAGCAGGTCTTCCAACTGTTGCAGGGCAGTCCCAAGTTCAGGCTATAAGACGAGGGCACAGAGACCTTACCTCTCAAAAGGGAATGTAAAAAAGATTGCATACCACAGGGGAACTTGGAACAGTTCCCTAACATGCATTCCATTAAGCCCTGGACTGACTCTAAAATCAGGTTAACGTCCTATTCTAACTTCTCAATACACTTTCCCCGAACTGAAAGGGAATAAAAGGCAGAGCTAAAGATGAAGTCTCAGTTCCAGGTTTAGCTAAAGGATCAGTAGGGGAATGAGCCAGAGACTGAGTGGAGACAACTGAAGTTGAAGCTTCATGAGAAATAGGAGACAGGCAGATCTATGCGCTGACCTAACTCTCTGCTTTCTCAAGCTATCTGGTTCCCTTCTCTTTTATGCTTAAAAAACAAACATAAAAGTCCTTCAGTCAAACCCTACATTCCTAAACCTATTCTTAAGATCATTTCTGCACAACCTGAAGTTCTTTGCATGTACAATACTGTGAAAGCAGAAGACAGACAAAACAATGAAATACCAACAGCTGACCTTTGTAGCAACAAGAAGAATTCTCAAAAGAAGTAAATATTCAAAACACACCAGATGGAGGACAGTGAACAGTCATCCAAGTCAGACAAATGATCCTTTTTTTTTTATTTTGCATGCCGATGCACCTGTTGTGGCGGAATTCAAACCCACAAACAAAACAATACACAACACTCACCCTCATCTTCGGTTGCTGGAGACGGACCAAAGGTCCACGGTCGCCAATCACAGCACACAAAACCACAAAACAAAATTGAGGACAGACCCTCCACCAACAATGAACAAAAAAGAAGAGACACATGCACCACCAATGTTGGTACAAAAACCCAGACCAAAATTAATTTCGAACTGCCCGTCCACTTTCAAGGTTGGACCTCAACTACACAAGACTCTCCCAAAACCGAAATCTACCTAACATTTTCACAGACAGACAACGCATGTAAACAACCAAACAACCCAACAACCGACAACCACTCACAACGACTCTTACTCTCTCTCTCTCTCTCTCTCTCTCTCTCTCTCTCTCTCTCACACACAAAACGTTGGGAAATGCTAAATACAAACAAATTCATTCATCCCTCCATAAGTCTCCCCCTTTTAGCATTTCCCAACTAACACCTTCTTTCACACTGCATTCAAATTGCCTTACGCAACACCCACGGATGCTTACTAGCAGGTCCTCTAGATCACGTTCGGCAGCACGCGCAATCATTCTCTCAGAATCACTTTCTCTTCCAGCAACATTCAGATTCATATTTTCTCCTCCATTCTCTCTCAGATTCACGCTATCTTCTTCACTACTACCACTCTCAATTTCATCCACAATCTCATCTATACCCTCTAACTCGTTCCCAAATACCTCCCCAATTCTTCAACTAACCCATCCCATTCGCTCATTGACCTTTCCAATTCTTGCAACGATTCATTCATGCTTTCAATCACTGCATATTACTGCTACGCTTTCTTACTCTTACACTTTCGCTCACCTCCAACCGTTCACTCACCCCTACACGTTCAGTCAACTCAGTTATATCAAACCCGCATATGCTATACGTCCTATTCATACCATCCCATTCATCCGTATTACACGCTTTATCACTCATTTTCACTTTGGCACTCACACCCCTATCACACAACTTACGATCATTCCGTTCACTTACGTTCTTCCCTTTCTTACGTTTCCTACCATACTCTATCAAAACCAATTGCTGATCCTCATGTAACAACCCCTCACGTACATGCATCACACGCAACGCTTGCATCCTGGAGGATCCACCCATTTGAACCCCCTTCACACTCAGTTTCCCAACTTCGCTGTCACAGTCACCCTCTTTCGTCTACATACACTTGATACATGCCCTTCCATTCCACATTCGACACACTTCGCTCTCGGTTCTGAACACATTCTCGCATAATGCCCATTCTTACCACAGTTGCCACATTACATTCACTCGGGTACCCCTACAACCATTAGCAATATGACCCACCTGTCCGCACCTGTAGCATTTAACCCTCTATCTTTCGTACACTCACTTACCAAATGTCCCGATTGCCCACACCCGAAACACGCTCCTAAAGCCCACCTACACTCATTCTTTGTATGTCCTTCCTTTCTACATCTAAAACACTTCGCTCGACTTCCACTCACCGACCTTCCCCTTTGTACACTACTATCCCTAACCCGTCCAACACGTTGTTCCCTTACAAACCCATCATTCATCCTCACTGGCACCTCCACATTACTTGCTCTTACACTCCTATCTATCACACTATCGGCCATTCTCATTGGGCCCCTCAACACTGCATCCCTAAAGCTTCCAAACTCTGGCACTCTCTCATTTACCCCAGCCCTTACACTCACACTTCTGCTCTCGTTTATAACCCTGTCAAGCTCATAATCTTCTACAATTTCCAAAATTTCTCCCCATGTCAACCTTTCACTCGTCCATCTTTTCTTCTCCTTCCGCTTCAAGTTCACAAATTCTCTAACTCCATCTGGCACTGTCCCTAACAACTTCTGTACTAACTCCTTACATTCATCTATCCCATCATCCCCAAACTTCTTCCTTGCCAACGTCTCCAGCCTACAAGCATACAGTGACAAGGTTTCCCCAGCTTTCATTTTTTGCCTCATCAAATTCATTCTTCCTCTTATACTTAACACTCGCTTTCATACGCCTCGCTTGCTCAACTAGTCTAGCTTTCACCTTGTCATACTCAACATCTCCCACACTCATAAGAACCCTATACATATCAAGCAAAAACCCAGTCAAATATTCTCCTAATTCTCGTGACCACACTCTCTTACTCTCCCCACACTTATCCTGACAAAACCTTTCATACTCCCTAAAGAAATCATGCACATCCCTCCTTCCATACTCATCATACCTTTCACACCGGGGTACCACCCTCACATACATAGCCTTTCTCACTTCTTTCTCACTTTCACTCTCACTTTCGCTACTTTCACTCTGTCCTTTCATACCTTCTTCCGAATACAAAGAGTCCACTTCCGCACTTACATTCATCTTACTCATTACACTCTTCTTCTTCTTCTTTTTATCCACTTTTATCCATTCACCTCCATCCACCTCATTATCACTACTGTCTTCACCCTCTCCCTTCTTTCCTGCCTTTCCCACTTCCTTGCCCTTCTTACCAGTTTCCTTTCCTTTTCCCTTCTTCCCTTTTTCTTCCCCTGACTTATCCTTACTTTCCATCTGTTCCTTCCCTTGCCTTTCATTCCCCTTTTCCTTACCCTGCCTCTCATTCTCTCGTTTCTTACCTCCTATTCCCACATCACTTTCATCACTCAAGGCTTCCATTCACTTCTTCCTCCTTTTCTTTCTCTCTTGCCCCTTCACACGTTCCAGAGGACCTGCCTCCAACAGCCCCTTCTCCAAAAACACCCTTGAACATACCTTTCACCATTTCTTCCACACTTTTCATCATTCCCTCCAACTTTTTATCCACCCTCTCTTCCATTCTCTCTTCTGACTCTTTCATCTCCCCTTTCATTTCCTCTTTCGCTCCTTTTACCAATGATCCCATCTCTTCCAACTGAAGCCTCAAGTTCTCATTCTCACTCTTTAACCATGCATTCTCGCTCTCTTGCCAGCCGCAACTCCTCTCTCAACCTCACCAGTTCCTCTTCCATCCTTTCCTCCAGTCACACTACCAGCCACCAATCTTAATTGCAGCTGCAACACCAGCTGCCCCACGTTGGGCGCCAAATATAATGTGGCGGAATTCAAACCCACAAACAAAACAATACACAACACTCATTAACAGTGGGTAAGATTCACCCCAAATAAAAGTATTTTTGTAAGCTAATGCTATCATTATTATTTCAGTAGTTGTCAATGTTTCATAAAGCTCAATAAAATGTAACTTCTTAAAAACAAAATTAATGTCTTATTACAAACCCATTACATTAGTGTTACATGCATTCATGTAACTTTTGATGATGGGTTTGTGATGAAATAAAATCCTAAGAATTCAATAGCAAGTTGTCAACTAGTTGGATCAAAAAGCTTAGGATTCATATTCAAACCCACCACCCTATCTCAAAACTTTCATAACAGTAATGTAATATGGGCATACCTTACAAACAGACCGATTATTCTTGACAGGTATATCAAACTGCAGGGCTTTTCGTATGGCATGACCTAAGATTCGTTCATTAATCAAGCCAGTTTGTTTGTAGTAGAGTCGATCTTCCTGTTTTACATGCATGTAACTGGAAAAGTAAATAGTCTATAAATTCATATGACAAATTGTACATTGGAACAACATTTAAGTTCTTAAGGAAGAAGTTTTACAATTATTTTAAAGAACATACATTTCAATAGTACATATCATGCAAAATCTGGCCTTCACAGCTTATATTTTAAGAACTTGGTTCTGAACAGTTATTAGGATGAAGCCACTTCAAACAGAACATCATTATTATATTGATAACATTTAGGATATTTTACAATAGTATCTATCATAAATTTCACTCGCCCCCCTCATGGACTGATTAACTTATATATGCCACATTTTCAAGATGGAACAATAATTATCATAACTGTTTCAGCAAATAAACATCTAATTTTAAAGTGAACTCTTGGCAGTAAACTGAATAAGCTATTTTTCTATGACTGGAATTTATTTGAATTTTAACTTTTGTTGTTTTATGAGATATGACACTCCTGAATTTGTTCAAGGTGCACCTCAGATCTCAGAATCTGATAAAAGTATAAAGCCTGCAATGGTTTTTGGACAGAATATTTAGGTAATAACAAACAAAAAACATGATAACTTTCACGTTTAATTAATACTGCTTCATCATTACCTCCATCAGTGCTATGTGCCACACAAGGCCTCTGGGAAATTCTACCAATCCTGTCTTCCAGAGTTATGTTCCACAAATCTCCTCACATCTCTAGCTTCCCTTATAGTTCCCATCCAAGTAGGTCTGAATCTTCCAACTCTTCTGGCACCCACAGGACCCCAGCTTTTACTAACTATTCTTCCAGGGGTGGTGCAAAGAATTTGTCAAAGCTTCTACACCCCCCATTTATAACAACCCGATCTTTATACAGAACTTGCACAAATTCTTTTATGTTAACATTTCTAACTCTATCCTGCCATCTGATTCATATTCATCATAGAGCTTGATTCTTGAGTCAACAAAATCTTTTAGAGACAACTTCATTGCCATAACAAGGTTTATGTTGGTATAGCAAAACTGCCGGCATTAGCCTCATGTATAATCTTTCATATATAATTTCAAACAATTTAATAATTTCAAACAATTTAATAACTAAAACTTATTCAGGCTGCCCATTGATTTGCTTTTTTTTCAGTCTTCCACTAAATTCCAGCTCCAGAGAATCTGTACTTAATGTCATCTCAAAAATTTGAAAGATTCAACCTCATTCATTCTTTCTCCATCCGGTGCTATTTTATCCCTTTGCTCATTACTTCTGTTTTTCATTGACTTAGTTTTTGAGTCCCATCTCTCTAGATATATAATGCATTCTATTGTGCAAGCTTCGTAAATCTTGTGGTGTTTAGCTATTGTAAACAGCCTCATACACATATTCTAAGAGTGTCAGTTGCTATTACTATTCTCATCTGAACCTTTTTTTATCTATGACCACTTCCTTCATTATAAAATTCACAGGAATGGCAAAGGAAAAATAACATTTCCCTGCAGCACCACACTAATTACTGCAAATCCAGTAATAATATCAGACTGTGGATGCTGTCGACCATCTCCTCATAATTAACAAAAGTCATCAGATGAGGATTTTTAAATCCCATAAACTCTTGCAGAATATTTCTTAACAAAAATATTTGATCTAATCAACTCCTGTCTTTTATAAAACAAGCTTGTTCACTTCATCTGCAGATTCAATTATCCATTTGTCTTTTTCAGTTCAGCCACAGTCCTCGTATTTTGTGTCTTTTCAACTACAGGTGTGTGATAAGGTGATTAGCATATTTTCCCCTCAGTTCTAAAGACTTATAATTGAGAACTACCAATCCCCTACAAACTACTGGTATCCTCCAATCAGATGTAATTTTTAAATACAGTAGCTTTTTTAAGTAAGCCTTTCTTGTTTGTTCAAGAGAACTAATCTTGATATAATCCTTTTCATGTTAGGCTTACCACTGCTGAATTCTTATACTTTTGGTAGTTTTGATCAATGACATGAGCAGGTAACACTTGTCAGTTGCCTTCAAAGTTAGTCTTGGGTCGATTCTCAACTAACTTCAAGTTTTGCCTTTCTATGTTTTAAATTAAGGTTGCCTGGTAAGGTTCACTGAAGGGGACTGAATTATGCTTTCTTTCTTACTCATGATTGTAAATGATTATTTGCTTATCAGCTTTTTAATGATTATTTGCTTATCAGCTTTTTCATTCAATCAATAAATTTGTTCTGGAACTGGTATTCAATCAATGAACATGTTCTGGAATTGGCAGAAGAAGAAGAGGAAGAAGCTGAAGAAGAAGAATTTGCAATGATAATTTAGATTCCATCTCCAACCTATTTTGTTCTTTTTTCTATTGAACATTCATTACAAACACATCACACTCATCAACATGTGCTGGCATGCTGAACATGAACTTGCATAATGAACAACCCTGAGTATTGTTCTTGAAAATTAATGTGTTAAAGGACATAACATCATGGTAAACACTGCTTTTCCATTCTTTAAATTTGGAATGGATTTGTTGATGAATTACTTTTTAAATGTTGACCACTGACGAAAAGGAAAACTATTATAGATTTTAATCCCTTTGTTGCTCAACACTAGACAAAATTATTTGCTTAACACTAGACAAAATTATTCTACTTGTTCCCATCCTGGAAGCACATCTAGTAACTTCCACATACAGATATCAGATTTTTCAAGGACAAAACCTATTTCTCAAGATGGGCATGACAAGTTGGATGGAATTTTTCTGTTAAAATGTGAAGTCATTATTACTCAGGGAGGGATAAACTTTTCATTCAGTCTCTTTTGTGCAGTTAACAAGTTCTTTCAAGTAATGAAGAAATTTAAATAATGCATGAAGATATCTGCAATCCGCGACAGCATGTCATATGTCACTGAAAATCCATCGTGCCCTGAGCAAGACAAACTCTGTACCAATGCAATGGAAGTCACCAATGATACACTGAGCTACAGCATGGGATGCCTATGTTAAAATGCTCTCTTTTAACTGGTAATTTTTCCTATTCCTATTACTTACGACTATCTGGCATGAATTACATTTTTATTTTTTCCAACTTTAGGCCATTTCCCCACTAATTGGGGTACTTCCATGAAAAAAAAACCAACATAGAGGTCACTGCCACATTCCTACTTTGATAGCAGAATGTTGATGAACCCTCTTACAGAAAGCATCATAACATTATCCACCTCATACATTTACATAGAAAGGTCATCAGCAATGTGTTAAACGACCCCCCCCCACCCTACCCCCCCACACACACACACACACACACTCATTGCCATCCATCCCTATCTTGTAGATATTCATACAGTATACTGTAAATATATTGTGACAAAGGGATATAGTCCCAAAATTTAATATGATTTGCTATTTTCATCAGAGTTTGATGTCCTCCAAAAATGTATTCTGATAAACTGATATGTAGTTGCTACTTCAAAGGTTAAGGAAGGATTAAGATAATTTAAAAGCCTTTTTCAAGAGAAAAATTCATGACACTTACCTGCAATTGCTACCATCACATTCAATGGGATACCTTTTACAGCATTTTAACCATATCTGCCTCTGCACAATAGCTCTAAGATCAGGCTCCGGATGTGCAAACTTGCAACTATGGCCCCGCTTACAAAGCCCTCGTATGAAATATACACAAGTTGATTTTTTCTCTTGTTCCCTAGAAGAGTAGAATTTAAATCAGCACATACCAATTAAACCTGTTTACTAGTAACAGTCTTGATAAAAGTAACTTCTACAGTAAGTGCACTGCCAAAAAATATTACAAAATTTCCTGCATCCTTAACACTGTACATTAAATGATTTACCTCAATATTTAAAAAATCCCAGTGATTTAACAAATTTCTTCAGTTTTTCAACTTAAACGCTAAAAGAACAGTCTGTACAATTCTGAAGCTACGGGAACTTACTAATATAATATGTTTTATCTAACTCCATTAATCACTTGTCCCCATATCTGTCAGACAAAAGAATGTAGTTTCACTATGCAAGTGCCCTCTGGATCCTAAGGTAGAAATTATTTAACAAGCTCAATTTTCATGGCCCTGCAGTGCTGTTGAAAGCCCTACCGTCATTCTCCAGGTGCTGGCATTGAGGACTGCTCCAGTCCTTTACTAATCTATATTCAAAATTTTTCTCATTAATATGGTATACTGTATTTCAGACCTTTTTTATTCCTCAGTCACCTTTCATCACTAGTTCCTTATTCCTTTAGCCACAGGGATCAAGTTAGGTGGCTGAGGTAGGAAAAATGCAACTTTAAAAATGTGATATTTGTTCCTTTGGGAATGCGCACTATCACCTTTTATATATATATGAGACATCCTTAAGTGGGAGGTAGTCTCTGACAAATGACTGGAAATTAATATTACCTGGAATTTTGTGCTCCCAGATGCACACACAAACAGGGAATGTGATGACTCCTTTAACCTCCTACTATGTCAGGTATATGAAATAAGAGATCGGTAGGGCCCCAGGCAAGAGTGAGACTCTGCTTGAGAGAGGGCACTCAAGTAAAGAAAACATCAGAGAACCATGAGATTCCCCATAAGGAAATTAAAGTCAGAAGGCAGCTAATTCTGGCAAATACCATGCGCAAAGTCCAGAATGTAGCTATATCCATCCACCAACTTGCTACATGGGAAAGCGGAGGGTGAAGCATCTTCAGACCTATACTAAGACTGGGTGCTCACAATACAGTTATCTGTATCTAGCCCAACCCAGCTAACACCTTGGCCTAGATGCTGTTCCAGAAAGAAAGAAGGGAAGAAAGAGAGTCCAGTCACTCTGCAGTTATATCCCAAGACTTATACCATGTAAAAATACTTAGGCAAGATAGTTGGCAAGTTGCCTTAATATTCCATTGAGCAGCTACTAGTACCCAGAAAATTGAAAAGGTCCTGCAAAATGGCTAAGGACTACATGGGCTCTCGCATGAGGAAGATAAATGATGTCCTCCTCCAAGAACACATAAGCTCATTGGGTACCTCATGAAGCCAGCAAGGAAGGGTGTTCCTGGATACCTCTTTCTTATGCTTTCCTGTTCTTATGAAAAAATGCTGACATTCTGGACTAAGACACAGGCAGTATCTTACAGCTCACAATGGGCATAAGAAATATCTCATCCAGATAACTGCCAACAAAGTATCAGTGGGGGGTGGGTTGGAACTCTTGAATCTCCCATCTGGAACTGCCGAGTTCTGAAATTCTGCCAAGAACTCAGGACTGAAACCCTGGTCCCTCTGAGGGCCAGACAAAATACCAAGAAAATCCTCAACATGCTTCACCAAGACTAAGCTAGCCAAAGGAGTCTTTCAGAGCTAGCTCTTGTTATGAGGCTTCATGCATGGGTTTGTAAGGTACCTGGGCTAAGCTGTGAAAGTCAGGTCTACATTCAACTCAAGGCCAACAGGCAGTAGCTAGGATCATCCTGCAACCTGGGAGTATTTACTCTGCTGATCATTCAACAAGAACACAAGGACAGGTTGAATGGTGGAGAGCATAAATTCCAGATTGTCCCACGGATGTTGGGATACAATCTCTTTTTATGAGAAGTTACTTTTTCTTTTATGAAACCAGCTATACAGTACTATGTTTTAACTCATCTGTCATGGAAATATTAACATTCATTGACATCTGGTCATGGCAACATTGTGGGATGCACTGCCCATTGACAGAGGATGAGAGAAAAATGGTAGAGAAAGGACATGAGAGAAAATAACAAAAAATGCTTAGGAGAGAGACGAACGAGAGAAACAAGTTAATGCTTTTGAGAGAGACGAAAGACAGAAACAAGCTAATTGCTTTAGAGAGCAACAAACAAATGAATGCAAAGAGAGAGAGAGAAAGAACACCAAACGAATGCAGAGGTTAAAAAGAGAAATAACAGTGATCCCACTGTCCTAATACATCGTATTACAGGACTAGGCCCAGACTTGTTTTCTCCAACTGTTGATTAACTGATAAAATTCATTACTTTTAATATAAAAACATTACAGTAACATTAAGTAATATACCATTCACTTTCACAAGTTAATGCCTATCAAAAAGGATATAGGATTTTCAGTTAGGTGGAGCTTTTCCTTTTCACTTATCTCTCCTTCATTATTGTTACCCAGTTCAAGGTAAAATTGGCTCACCGTAGAAAAATACATCTCTAAATGCCCCTCCAATAACAGATTTTTATTTTCCCCTAATTTGAATTACAAGTACAGTGGACCCCTGCCTCTTCATGGTTCCAGACTCACGGCTTCACCTATTAGTGGATTTTTCTGTGGTATGTACATCCACATTATTCATGGAAATTTTGCCTATTCACAGAATTTTTCATTGAGAAATGTTTGCTAACTACTGTATTTTCATATAATTTTCTTAACTAAATGCATTTTTTCTGATCAAACTATTAAAATACTCGGGTTTAAGCATTTTTAGATGGTTTTTGGTGTCTGAACTATCAAAATAGGTAGTTATGAGCATTTTTAGTGGAGTGTCACTTATTCACGGATTTTAGCTATTCGTAGGGGGTTGTGGTATGCATCCCCTGTGAATCCCAGGGGTCGATCTAGTTTTCAATGGTGTTAAGCTTTTGCTGTATTTAGTAACAAGACAAGGGAGAATGGATTCTTGTATATAGGCCTATGTTGACTTTACCTCACACCAGTCTTGCCCACTCAAAATTATCAATGTCGACAAAATAATAGGCCGATACTCAAATTCAGAGCCAACGATGGTTATGAGGTTTTCCGAGTTAGTAGCCAATAAATTGCTGAATGTGAGAAAAGGCAGAAACATGTTTAAAAATTTTTAGAAACAAGGTGCTTCTTTCAGTGTCTCTGGGAGAGCATTTTGAATGCTTAGCTTCATTAGGATCATATAGGATAAGCATATTGATAATACATTATTTTTCATCTTAAATCAATCTTTTTGCAATATCTTATACATCTATAAACTCATGGTATTCTTATAATACTGCCAGGCTTTGTTTAAAGCCAGTTCTCTAATCTTCTCCTGCCAGAGCTACTGTAGAATACTATATTAACTATTACCCAATGCACTATAGGTCTAACGTATTTTTCTTATGACTTGATTTCTACTTCATTATATATAACAAGCAATATATGGAAAGTAGTAATGAGATCAGCATGAAAGAACGACAACAACAAGGATATACAGTACGTCACATAAACAAAACAATCATCATTCACCAAAAAGGCTGAAAAAATGCCTGCATCTAACAAGAGAAACAATAAAGATGATCAGCAGCCACTCAATGAAAAACAGGGTACGGCACCTCAACCACAGTAGGAAAACACTTAGAAATCAATATTTAAAGAATGTAAGAAAATTACAGTATAAACAAATCCTCACAACAGCATAAATAAGGAATGCTAACTGAAGATCAACCACATTAAAACAATTAGATATGATTAAAAAACATTGTAGATATCATGAAGGTAGATATAATGATTTCTGGAGCAAATACACTATGGTGTGCAGATATACAAGGAAAAACTTACTACTATTTATCTGGCCAGGTGGGAGAGTTGTTTGTGTTATTTTACTACTATTTATCAGGTTAGGTAGGAGAGTTGTTTGGTGTTATTTTTGGAGTGTGTATGTGGAGCACTGATCACACAGGACTGGGCAATTTTATATTGATGGGGTTGTGTTACAAAAAAATGTGCATACACCAATACTAACCTTGAGAGAGCCTCTGCTATTGCATCACTTGGACTTTGTTGAGCCTCTTTTCTTTCAGAACTTGTTCTTTCCAGGTCATCAGTACTTGATTTTTGAAGTTCAACAGGTCGATCAACACTTCTGCTGCTTCGGCGGGAATTTCTATCAAAATGCCTGTCATCATCATCATCATCATGTCTTCTTCTGTCGTCATCATACCTTCTTCTATCATCATCGTATCTTCTTCTATCATCACTGTATCTTCTTCTATCATCATCGTATCTTTTTCTATCATCATCTCTATCATCATCATATCGCCTCTTTTCATCACGATGGTAATCATGTGACCTCTTCTCATCTCGCCATGATCGTTCACCACGTCTCCTTAATCTGAAATAAGAGCCAGTTAATAAAGAACATCGAAGTGCTTTCATGACAAAAACAAATATATTGTTTCCATACAACAAAGAACTTCTAGAAAAGCCTAGGAAATCATGGGGAAATGGGGATACACAAAAATCTAGACCTGATGAGAGTAAAAAAAGAGCATAGGAAAGAGAGAACATAATTAATTTCACAGTTAACCCCTTAAAGAGAAAACCTGACAAAAATATTTGTGATAATGAAATATATACAATTACCTTATGAAAGGTTTTTGTTCTGGTATTTCAAAGGGCAGAGCAATTAAGAATTTCTGAATACTGTAAATAAGGAAACAGTGATTCTTTGTGGATACAGTGTTACATTATCCGAATCAACTGATGTTGTTTCACCTTATTCTACAAACGTTTTATTAAAAAACAATATAAAGCAAGGGCTGAACTCGGGCTTCTTTCTTTACTTACAGGTATAGCATTCCATGACAAACCTCTTAACCAGCTGATGTCATCCACAGCTGCAGCTTATTTTTCCATTAGCTAATACAGTACTTTACTTCATCTCACTGCTGAGTGTTTTTATTTTCTTTTCCTATTGTCCTACAGGCAGCTCAAGTTCATCCAAAAGTTGCCAAGTGCCCTTTATTATCACTGAGCACCTATCCTAAACTAGTTCTCTGCACAACCCTGATTCACGCTACATAAAAACAATAGGTTTGTGATTAGACAAATGTGATTGAAAATTATATTAACTTTTAATACAAACTCATTACTTTAATCAAGTTGTACTCCCTGGATCCTATATGGCCAGCCTATACAAACAGGACCTGACCTAGAGTTGTTCGTGGTGGCAGGCTTCTTTTTCCTGACAGTAGCATTTATGACTTGGACCATCGACGGATGGTCTCTTGTTTGGCACTTTTTCATAAGATGTATTTCAACAGAGATCTTTCACATTCACAATTGATTCCTGATCCCCTTTATCCGCCGAGAGCAACCAGATTCACTGAACAGCAGCACCAATATGCAGTGAATGTGCCTCGCTGTCGAACTCCTCGGTTCCAGGGGTCCTTGAGGATGTATAATTGGAACTTCAGAAGTTCACGCGAAAATGCAATTCATTACTACCTTAATACTAATCTTCTTGCATTTTAATATATTTTTCTGTTTAGTAATTTTTTCCATACAATATTTATTTATCTATTTATTAATTTATTTCTTTTTTTTAAATGGGATCTCTTCTTTCTGTACTACTGTGTTTCCCTTTGCTCACTCTTACTTCTTCCTAATGAACACCATATTCTTTGGAAGCTTGAATTTCAAGTCAATGGCCTCTGTGGGCTTGTTCCATATGAATACGAATTATAGGATTCATCTACTGAATAATACTATTATCGTTTTCTATAAAATAATAATTATTATTCTTCTCTATAAAAGGGGCAGGTGTTGAAACGCGATGGGATAATTCCGTAGACTTTCCAAAATATCGATTCTGGATCTTAGGTATTTCTTTCGTCAGCAACAAGAGAAACAACGAAAGGAATACCTTGAAGTAATTCAGAGTCCACTTGCTATAAAATATACGGAATTATCAAACCGTATTTCAATACTTGCACTTGTATTGAAAATAAAACTGCTGTATATACGCTGTTAATACAATTCGGCTTGCCGTAGTATGAAACCCAGACCTAAAGGAGGTTATCCCCCTTCTAACCAAAAATCTACTTGGCCTGTGCATGACGTCATCAAGGGTACATACATGTCTCCCTCACTAAAACGAGTTGACTGAAATAAGGAGCGGCAATTATTTCTTTCTTGCTTGCTTATATGACCCGAGATTTATATTTCGATTTTTAAGTAAGCCATGAACGAAAAACAAAGTACAATGCTTAATACTTGTGCTATGTTTGACTGTAATGCAAAATCTACAAAGAAAGGCGGTGTTATGTTGCACAACTTTCCCAGAACAAGGAAATGAAAAAAGTTGGATAAATTTTACATGAGTAAGGATCACTTCGTTGCTAATAATGGAGAAATGCTACATGCATCAACGTACAGACTTTATCTAGCGGCGTGAAACCACGACCACCGAGGTGAAACTGATGAGCTGAGGCGGAATAAAATGTTAATAAATAACAGAAAAGAAAGCCGACATGTGCATCTTCATACATGAACGAAGGCACCGATGAATTGGGGTTCTTTCCAGTTGGGAATATTCAAACAAGCGTATGCGCTTGTAAGAACTGATCTTTCTTGACGTGATAATTATCAGACGCTACTGAACAAACTCTGTAGTTGGTCAAGCACGAGATAAATGAATTTTATTATAATTTTTCTCCCCACGTCTCAAAACCCACAAAAGAACTAGTGTCTGCTACATGACAATAACAACACCCGATTTTGTAACTCACCTTTCCTCCTCCTCTTCATCATCTCCATCGTCATCTGAACGACGACGACGCACATCATCTTCGCCGCCATCGTCGTTATCTCCGTCATCGAAGTGTATGCTGAAACACTGTTTGCCCTCTCGGATTCTAAGACACCGTCGCTTCAAATGGAACGTGCAGAATTTTGGCTTTACTACTACTCTTTCGTCCGAGTCAGGAGATTTGGTTCGGCTGAAATAATAATAATAATAATAATATTATTATTATTATTATTATTATTATTATTATTAATAATAATAATAATAATAATAATAAATGGCTGTTTCTACGGCATTTAATTTATACAGTATAGTATTCTTTACAATAAAACCGTAGAAGCTGCTACTATATTATGACACTATCTACCATTCAATTTCTACATTTGACCCCTCAGGGGCTAGTTACTAGCACTAAACACTGCGAAACAGTGTAGGTGAGTCACTGTTTCGCCGTGTTTAGTTAGTCCCTGGGGGATCAAATAGTTTTGTATATAGTTTCAGGAAGTAATTGCCACAGGTCTTTATTGGGTTGTCTGGTAGATAGCATCCTAATTTTTGGTAGGTCGCGAATAGCTCGGTAGATATCATAGCATAGTAGTACCCCGTAGAAATAGCCATTATTTTCAACGCTGCTACCCTTAGTGAAGGTATCCCCCATAATAGTAATAATAATAAAGTGGAGAGAAGCAGCAGCAAAATATTAATACTATACTTTGTGACAATAATATTGGCAGGAAATTTATGAAACAAGTTATGAGAGAAGTGTGGAGTGTCTGCAATTTCCAAATGTCTCGTTGTAAAAGAGATTACAAAATAAACTAGCACAACTGTGTGAAGTGTCTGTAACGGGAGAAAGTTAAAAAAAAAAATTACTCGTAGTATGCATAGGTTCGCGAAACGTATCTGGAAGAGAGGCAAATTAGAAATTTATTTGCCCTTACAATTACTTGGCCCCTATCAACAGTTTAAAAAATCATATGCTTCACTAATGCAGTGTCAAGGGTGCGGAGGCAAACAATTACTGAAATGCAGGAAATCAACATTGTACATCTGACAAATCATTCAACATTCACATATCAAACCTGAAAAATTTCTAATCCGAAAAAAAAATTCATGGAAGCGAGTTTTCCCAAAAAGCCCAATTATGACATCCAATTTCAACACAATTTTCTGTCTAAGAACACTCGTAATTAGACAGTAAATTAGTTTTCCCTAAAATGGCGCATTCGGCCAGCCATCAAAAAACCACTTGTAACTCAAATGTGACCATTTGAGGTTCGAGAATAGATCCACATATGACAAGGAAAACATTCTTGTTAAGTTGGTGATTACTGAGAGCTTTTGGGCAGCTCTCCTGTCCGATCTTGCCATGCGTGGGATACCACAAAGCAAGAACACATTCTTTGACTCATTGTTTCTCCAGATGTCCACTCCGAAATATGGAGACTGGTTTTTGTAAAGAATTATTCTTTTTTTATTTACTGTAAAGATCACTGAGTAGCTTCTGTTATCATTTCATTCCTAACAAGTTGCACGTGTTTTGACGCATCCTTGTCTAATTGATTATAGATTCTTTCAACATTTCATAACAGACTAAAAGCATCGGAGTTTCTGCAGATCTTAAGGGATTCGCTGTGTACTGAAACTCAAGCATTCAGATAAAACGTGTTTCATTTTGGATTGCATGTCTCAGTTCCCAAGACTGAGACATTCGACCAGCAAATGTCTCACAGTCAAGGCCACGATACATTGATCACACAATGGAGGATTTTATATTATATTCCACACACACATATATACATATATATATATATATATATATATATATATATATATATATATATATATATATATATATATATATATATAATATATATATATACATAATATAATATATATATTATATATATATATATATATATATATATATATTTAAAAAATCACAGTAGATGCACGTGACTTCAGTATATAAGCGAATACCAGAGGAAAATGACAGTTAGTTCAGTACCAAGAACTTTCTCGTGTTCATTCACGAGAAAGCGCTTGGTACTGAATGTATTCCTGTCATTTTCCTCTGGTCTTCGCTTATATAAATATATGCAGAAACTTCCAGAGCCTCATAACCACTTCAAGCTCTTACAAAATAAAAAAAAAGGGCGGGGGGTTCATGAGCAGTGTACACCAATATCCATTTTACACACACACAGTTTAAAGCTTTCTCCACTCCTCCCTCCCGCTGCAAAATTATACACTTTTCATCAACATTTGTGATTAATTTCTTCACTAACATTAACCTAAATACCTCTGATATTTACTTGTATATTTCCCACTTCTCCGGTTTTTGTGCAAACAGTCCATCTCAACTTTTTTTTTTTTTTTTTTTTTTTTTTTTTTTTGCATTCAGCACCTCACTCCACATTCATACAGGAAAGTTGGCTCAACAGTCCCTTCCTGATCTTTTGCACACACCCTGGTACCTTCCTTGCTTCACATATTCTTCAACTCCCTTCTCTCATCAAATAACATCCATAATATTTACATCCATATGTCTATAGTAAACAGTCCCTTCAATTTTTCATATATATATATATATACTATATATATATATTATATATATATAATAAATATATATATATATATATAATATATATATATATATATATATATATATATATATATATATATATATATATATATATATATACATGTATAATATATATATATATATATATATATATATATATATATATATATATATATATATATATATATATATATATATATATATATATATATAGAGAGAGAGAGAGAGAGAGAGAGAGAGAGAGAGAGAGAGAGAGAGAATTACTCCAGAGTAACAAATCATTTCTCCTAATTAAGGTTAGCTCCCAGAGTTTAGAAAACAAAATGCCGGGCACTGCTACATCCATCCCTATACCCCACCCTAAACAGAAAACACTAACAACTTTGGCTTCTTCAATTATTTACACAATATCCAACAGTCGTGCATCAAAATTCCCAATACCAGTAACCCTTTATTTTCTCCACCTTATCCCACCACCTCAAAACAACAGACCTCGACAACCCTCTTACTAGAACTTTTTCATACCTCCAAATTTCTCAGCTTCTTAAAGTCAGCACAACTCACTTGTAAAAGGGAAACAGTTCATATAAAAATTACCCATCTTTTTTTAAATTCACATTTGACATCTACGCATCGAATCCATAAAGGACACTTGGCTCATCAGTCCCTTCATACATTAATTTTTCTTTCTTTTTTTTTGAGCAACGCCCAAAGAGACACGCACCCTAATACCATTTTCTACCACATGTCTGAAGGAAATAAGAATAAGATGAACGGAAGAAGGGTGGTACTCAACCAAGAATGAAGATAATGAAGCAATGAACATAATATCATTGCTGTTATGATCCTAAACTACGTGAAACCAGTCCCATTACAAGGCCCTCATAGGGCTAAACTACCCAATTGGTTCGTAAGTGAGAACGGGAAAAGGAATAAGGTTTACTTAAAGAAAGTAGACAAATGGTAAACTGCAGCAAGCAATGTAGAAGAGGAAGAATGCTGCAAATAAAGGTTAGGTGCTGTTGAAAGTGCCACAGAAAGAAGTACCGCTTGTGGGGAGACCTGCCTGTTGTTGTCTTACTATTACACAAGACATCTTTTTCCCAAAGCCCCCATGTTTCGCGGTTACAATAACTTAGCTGGAATTTCCCACATGCAAGACTACAACTGCTCACATCTCAAACATGTATCATCCCTCTTCATCGGTGGTAGCAGGTTAGTGAGGCTATTCTTTAGCAATATTCACTTCCGGGTGTGACGTCCCTGCCTATACGTGTTTGGGTAGAAGAGACTCTTTAGCCTTGGCAGGCAACTCTTCTAGGAAAAGGGCACCCTAAAATCAAACCAGCAGGCGAAAGGGATCCTTCAGCCTTGGTAGGCAACCCTTCTAAGAGAAACTT
This sequence comes from Macrobrachium rosenbergii, assembly GCF_040412425.1. NCBI lineage: Eukaryota > Metazoa > Arthropoda > Malacostraca > Decapoda > Palaemonidae > Macrobrachium > Macrobrachium rosenbergii. The sequence continues at coordinate 15,695,808 of NC_089768.1, read as the reverse complement.
ATTCTTAGCACAAACCTTGTTCTCCTACCTTGGACTGTGCCATAGCCATTGTACCATGGCCTTCCATGGTCTTGGGTTTGAGTTCCCATCCAGAGGATCTAAAACTGGGGCACAATAAATCAACAGCATCTGATCCCGCTGAAGTCAGAAAAACAAAACAGTTTCTAGTGCTTGCTGCAAATCTTTGGATGTCGAGCCAATTACGTCACCATTTATCCTTGCAGCATAGTACATCCATTAAAATGTTAATTATAAATAATTACCTTTAGCAAAGGTAACATTCGTATTAAGCTTCTTATATGGTAACTTGCCAAAAAGCAAAAACATTTTGAAATACAGTGGCATTCGATCACTTACCGCACCCAACGATTAATTCTGCCTCTAATAGGCAATTAAGAGTACACTCAAATTGCCCTTTTCCAGCACAAGAGGGTGTATCTCATTACTCCTTAATGAAGTCAAGTACAACATCTTAATAATCCTGAGAAGGAAAATGCCTTAAAACTGTTCTAGTTCTCAACCCACAGCAAAAACAAGTGACCTATTTCTTCATTTCAAAAGCCCACATTCTGTAAAAAACGCTTGGCGTTCACTTAATTTTTCACAGTTGGCGGGCTAAAAAGAGACAGCCTACTTAGTTCAGTGCTTCAAAGGGGCCATTTCTAAAAACCTAAATGGCTCTGCAGACAAATTTCTAAACCACGTCATGGCTCCGATAAGAGTGCTACGGCATTCGGGCACCGTGATTCACAAGACCTAAAGATCAAGTCGTAGGTAAATGTCTAGTTCAGCGTGACACAAACACAATAAAACAATGAACTATATCCTCTACTAGCGGGGACTGACAGCTTTTAGAGTAAGAAAACTAAAGGATTCAATTAAGTTGTTAATAGATAGGCAGATGCAGTAACTACCTCGAAATTACCTTCAGCGCACACACACACAAACTCGCCCTCGCGCAAGAAGGTCGATGATGTTTGCTCCCAAAAGTATGTGTAGGTTGCGAGTAAGCTTCATAGCATGTAGTTGTTTTAAACCTTTCCTGAGAGAGTTCTAGGAAGATATACCAATAGAGGAAATATATCCCCATAACAATCCCTCTACAGCCACCACAGAACTACTACACGTACCCGGAGTTCTATGATTATCTTAAGTTCCTCACTTGCCAGAAGAAAGACATAAGCATCCATAGCCAACTGATTTTGCAGAAAGGCAACTACCAAAACAATCTGAGAACCTTCCAAATGAAAGAGGAAACTGGCAAGCCCCTGTCCGGGTTTGTCTCCTAGACGCTTACAATCAGGGTTTATCAGTCTCTACAGAAATTGACATTCAAATTTGATAATTCAGAGACCATTCCATCGGAAGAGTCAGATTCCTTTGCACTGTAACCAAATGTGAATCTGGTAAAAACTACCCGTGCTACACTCGTAAAAGAAAAGGGTCCCATCCTGATCCTGGCAGGGCCAGGAACCGGTCCTGGTCGTTTCGGCCGTAACATCCAAAACAATGTAAGACGTTATGTTTATGGTATTTACCATTATTATTTCATGTTTTACATACATCCCCAAGGGGCTGGTACTAAATACGGAGCCCATTTTGCACGTAAAGGTGCTTACGGCCTAAATGACTTACGGCCGAAACGACCAGAATGCCCAGGAACTTCCCAAATTCTTACGATCTAGAATTGACAACCACTGCTTTACTGGGAGCTCCTAAGAGCTGAAAACATCTTAGAAGTGAGAAGAAATTGCTTAATAGTTTCTTAGCAGGAAAGCCCAAAAAATTATAACTATCTTCATTCCCAGATGGACAAAAGATTGAATCAGGACTAGTCCTTCGCCACTGCTACCTAAGGACTTGGAAGGAGACCCGTGAAATAGAAGACAGCTCTCCTTTCTCTTATATGCGGAGGCATGAATAACTAAGTATCTTTGTTGTAGGTTTTCTTTACCAAGATCTCTCCCACAGTACTGAAACACCCAAGACAGCCTTGGTGAAATAGTGCAAAGATTGAAACACCTGACCATGGTTTCCTCCCTACCTGATACTGTCTGGCTTATCTATCTTCACAAAATAATTAGGGAACTTCTCCTTATACAAGGCTAATACATTCTTAAGAAACTGTGACATCTCTTCCTTGGGCTCTTACACTGCAAGATCTCGATTGCCTCAAGAACTTCCACTTTACAACACGAACAACCACTGTTGGTACCACAAGTACTGAATCGTAAGTCTAGTGGAACTATTATACTACTGAAACAGTTAATTTAGTTCATGTTCTCTCTCCTTCCTAATAAGTACGATGTATCTTTTGTTCAATTATAATTTTTAAAAAATATCTTTAGTCATTACGATAGCCGATACCTTTACGCTATCCGGAACAAATTAAGGCATCACCATAATACCCTTGTTCTGTCCAAATGCAAAGGGCCCTTACATACACATACATACATATACTGTATATGTATATATATATATATATATATATATATATATATATATATATATATATATATATATATATATATATATATATATATATATATATATATATATATATATATATATATATATATATATATATATATATATATATATTATATTTTCACACACATTCATACAAATACAAATGTGTAAATATACTTTCAGACTCCTGAGAGTTCAAGATTACTGACGTGAAGTTACTTCTCCAATCCCAATCAAACTCCTGGCCGTTTTACGTTGTCCCTAAAGGTGCCCCAAACCTTCACTAAGGAATCTAAAAAGAAATGTGACATTTGGGTTCTTTAAATTCCCCCCCGACAGATTTACCTGAAGCTTCAAAAGGTCTGCCTACCATTCTAGCATCTCAAACACTGCACTCCTTTGTGAAAATATTGGCAAACTGGTTACTGGAATAGTTCGTTTAGCACGTGTAAATAAGATCACAAAGCAACTCCTCTAACAACCTGATTGCCAACAAGAAACAGCCACTTCACAAACTTACATCACAACTGGATAAACTAAAGAAACATCTGTAGCTACCAAGTTATGCGATGCAGCCATGCTAAGCATGCTTTTCCTAAAACGCGGCCAGGGTAATCTTTAGGTGCTTAAGATCTGGCGCCATACAAGGCAAGCGGAAAGAGGAGATTATGGGCACAGCCATTCCATGATTCCCAGCAGCGCCAGATTCAGCGGGTGCATGAATGAGCATGTCAACATTAATCCTAGACAGAAGTGGGGATGCCTAATTTTGTAACACTGGGGATTTATCACAAAACAAGTAGCTGAAGAAGATGCCGCAGATGAAATACCGTACAGTACTCATATTCATTTCAACTAGGTGCTACGTGTCGAAAGGGAAGCTTTTATTGGAGTCGGAGAACGAGAATACCAAGTCTGATTGAAAGACAAAAGGAAGTTGTGGGCTTAACCTATCTCTCTTTCTTTTACCAGCAACATCATGTTTAGCAGAATCAAGCTTTTGCTGCTTCCTTAACCTGCCAGTCTCCTTCCTCTTACGATATTAACATATCAAGCATATCACATTCATCTCAAGTCTAGCAAGCATCACACCTGTTGACAAAAACCCAGTTGAAACCCCCTGCACTGTGTACTAATGATCTCTATAAACAAAGTAAATACCTTTAAAACCCTCAAGTTTTGTCTTAAAAGATAAGCCTTAATTTAATGCTGCATGTAAACTTGACTACAGTGAAAAACAAAATGCTTATCATTCATGGAGGTACAACTAACGACTCTCTGCGGCATAATTTCATTAAGCTTAGAAGTCGAGCACAGGTTATCTATGAAGAAGCCGAGTTTACTGTATAATGGTGTGAAGGATATCTTCCTCTCCAGTGGTAATGATAAGTGGTCTACCCTTAAGTCATTATTCTTTGGAGTTTACTTTATCATGCCTCTTCTTGTAAGAACTGGTGAACTACTGTACATATTGCCCTAATCAGAAAGCAGAACTTTTGGCTCATGTCTTCAGGGGTAAAATCGGCGTTTCCTTGGTGTTGCCTCAGACATCTTTTTAGCACCTAATTTATGTTCAATGGCCTTCAGATCTAGAGCAGTCAAACTTTGCCTCCGGGGCTTGACAGCCTACCAGGATCTTTATCATCCTTTTACAAAAGAGACTGCCGTTTTCTTTGCTCATAAGATAACTATTTTCGTTAAGTTAGTTAATCTTGCAAGTTTTCCTTCTTTTCTTTGCTCCTAAGATAACTATTTTCGGAAGGTTAGTTAATCTTGCAAGTTTTTCTTCGGTTTAGAGGAAAGGAAACATGCCATATACCTAAGAGACTGAGTCGGTTCTCTATGTCCCTCAGAAATAGGCCAATATCAATTAGCTGTTTTATCCAAGGATTTTGAGAAGCTGCTTTCTAAGCATCTTTGCAGTGTTAAAATAATAACCTGTTACAAGAACTACAGTTTGGGTTTAATAAAGGCCTTGGAAATTTGATGCACTTTGTCAATATCTAACGTCCTGCAGTGTTTTTAATCAAGGTGCAGAGGCATGCATGGTCAGCTTAGATTTTGGTGGTCTACGACCCTGTGCATCATGAAGCACTTACATATAAGCTAAGATTATCGTGAAATGGTGGTCCTTTTATCAATATTCTAAATGAATTTTTAATGGGCAAAACCCAAAAGGTGTGTTGACAGCCATAAAACTAGCTTTAGTAATTCTGGTGTTCCTCAAGGTAGTGTTCTTGGGCCTTTGCTATTTTATCATCATACTATTAACTTGTGGCAAGAGGTCTGGAGAACAAAGTGATTACATATGATGATGATGCTCTCTAGCTGTTGTTCCTTTTCCATACCCAAGGTTTGAGAGTGCAGAATAATTGAATAGATTGACTGATTATGAAATTTAGGTCTTGAAGATCAAGCGCCGGAACCCATCAGGATTATTCAGCGACGTAATGTAGGTGAAATATATAAATTAATGATATGATGGATAGTGAATAGGTGAATGATGACATAATAGTATAGATGTGGTACTATTCATGAGGAGTAAGCTTTGGGGCATGAAAAAGTACTGTATATCTTGTAAGTCCAGAACACTTTTGCATCCTAATTTTAAACTTCTGTGACACCAAGATTTTGGGTGTAACTTTTGATAATGTGACCTGAAAAGCATATCAGCATAGTGTTTAAGTAATAACTGTTGAAGTTATCTGTCTAGTTGTACTCTGTAGTTTGGTGAGCTGCCACCAGGCCGGCGATACTGAATTTTTCAGAAAAAAAAAAATATTTACAAGTAAGCAAAGCATACTGAAATTTTGAAGTAATCAGATTAATGTCTTGTCGGGGAGGCACTTTCCCTCTTTTGACAAGTCTTATAATTTCATCATATTACTGTGGCACATTAATGCAATTTTGAAATCAGATCATCGATCTTATATGTCACATATGACGTAAAAACGATCTTGCCTGTTGTGTAATTCCCTACTTTTAAACAGGTTACGTGTGAGAGCATTTCAGAACGACATAATCTGTAGAGACTTTTCAAAGTGGAAACACGTGTATTATTTATGTAATAAATCTTGGTTCAATCTTTTATCAAAGGTCTCACTGGTTGGTGGTGGTAAAAAAAAAAAAAAAAAAGTTTGTTGGCCTAGGCTAGACCTATGATCTCAAAATACTCATTTATACCTCATTCTAGCTACTTCTTAATTCTGAATATAAAAAATGTTTGGTATAAGTTATCTGATCATGACAAGAATCAAATACATATTCAAGAATTAAAACAAAAAAGGAATCTTAGCCAAGCATACACTAGGTTTATGCCTACTGAATCTGCATGCACTTTTTTTTCTCATAAAAACTTTATTCCAAACAATTAAAAACTTCTCTACAGTATTCCTTAATTAACAATTCCACATCATTCCAGACCCTTAGAATAAATATAATTTTTTCTCTAGCCTTTTCTGTTTCTGGATTATTTACAAGAGACGTTTTCCAATATACGAGATACATAGCGACTGAAAAGAAAAATTCTTTACTTCAACTGCAATAGACCTCGAAGCATTAATATTTTGAACTGTATTGTGCAGTAATATTTAACTGTAATAAAACACTTATAATAATTAAACATAAGGAAAAAAAAAGCAGTGTTGTATGCTGGACAGGGAGTTTCAAAATGGCCACTCCATGCTGTTGACGCTCCACCGTCAAGTTTATTCTGCCAACTCTTAAATTCAATGTTACTGTGATACTGACGTAAATTGAGTTCATTATGTTAGCCGCATAAAATGTACTAAAACTACAACAACAGGAGCAGGAGCTACGATACTGTTGGGAAAACACTAAAAGACAATTATAAAATAAGAAGCACCTCACTTTGTAAACGTACAAGGGCCCGCCAGAGGGGGGACTCATCCTGTGGAGGGTTGTACATAAAACCAAACAAAGTGGAACAAACATGCTCTGCACGCTACTACAGTACACCTACCTAGCTCTTTTTTTTTCTCACAACATTGGGCAGGATACTACTGCAACCAGTTTGTAGTCTTTTGGTATCCGGGTTAATACTACACAGTTTGCAAGGCGTTTTATCATGACTACAACTATTAAGATTGCAGGGTTTGGAGAATAATAGATTCCCATGTTCACATCTTTTCGAGTTTAATACTGGCATTAAAAACATGGAACGACTGCGGTGAGGGATGAGGGCTACAGTAGGAGGTATTGATGAATTATGCCTACGTATTTCTGAGGGAATATGACCTTATCAATCTTGCCTTTACCTAACTTAACCCTAACCGCCGAGGTGGCTTTCCTGCTCTACCAGCCGTGAGACAGAACTCTGCGTTTTATCCAAAAAGACAATTCACTTTTATTTTCAATATATTTTCTTCAATAGAATGGCGACATTTTTGAGCCTACGCTGCAAAATCTGTTTCTGCGATATGCAGTGTGGGTAGGGCAGCCGTCACTTGACAGGCTTGGCCTTAAACCAAATATCTAATAGATCAATCGTGCTCCAGCTGTCATTTGGGATATTTTCTTTGGACCTTGTGCGAGAGGGCAGTAAGGAATGCCCAAGCGTTAAATGCTCTCCCAACCGCCAGCACCTACACACTCAGACCTAGGAAACATTTGACAGTTTTGTCGTTTCATTTTTGAGAAGCATCATGGTCCTTACTGGTGTTTCAAAGGCCATCAATCGCACAGATGAAACATCAGTTTCGGAATCTATTTGCAAATGTGAAAATAAAGATTTGACAAAATACAATCTGTATACAATACATAACTGTGCAAGGATGCAAAAAAATACACATTCTCAAAATACACTGCAACAAAATAAAATATCCTTCACGACACTTCTTAAAAATACAAATACATGACAGGCTCCCTGCAAATTCGTTAGCAAGGGATTAACATTACGGTAAGGATTTAAATGCCCAAACGATTTGAATGCAATGCTTTTTCAAATACTGTGCAATTGAGGTATATTCTTAAAAACGTTGCAAGGGGCAAAACTATTCCTGCTTTCTGTTGACATCTCCATAACTAGGTGCACTCGTTTTTTGTTCAGTGTACACCTTTTCCTAAAACGTTTCTCTGTCGGCGGATTTTCCTTTGGAGCCCCATTGGGATCAAGTCTGTTGACTGTCTTTATGAGGTTCCTGATGAAGATTTAAGAAAAGGAAGAATATTACTATCTGGCAGCCGCTTACCTTACGAACTCGCCTGCTTGCTAGGATTCGTCATAATCCGAACCCATGGTCCAAGACACTTGGAAACTACAGCCAACTTCAACGGCAACAGAATACTGACTGGCAGTTGTTGTTTATAGTGACTTTATACCTACCAAGGTTAGATTCAGGTCCCCTGGTGGAAGTTGGGGAAGTTGACGGACAAAGGCCGGTAATTGTAGAAAACCCCCTTAAATTTTGCTGCCGTGATGGAGCAGTTTTTAGAAAAAAAAAATTATTTTTCTACACCGTAACCCTTCCTATCAGCTACAAATTCTATTGACATCGTCTATAATGTGCAAGTACACTGCATTCCCCAAACTACCCCTTTCCCAGAATTGAACTGAATATAGAATTTAGGCCAAAGGCCAAGCACTGTATGTACCTATGGGGTTATTCAGCGCTGAAACGGAAATGACAGGAAAATGTTTGAAAGGTGTAACAGGAGGAAAACCTTACAGTTGCACTACGAATCAATTGTTTGCAGAGGGTGGAAAGTAAGACAGAAGAAAGAGAATGTGAAAGAAGGTACAGTAAAAGGAACGAAAAGGGTTGCAGCTAGGGGCTGAAGGGACGCTGCAAAGAACCTCAAGTAATGCCTACAGTGCACTGACTGCACTTCCCCACCCCTTACGGAGTCCTCTTTTCCAGACCTTCATGCTCAAATGTTTAAACAAACGTTTCTTGTTAAAATTATCTAATATTAAATCTATACTGTAGCCGACCTCCCAAATATTACAGCAAGATTTAAACAATTTCACAAGTGCATTATCTGCACTTACGATTTTGAGATGGTGTAATAAGGGGGTATTACCCATTAATTCTATCTACTGTGTCCTTTAAGTTTAAAGAACACATTCAAAATTAACAGACAATCATACAGTAATGACAACTACTAGCCCGTGTAAGTGGTATCAGTTTGGGTGGTGCCTGCTACAAACGATATTTTCTTAAATTTAGTTATTCTAAACCCTAAGTAAATTTGTATTCAGAATTATTAAACATTTGTTGTAATCTTCTCTGTGGGCAAAATCCATTATTTTGCAGAAGGTACTTTTTTTTTTTTTTACCCCATGTCCATAGCTTTCATTCACATTTTTCACACGTTCCCCTTGGGATCTTCCTACTTTGCTGTCCTCTGATAAAGTTTAAATTCCCCCAAATTCATCCACAGAATTAAGAACAAACCCTCCATGGAAACTTTGTGAATTCAGAAAACTGACTCACTAGTCTCTTAAACTTCTAACATCCATCCTGATAATCATCACTCAGGTTCCTTGAAATCATGTTCTAAAGACATAATCTCCCTATTATTTCTACTGGAGGTCAAATAAAAAACGAAATCCAAGGATATAAAAAAGCATGTGTTAAGATACTGAATACTGTATTATTATTTGAGAGAAGATAAGAATGGGTAAAGAACACAAGAATTTTGTCTATCAATAGTATTAACACATTGGAGGCACTCAAACCAAAGCTTCAAAATTCAGTGAGGCAAATTTGGGTGCTGAGCTATGGGAACAATTACCTAACCTAAGAAGGTGCAAGACATTATGTCAAACGCATAACATCGCAAACGTGATGCACAGCATGTCCTGGGTTTTGGCAAATATACTACGGTACAAAGTCTACTAGACTTCTAAGACCTAACACTAAAGGTTTTGGAGAAAAAGCTTGAGAGGGGAATGTGGAATACTCACAAAAAGACTTCCTCTAGACAGTGATAACAATAAGAGGGAAAATCAAGAGTTCAGACACTGCATCTAAATGGTAATAATGAAATGAACTGCCAAAGGGTGACACAAAATACAAAGACAAAACACCAAAAATAAACAACAAATTAAATCAATACTTATCACTCTACCCAAACAAAGCATTTCAACTCCACTTGAGCATAACATTTGGAAAAGCAACAAAAGTGAAGGCATAAACTCAATTCTGGGGAGCTTCTTTATAATTAGAAAGGCTACATATATATATTTAAAAATACCCAACATTCGTGAGGAGAGAACAAATTTGTAACAGGACTAAGCTGTGTAGTATTTTAATGGTGGGATGCATGGGCAACTCATTTAACTTGTTTGAACATTCAGTTTGCTTCTGCCTGCAGCACAGAGATATGTTCCAATCAGAGGGGCTAGCAAAGCACTCAGAGTATCACAGGAGACATTTGTTTAACTTAAAAAATGTTAATATAATTTTTCAATACATTTCTTTCATAATACTGTATTTACAACCATACCATTTTACTTAAAAACCTAACCACTGGGGGAACAAGCATATCCTACTTAATGCCAGCCACAAAACCACAGAAATAGAGGGTTGGAGTAAGGAAAGGCATCCATCCATAAACCATCTGCAAAACCAATTAGGAAATGAATGGTCAAGATACAAACAGTTGGATAAGACTCCTTACAAAAGCAACCGACTAATGATTAAGATGAGTATTTGATTATTACTTCACTTAAAAGGAAGAGCTGACTATTACAATGTTCATCTTTCAGAGTTTTCTGTTAAAGAGATAACCATCAACTTGACAACTGATTCCAGAAATAGATTCAATCTATGGTCCATACACAGTACAGTACTGATTAAGTAGTACAATATAGTCTGAAAAATATCTGATAAGAATTTAGTGTCATTAGGTTACTACCACTAAGGTATAAGAGAATATCACACATAACCATATCAACTAACCTGCTGACTGTGGCAATAGAAATATAACCAGACTGACTGGCTAGTATCTATATGCAACAGATGGAAAATATAAACAATAATATATAAGTTACATGTGAACAACTTGTTACTCCTGTTCCTAAGGAGAAATCGTCCACATGCCACTGTGAAAAAATGTGGTCAACAATTTATTTATATCTTACCATCAGTACCTATTTGAGTAAACTAGTACTGTTCTTGTAACATTCACATCATTTTCCTGGTTTCATTTTTACCTCAGACTTATCTTGCTAACATGAACTCTCAAACTTTCTTTTTCAATGGTTTTTGCAGTTTCTCTTCACCAAACCCAATCAGTACAGTATTGTAAATGCTTAATACACTAAATATAGCAAATTAATTATATTCCCAATATGTCAGGATGTAAGAATACAAAGAAAACCACACCATCTAGTCAATGTGACTGATAACCAGCGTGCAGTCTTTCTCCCCAGCAAACTTGTCACTGCAGATTCTACTTTAGCTCAACATTGCTCTTCCTCCTAGTGTTTGAATAAACCACATTTATTAAATAAATTGTTTTACAAGGAACCAAAATCAGCTATGAACTGTTTTACAAACACAATGATCTTGAAAATTCTGTGCAGTGCACACACTGTAGACTAACTTGCCTTTCTCTTACAGGGATGACATGTACTCCCAGCATTGTAAACGCAGTTAGGCTATCAAGTGAAGTTTTAAGTACATTTGCAGGTGAAGTTATAAGTACATTTACAGGTAAGTACTGAACATGTATAGGAATGTCACCATCATATGGGATGCAATGGCATAATACATTTTTGAAATTTTGCCATTACCCAAGAAACCAGCTTCAGAAAGTCATTATCTGTAATAGACTTACCTATTACTGTGACAGCTTATGTGAATGAAAGGGGAGCTGGCCCAAAAACATCACTCAGCATACCCTGATCCCAGAAAAATGACATTTTTATAATAAAATAAAGTTTTACATATACTTACCAAATAATTACATAGCTATAGTTTCTACATTACGCAGCAGCTCAAAATTCGAAATCCGCGGAGCGCTCTTTTGTTTTGGGGGTGTAGGTATGCTGCCCCGCCCACTATCGGAGAAGAATAGGTACAACGTAGCTAAAGAGCTCAATTCGTTTATGCTCTATGGCCATGAGAGGGGAGGAGGGAGGGCTCCGATCATGTAATTATTTGGTAAGTGTATATAAAACTTTATTTTATTATAAAAATGTCATTTTTATAAAAGTAACTTACCAAATAATTACATAGCTGAATCCCACACTGAGTGGAGGTGGGATAAATGGACATATACTACCCAAAAAACTACTCGATATGGAGGATAACTTGGGATAGCAAATTAGCTAGCATCTTGAAATGCATGTTGTAACCTTACCTGGTGAGGGAGCAACGGCAGATGGGTACTGCCTCTGGTCGTAGCTCCTCTCAACCTGTGGCGGTAGAGCAAAGTGTCGCCTCTACTTGAGTGGGTGCTTTGCAATGTAGGAGGTAAATTGCAGGTTGCCAAAGCTTACAATCCAAACATGGCCACATAATCAATATGTGGATATGCACTTGCCCTGGGTGCAATACAATAGAACAAAGACCAGATAAAATTAACCTATACCACCACGAAATATTCACCAAAACCATAAAATACCGATTGGTGACACTCACGACTCAGTGCTCACCAGACTTCCTTATTCAAGGAGAGTGGATAAAGGAAAAGGAAGGTGTTCCTTCTGTCCTTCATTCCTCAATACCATGCCAGCTGCAAAGAACGGACCTAAAGTACGGCATTTTTCGTATACTGTTTCAATATCCCGCAAGTAAAACATGGCAAACACTGACTTGCACCTCCAAAATGTTCCATGCAAAATTGAAGAGAGAGACAGGTTACATCTGAAAGCCAAAGACGTTGCCACGGCTCTTATTTCATGAGCCTTTACTTTACACAAGGGCAGTAAATCATCTTGAACTCCCGAGAGTGCTTCCGAAATGACGGATCTTAAAAAGAATGATAATGCATTCTTGGACAAAGGATGGTTGGGGTTTTTAATCGAGCACCAAAGATTAGGGGCCAAACCTCTAAGGCATATTCTCAAGGCTCTTACTGGGCAGAGGACTTTCTATTGATCGGATGGGCCTAGTACCTCTGTCAGGCTTTTGATTGAAAAAGACCGAGGCCAAGGGTTAGCCGGATCCTCATTCTTGGCCAAAAAATCCAAAATTAGTGCATAAACATCATTACCTTGTGAGAAACTTATCCTTTAGTCAATGGCATGAAGCTCGCTGGCTCTCTTGGCTGTAGCCAGTGCCTCCAAGAATAAGGTCTTCTTCGTCAGATTCCGAAGTGACGATGAATCCAAAGGTTCAAACGGTGGTCCTGACAGCCATTTGAGGACCAAGTCCAAGTTCCAAGCTACTCCTGAAGGTTTTGCCTGCTTACTAGTATTCAGATGTTTAATTAAATCGCTGATGTCTCGGTTTGAAGACAGGTCTATTCCTCTATATTTAAAAACTGAACTCAACATCGTTCTGTAACCTTTGATGGTAGATGCTGTGAGTCCTTTCAATGTTCTCAGATGTAAAAGAAAATCTGCGATTTGGGCTACAGACGTTTGAGAGCAGGAGATATTTCACTCCTGGCACCACTTCCGAAAAACTGCCCACTTGGCTTGGTAGACTGCAGAAGACTGTTGCCTACACTTAGCAATAGCTTCTGCAGCCTTTCTTGAAAATCCTTTTACTCTGACAAGCTCACTGACAGTTTGAAGCCTGTCAGAGCAAGAGTGGATAAGCCTTGATGGAATCGGAGGAAGTATGGCTGTTTGAGAAGATTTCTCTTCTGAGGAAGTAGCTTTGGGAAGTCCGTCAAAAGGCTCAGCAGATCGGGGAACCACTCTTTGTGTGGCCAAAAGGGAGCTACTAAGGTCACTGATACGTTGTTGTGTGCACTGAACTTCTTTAATACTTCCCTCACCATGCTGAAGGGAAGGAAGGCATAGAGGTCGAGGTTCGACCATTCTTGCAGCATTGCATCTGTTGCCCATGTGTGCGGATCCGGAGCCGGCGAACAATACAAAGGAAGACGATGGTTCCTTGATGTCGCAAACAGGTCTATCGACAGCTTTCCCCACAGCTTCCATAGGTCGGTGCACACCTGTGGATTGAGTGTCCATTCCGTCGGTAGGACCTGTTTGCCACGACTCAATTCGTCCGCAAGGATGTTCACCCTGCCCTGAATGAAGCAGGTCACTAATTGGGTCTCGTTGCTCCTTGCTCATAGAAGAAAATCTTTTGTCACTTTGTAGAATGTAAAAGAATGAGTCCTTCCTTGATTCTTGATATAAGCTAGGGCGGTCATGCTGTCCGAATGGACCGCCACTGTCTTGTTGAAGGTTTGTGTTGCAAAGTGTTGCAGTGCTTGATGAATCGCTTTTAATTCCTTTACGCTGATGTGGAGGTTTCTTTCTGCAGGCGACCATGTTCCTGAAACCTCCAAATCATTGAGAAGGGCTCCCCAACCCAGATCCGAAGCATATGAGTATCAGCGAGACCTTCCTGTTGCAAATCTGTTCTCCGTTAGCCACCACTGAAGGTCCTCTTTTATCTGGGGAGTGATGTTGAAAACGAACGGGTCAGGGAACAAATTCCTTTTCCAATTTGCCTTTAGGTAAAATTGTAGTACTCTTGTATGTAGTTTGCCTAATGGGACGAACTTCTCTATGAAAGAAAGGGTTCCCAGAAGACTCATCCACTCGTTGGCTGAGCAGGAGGGGCGAGTTATGAAGTCCTGGACTTTTCTGCGACAATTTAGGATCCTTTGTTGGGATGGAAAAGCCTGAAAACTCAAGAGTCTATCACTATCCCCAAATATAGAATAGACTGAGCTGGGACTAGCTGTGACTTCTTGAAGTTTATCAGAAGGCCTAATTCTTGAGACGAAGAGTTTTCTGTAAGTCCTCCGTGCACTGAGATCTGGAGGGGAGCCTTCTTTCAATACTTTCAGCACTCATGGCTCCACATTTTTCTTGTTCCATTCTGTCCAGAAATGGGAAAGTCTTGCTCCCACTGGAACAGGGAGGACGGAAGACTCATTTTTGAGGTGCTGGCTTGTTAATGGGCTTCTTGGCTGGTCTGGAAGTTTGGAGGTTGGCTCTAGGTCGGGACTGGAAACAACCTCTGGAACTTCGAAAGGGCTGTTGTTGCAAGGGCGACAACATTCTGGTAGAAGTGTTGGAAGTAGTGGCTCGTGAGGGGAACTTAGTCCTTCTGGTGGATTGAGTGAGGAGGTCCTGAGTTGACTTCTTCTGTAGGTCTACTGACACCTGCTCCAGGGGGGGGGGGACAAACAGAAGCAAAGACCGTTGTGATGGGGTGACTCCATCTGCTGCAAACGAGCACCACAAATCTCGTTTCTTGAAGACTCCTGTCGTGAAAATGGTTGCTAGTTCTAGTGCTCCATCTCTTACGGCTCTGTCAGCACACCCCAGCACTCCCAGCCAATCCAATGTGAAGTTTTCTTGATGGGACATACAGTCTTCAATTTTCTTGACTAGAGCCCCTACTGTCCAATCCAAAAACCTGAAGACCTCGAAGACTTTGAAGATGTCTTTAAGTAAATAATCCAGCTCTGAGGCTATGAAGAGAATTCTGGCCGATGAGAAAGCAGAACGACGAGAAGCATCTATGATACTGGAGAAGTCCCATTGAGAGGAGGCAGAAACTCCCAAGGACAGAGCTTCTCCAGTTGCATAAGACAGATACTTATGCCTTATCAAACAAAAGGGAGGGGAACAGAACACCGCCTTTCCGACTTCTCTCTTTTCTAATTCGGTCATGCTGCAATTTGTCCAAGTGTGTTTGCAGAGTCTTCCATTTCCCCCTATCCCAGTCCTTACATTCATCACAATTCAAATCTGGGGAACAAATTTGTTCCCTACAAGTACTATAAATGGTATGTGAGTCATATTTTGCAGAAGTGAGTCTAGTTTTGCAGCCTTTGCTGCAGTACCTCATGCTGGATAAACTAGAGTCAGACATCATGGTCAAAATTCCAATTAAACAAGTCACAATCGAAGATATAAATCCAAATTCTGGCTAACCTAATAGCTGTGCTACCAAAAGCAAAGAGTACTTCACCAAAGGCGATCTCCAACCATCTGGCGAAAAAGAATCAAGAGCTGCTAATAACTGGTGTTCAGTCATTAACCAGCAGAAACGAATTGAGCTCTTTAGCTATACTGTAACTGTTCTTCCCCGATAGTGGGTGGGGGCAGTTTACCTACACCCAAAACAAAAGGGTGCTACCTGCGAATTTTGAATTTTGAGCTGCCGCATAAAGTAGAAGCTATAGCTATGTAATTATTTGGTAAGTTACTTATATAAAACACAAGTTTCAAGGGCAACCCACGAAGAAAAGTCAAGTCTGAATCTTCTAATTACAGTGGAAACCTTAATGACCTCAACTTGGTAGATTTTGTTACTTAATGGACTCGCCCAAGCCAAATAAAAGTATTAAAAACACTTCTCTGGTATTTACAATGGGGTTATTGGATGTGGACTAAGCGTGTCAAAGCAGACAAGCTCTCACCCTCAGTGGAGGTACCAGACGGTGAACGAATGAACGCACGCACGTGACCAAAGCTTTCCTGTTTGTACCAGTGAGGGTGGATGGTGAAGGAACAAACATTCACATTCATCATCACATTACAAAACAATACGCACTTACTGTGGGCCCAACCCTTTTCTCTCTCTTATATTTTTATTGACATTATTTTATACAGTAGAGTACTGCACTGTACTTAATACAGTAATGTCATGGGTATGCAAATGTACAGTATGCACTGCGTCAGGATAAACTACACTCTTACCATGTGTTTGCATGTCTTTCATATGCTCTCTTTATCTTTCTCACAGTCAGGTTTTTATGGGGAATTTGGAGTTACAGTACTTATATTTAAAAAAATAAACAATGCTTATGGTTTTTATACTGTAGCTTTGTGTACACTATTTTAAATGTCTTATAAACAAAGTAGGTACAGGTACATACTGTACACATATTTCTAGATGGAATTTGTTTTGAAGATTTAGCTCTGAATTCGAATGATAAGCAAATCAATATTTTAAATTGATAGATAATCACAAAATACGAGTTAAGAAAGGCTATTAAGTACTTTGTACGGGCCTGTTCTACTCTCCAAGCCATGCGAATTGGCCCCCAGTACCCTATTATGTATGTTATATGCCAATCTTCGTCACTTGGTTGGTTTTGTTACTTACAAGAAAGAGCAGACAGCCCCTAGCTGTCCACTGAATTACGAGGTGCTAATGTACTGTATGATAAAAATTAACTAAAGGGAAAATCCTGCCTCACATAATTCGTTACATTAAGTCAGGAGGTATTGTGTAATCTAGGGTTGGCCAATATTACATTCTGACTTCCAACATAACTATTTGGGTATTCTGTAGATCCGTGAAAATGTGATGGAGTGAAAGTTGTTCTGCATCACCAGATTCATGGATCTACAAAATATCCAAAACAGTTATGTTGGTCGTCAGAATATAATAGTGGCCAACCCCAGATTACACATGCTAAATATCAAATACTGGTCTTAATCATCCATCTAGAGGATTATAAATTCACCTCGTTTTGACAGTTTTCCTGAGTTCATCTTCTGCCTGAACACAAGCTACCAGCTACTGTGTCCCACAGTTTCTCCAATAAACAAAACAATGGCCATTTTTGTGCAACATTAACCCTTGCAGGGCGGCCTAGATATATATTAAGCACACCCCTAGACGGGGCTAAATTTATGGTTGGCCAATTAAAAAAAAAAAAAATCAATGGTAAAAGGAAGATATGCATATGCACATGGTACAAGAAAATAATTCAACAAAAATTTCTGCACCTTCCACAGGAAGTTGAAAGTGAACATTTCCAACCCTGTGGAAGGCCTCTTTTCCAAAAGAGTCATAAAAATATGCTAATTTTGCCAAATTATAAACATTTTTTTCTGATAATTTTTTATTCTATTTTGTAAAATTATAATTACAACTCACACAATATCATGACAGCTAAGAACCAAACTCAGTAACAAATTCTGAGCATAGTATTTATGGTAAAATATTTAAAAAACGTCCTGGGATGGGAAGCTGCAGTAAAGTACATCAACCCATGAAATCTCAAGTCAGACTGATCTCTCCATATCCAGTACAGTACTGACTACTGACTCGCTACTCTAAAGTTGCCTTAAGAGTTGCCAGAAGTCATTTATGGCCCACTGAACTGATCTGAACATTTTTCCCGCAAAATTCGTTCAAACTGTATGGCGCGAAATGTTGATCATCAGTGGACGATACCCGGAAATACCCGTAAAGCTATAAATGGTCATCAATTTACAACGCCCGCTCACAAAGGGTTAAGGGAGTCCATGCATGAACTCAATACGGTTAGGGTGGTTTTGTGTTGGCTGGGACAGAGGCCATGACCAAATACACCTACAAAAATGGCCCTGGGTAAGTATGCAGAACAATGAGTCATCAGTGTCTTCTCATTTGCAGATGAGTAGTAAGTATAAGCCTTTTTGAGAGGAAATGAAAGTAAAATTGCCATTTTGGTTGGTTTAAGACCTGACTTATAGTAGAGTAATGAAAAGTCCTCCTTTCATATGGATGATGAAGCTGGCAACATCCTGACTTATAGTGTTGAGAATAGAGCTTTTCAGTGGTCAATATTGCTATTTCTGAATTAACTAGGGCCAATAACCAGTAATTACAGAATTGTGGCTTTCATACAACCTCTTCTCATAAAGAAACTTGACCAACCAATTTACAAACAGCATGTTTTCTTGTGTGCTTGGCATAGCTGCAGCCAAAGCTAATTCATGCTATTTGACTATTTAGGCTTCAGCTGTTAATGTCATGGAAATGGAGAGGCTAGATTATCATGACAAGCCAAATGAAGTACAAGTAAAAAAGTTTAATTGGTATTATATTACTTGAATACCAGTTCTTGATAGTGAAGCTGACCTTTTTTTTCTCAAGTTTCATTAATAAGCACCACATCAAAATTGCACAAAACTTACTGGACAACTACCAAGAGATTTACTGGTGAATGTTGCTACCCAATTTTCCGTAATCATAAACATTTTTATGTTCACGTTGGTGGGGCTCCCGCTATGAATTATTTTTTTAGCCCCCATGCATCATGGGTAAGATGGCTAGTATATTTAGAAATTTTAGTTCTATTGGAAAATGCTGAAAACTCATGGGGTTCTGTTGTTCTAAATTTCACCAATTAAGTAGGATTCAGATATTGCTTGAAAAAAGCAGTTTTGGATGAATAACTCTCAATCCTTGGATTATACTGGCTGATTTTAATTTATTTTTAATGTGTTTTGAATGTTTTTGATGTTCAGTACAGTAACACACTAGTAGTTTAAAAGATACTGTAACCCCTTACATCCTACAACTATAATTATTCTTATTATTCAGAAGATGAAACCTCATATGGAACAAGGCCACAAGAGCCACTGATTTGAAATTCAAGCTTCCAGAGAATATGGAGTTCATTAGGAAGAAGCACGAGGAGGTGAAGGGAAATACATACAGAAGAGATCCCACTTATTAAAAAGAACAAATAAATTAATAAATAGATAAAAATGTATTAAAATGCAAGGAGAATAGTATTAGGGTAGTAACGCATTGCATCTTTGCTTGAACCTCATGAGTTCCAATTGCATGACATCCTCTGGGAGGCTGTTCCACAGTCCAACAGTGTTAGGAATAAAGGGCCTCTGGAACTGAGAAGTTCAAAAGCGAGGCACATTTACTGCATATTGGTGCTGCTGTTCAGCAAATCTTGTTTGTCTCGGCAGGTAAAGGGGATCAGAGATCAATTGTGAACGTCAAAGATCTCTGTTGAAACACAGGGATCAGGGATCAATTGTGAATGTCAAAGATCTCTGTTGAAACACAACTTATGAAAAAGTGACAAACAAGAGACTACCTGTCGATGGTCCAAGTCATAATTGCTACTATTAGGAAACAGAGACCTGCCACCACAAACCACTCTATCTAAGAGATAAATCTCTGGCAGAAGGAGACATCCATCCCAGAAAACAGTATTCTAGTAACGGAAGCACAAACAATCTAAAACAGGCTGCACAGATTTTATCATTGTTATAAATATATGAGGCCTTATGAACAATTCCCAACTTTCGTGTAGCATTTGCTGGAACTTTCATTAGATGTTTCCCAAAAGTTGAATAGTTGAATCTTCAGACTCATTCAGCAAAGTTTCATCCACCTGAAGGGGAGGATGGGGTGGGAAATCTGTACGAGATCTGCTAATCAATAGCGGTTTTGTTTCATTGGAGTTCAGCCTCATACCCTACTGACTACACCTTTCACTGATCCAGTCCATGTCCTAACTGAGGCTGAGGGGAGCTACATTTCTCATAAGTGGAGACTTTACTACACCCACTAGTGTTGCATCATCAGCATACTGAACAATCATGCTTTCCAAGCCAACAACCATATCACTTGTATACACTAAAAATAACAGTGGACCTAGAACACTAACCTGTGGAACTCCAAACAAAATAGGTCTTGGTTCACTAAAGATCCCGTCCACAGCAACTCACTGCTGCCTACCTGTAAGGCAGTCATGAAGTAATCCTAAAACATATCCACCCACTCAAGAATCTGAAGTTTGTAAATAAGTGCCTTGTGATTTACTAAATCGAAAGCAGTACTAAAATCTCTTGAATTACTCTGCACTCAAAACCCCTATCAAGGTTCCATTGTTAATGGCAAGTCAAGTCTAAAAGAGCATCGCAGGCACCTAACTACTTCCTATATGTATATTGACTATCAGCTAACAATCCTTTAGATTCTACATACTTATAAAGTGGCTTAAAAATAAGATACTACGTCGGCATAAAAATCTATACATCTTGGGAGACGACAAACTAGATACTTCTTAAAAAACAAAGGGAAGAAAGCATTAGGATCTTCTCCACCCCAGCCATCAAGATTATCCAAAATTTTCTTAACAAAAGAAAATGCAAACATTGTAAAAATAGGTTCAGGATGACAAGTATCAAGGAGAGAGACATCCACAGCTGATTGCTCATCTTCAAAGGCTCGATGTAACAGTTCAACCTAGTGCCTGTAATCAATCTACCATCACCTGTTAGTGGTGGAACAGAAGACAACCCTGCCCCAAAGAGAGATGATGCCAATTTGGTCCACCACAGATGAGGCTCAGTAATTCCTTCAAGTTTCCTCTTCAAGGAATTATTATAATTTCTCATGGCTGTAAGGCATGTTCTATTCACAGCACAGCTTGACTATAAAAATGGTGTAATTTTCATTTGAGCGATTTCATCTCCATGCATTGAATTTGGTCCGTTTGTCCTAAATTTGATGACCTTTCTAGGGACATATCTTATTAAAATAGCCATCAGCATTTCATTTAACTTCTTGGGATCAGGATCTAATATACCAACTGAAAAATTAAGTGCCTGACAAGCTTCAATAATGCAATCCCAACTGGCTCTGGATTTTAGCCAGACCATTTTTCCATTGGTAGCATTAGGAATGCAGCATACTGATTGACAAATACTGTACAGTATATCCATCTCAATGGCACAAAGATTGGAAGTGCCTAAATATTCACAGATCTTGGACTTGACAACAGCTGTAACATCTGTGAATGTAAGGTCTACTACCAGAAATGTGCGAGTTCCTCAATTGGCTAGGCAAAATCGGAGGCTACACAGAACTCATGAGCAACCCAGCCATAATGATGTGGAATTTGAATTTAACCACTTACTGTGTTTTGTGGTAAACAGCAAATAAGTATACATTGTAGAATTCAGTGAAAATTTTAAAACAAAGAGCTTCATGGCAGCTACACTCCAAATTTATTTAAGATAAATAGGTCGTCCAGACTTAGCGTATACAGCCATACCTTGCGCATGTGGGATGTTACAAGGACAAATAAAGTCAGGGCCATCAAACCTCGGGATTAAAAGCTCAACTTGACTTGTTACTACATATAAGTCTCAAAATGTTAAGTCAAAAAATTTTATCAATAAACAACACTTCCCTGTGCAGCTCTTCCTTGGAATTACCATTTCAGTTAGGTTAAACAGGCCCCTGAATTTTATTCACTGTATTTTCCACCACCCAAAATCCGGGTTTCCCACCACGGTCCCACTAAACTGCAGGATTTACTGAGGGGTCCAGAATCCCCAAAACAACTAACTTCCTACTGAAAAGACTGTTATACACACTAAGCACATATTATCATATAGGATAACAGGAAAATCCCATCTCTGATTCCAAAATACAATTAGCCTTTGGTTTAAAAGTAAAATGTTACCATTTAATATGCACATACAAATTATTTCCCTACCTGTGGGTTTGTGTCAGCTCCTGTCCTGCGTGATCATTGCAACTAGGCCTACTGGTAGGCTAGTCAGCCTCAGCCCAAAATACGTTTTAGCCAAATCCGCATGTGGCTACGCTACGTCAACTATCAAGCAAACAGACCTGGAAGGCTGACGCATTGTTCTACTTGGCTGAAAACATCTTAATAAGACGTGACAGACAGTAAAACTGAAGACAGGTTAGCATGGCTTGGTTCCCGCGAGTTGCCAACCAAAATAGGCTATTTCTGGAATCTTGTTTATGATTTTGTAGATGTTTGTGTCTTTTCCTTATCTTGATGGTATTTGCCGCCTTTTGTTTATGTTTTCACGTTCATCCCTGAGGGGCTGATACTAGCTTAAACACGGAGCCCATTTCGCACGTAAAATGGTAGGCTAGTTACCAAAACCAGGAACTTGTTACGCCTAACAGCCTACTGGCTTCTCGTAAACAAATACGAGCAGCTTATGGCTTTGGCTTTAAGGACAACTCCCGTAGTAGTTGTAGGTTCCCTTTGCAACAGCGGAATACTCTCGGAAAATGCGAGGCAAAGTTGGTTGACACTTTCATCAAAGCAACAACGTAGCTTAACAAAAGGTAAACTTTGCAGCCTTGTCTTAGACAAGGCAGACTTACCTTCTCTTTTTGTGGAACATGATGGCTGCTAGATACGATGACTTACTCTCACCACGAAAATAGTAAAACGCACGCGGTTAAATAACGCCGAAAAATTAACGACGAACGTCCCCTGACAGTCTTTTGAGAGACTGTAAAGTAATTCTGAAGATCGGAAGATCAGTCCACCATTATCCCCTACGAGAATGTTTGCTTTGCCGTCTTCTTCTTCTTGCTGTCTGGTTCCAGAATGCAAGATCTTCCCAGAATGTAGCTAACAAACCTAATGTCGGGAATGTACAGGAGGATTTTTATGTGAAAAATATAGCACATGCATTTGCTTCGTATCTCTTCACACATGACAATTGCTATTCGTATAAGCATATTATGAAATTTTTGTTTTGTTTTTTAAAGGTGATAATTAATGCAAAAGGATGATGTTTACCCGTTGTTGTTCCGAGGAAGAGATTTACTCATAAAGACTTCATATATATATATATATATATATATATATATATATATATATATATATATATATATATATATATATATATATATATATATATATATATATAAAGCTACATTGCAGTGGAAGGTGAAAAATAGATATTATGCAGTTCTTCCAGCGTTTCATAAGTAGGCTACATGTATTTAAGGGTTTATTTGTCTTGCAGTGTTGATTTCATTTAGCTCTCTTTGACTGCAGTTCATTGTTATTCCTCTTTTGCAGGACAAAACTAGACCTTTGTATTCTAATATTCCACTGTAAAATATAACTGTTGACTTCTTGCCTGTCCTTGGAATAAATCTGAGAAATGTCATAACAGTTGTAATAAGCTATGTTATCCGTTTGCAGTTTAGAAACTGCAATGCAGTTATTTCTACACTACTTCCCATACCTTTAGGGCAATAATAATTTTTCATCGCCATCCTTCTTTATATTTGGAGTCCCTCATCAATGAGCCGCTTGTTATTGTAATTGAAATTACTCAACCATGGCGTAACTACTTTTAACAGTTACATCTTTCGTTTTTCCCAAACCGTTCTTAATTTTTACATCTTTTTTCCGTCCTTACAGCAATTTACTTAATAGGAAAGGCCCCATGTTTTCAATGGCCTTTTTCTTATGGAGCACTGAATCAATAAAAAAGGGTTTGGTTGTCTCTGGTGGGAAATTATTCACTGTTGTTTGGTCTTGAGACTACATGGATATGTACGTTAATTTTCAATGCATTCATATTTAAGTCTCTCTTCACAAAGGCTACGTTTCTTCGGTCATCTTTCGATGTCGATTGATCATTATTTATGTTCTTCAATGTCCTGAAATTTGCACTTCAGTATTGGTTATTGTCACTGTTTTGATATTAGGCCTTCTGAGGTTTTTTGTTCATATTGATATATAGTCTGTTTTATCTTTACTTTCTTTTTTTCCTGTATCATTTCTGATAATATCTTGTTTTGCCCGTTAGGCGTACAAACTAAAACTAATTTATTATCTGCAAATAACTGAAATTTTAAGCTTTTTATTTTTTCAGTCCATGATCCATGATAATTTGATAGAGTATTAAATACAGCAATGCCAGTCCTAGAGCAATGTCTCGCGCAGTAGTACAGTAGTTGCATTTGGAGCTGAATGC
This sequence comes from Macrobrachium rosenbergii, assembly GCF_040412425.1. Classification (NCBI taxonomy): domain Eukaryota; kingdom Metazoa; phylum Arthropoda; class Malacostraca; order Decapoda; family Palaemonidae; genus Macrobrachium; species Macrobrachium rosenbergii. Next base: position 15,671,711 of record NC_089768.1, on the reverse strand, counting down.
TTTAAGATTACAACCAAAGATGCTTCAAATTATATGCTGCTACTCTGGTTCATAGCAGAGGTCATGAAACGAATTACAGGCCTGGTGTTGCCCTTTGCCAAAGCTATTTAGCGCAAAGTATCTGCATAGTAGGCCTACCAAGGGACAAACCAAATACTATTGATTGAAATTATATAGAATGTGGTTATGAAAACGAAGTGATTGAAAATCATAGACCATGTCAATGACGCATTTGCTCAAAAGGGGGATGGATACAAATAATTTTTCATTAATGCCTATTAAATTTTTTTAATGTAGACCGGATGTTGCCCTGTTCTGATTTTCATTATATATATATATATATATATATATATATATATATATATATATATATATATATTGAAAATCAAAACAGGGCAACACTCCGTCTACATTAAAAATATTTAATAGGCATTAATGAAAAATTATTTGTATCCATCCCCCTTTTGAGCAAATGCGTCTCCTCCATGTTTAGGAAGTATTACATTTTTATCTCGCCACACATTAGCCTAGTATAGCTCATCGGTAATCCCATGTACTGTACATCAATCAATTGTAATTTCCAAAATAAACAAATTCTGTGGAGTATAGGTCTACGGTGAATAACTGTTAAAATGAATAAAAGGACGCAGTCAACTCCGAATATTTACTATAAAAACTGTAGTAAAAGTCATATGCGTTGTGAAAATATTTTACTTGTGAAATGGGGAGACTTTTTCTCCTAAAAACGTAAAACTTTCAGTTATCTCTCAACGACAGGATTCCTTCACATGCAAGAAACAAAGAACGAAAATGAACACATGCAAACAATCATCAAGTTTATTTAAGTAATTTTTAGACTTGCAAATAATTTGCTGTTAGTATATATTATAAATATCTGTTCTAGGAAGAGCATGGATACTCAATTTTTATATATATATATATATATATATATATATATATATATATATATATATATATATATATATATATATATATATATATATATATACATACATACACACACACACACACACACACACATATATATATATATATATATATATATATATATATATATATTATTCAAAGTTGGGATTGTGTCTGATTGCTGTCTATATCCTGTATAATCAAATACTGATTATGGCAGCAAGGGCCATGCAAAATTTCATGTAATTCTCTTGATATTCGTGATACAATAGGACGCACGCAATACGATAAAATTGTGAGTATCCATGCTCTTCCTAGAGCAGATATTTATAATATATACTAACAGCAAATTATTTGCAAGTCTAAAAAATTACTTGCGAATAAACTTGATGATTGTGTGCATGTGTTCATTTTCGTTCTTTGTTTTTTTTTCCTGTATCATTTCTGATAATATCTTGTTTTGCCCGTTAGGCGTACAAACTAAAACTAATTTATTATCTGCAAATAACTGAAATTTTAAGCTTTTTATTTTTTCAGTCCATGATCCATGATAATTTGATAGAGTATTAAATACAGCAATGCCAGTCCTAGAGCAATGTCTCGCGCAGTAGTACAGTAGTTGCATTTGGAGCTGAATGCTTTAAGATTACAACCAAAGATGCTTCAAATTATATGCTGCTACTCTGGTTCATAGCAGAGGTCATGAAACGAATTACAGGCCTGGTGTTGCCCTTTGCCAAAGCTATTTAGCGCAAAGTATCTGCATAGTAGGCCTACCAAGGGACAAACCAAATACTATTGATTGAAATTATATAGAATTTGGTTATGAAAACGAAGTGATTGAAAAGGCATAGACCATGTCAATGACGCATTTGCTCAAAAGGGGGATGGATACAAATAATTTTCATTAATGCCTATTAAAATTTTTTAATGTAGACTGGTGTTGCCCTGTTCTGATTTTCATTTATATATATATATATATATATATATATATATATATATATATATATATATATATATATATATATATATATATATATATTGAAAATCAAAACAGGGCAACACTTAATCTACATTAAAAATATTTAATAGGCATTAATGAAAATTATTTGTATCCAATGTCTCCTCCATGTTTAGGAAGTATTACATTTTTATCTCGCCACACATTAGCCTAGTATAGCTCATCGGTAATCCCATGTACTGTACATCAATCAATTGTAATTTCCAAAATAAACAAATTCTGTGGAGTATAGGTCTACGGTGAATAATTGTTAAAATGAATAAAAGGACGCAGTCAACTCCGAATATTTACTATAAAAACTGTAGTAAAAGTCATATGCGTTGTGAAAATATTTTACTTGTGAAATGGGAGACTTTTTCTCTAAAAACGTAAAACTTTCAGTTATCTCTCAACGACAGGATTCCTTCACATGCAAGAAACAAAGAACGAAAATGAACACATGCAAACAATCATCAAGTTTATTCGCAAGTAATTTTTAGACTTGCAAATAATTTGCTGTTAGTATATATTATAAATATCTGTTCTAGGAAGAGCATGGATACTCAATTTTATATATATATATATATATATATATATATATATATATATATATATATATATATACATACATATATACACACACACACACACACACATATATATATATATATATATATATATATATATATATATATATATATATATATATATATATATATATATATATATATATATATATATATATATTATTCAAAGTTGGGATTGTGTCTGATTGCTGTCTATATCCTGTATAATCAAATACTGATTATGGCAGCAAGGGCCATGCAAAATTTCATGTAATTCTCTTGATATTCGTGATACAATAGGACGCACGCAATACGATAAAATTGTGAGTATCCATGCTCTTCCTAGAGCAGATATTTATAATATATACTAACAGCAAATTATTTGCAAGTCTAAAAAATTACTTGCGAATAAACTTGATGATTGTGTGCATGTGTTCATTTTCGTTCTTTGTTTCTTGCATGTGAAGGAATCCTGTCGTTGAGAGATAACTGAAAGTTTTACGTTTTTAGGAGAAAAAGTCTACTCATTTCACAAGTAAAATATTTTCACAACGCATATGACTTTTACTACAGTTTTTATAGAAAATATTTGGAGTTGACTGCGTCCTTTTATTCATTTTAACAATTATTCACCGTAGACCCATACTCCACAGAATTTGTTTATTTTGGAAATTACAATTGATTGATGTACAGTACATGGGATTACCGATGAGCTATACTAGGCTAATGTGTGGCGAGATAAAAATGTAATACTTCCTAAATATGGAGGAGAGTCTAGGTACTTCTCGGCAAATATCCATCACACATTCACATCTGTTTAAAAATGGAGTTTGGAATTGCAAACCAATGAGAGAACTGTCGATGCGCTTTTGTTACTAGAGGGAGCTACGATACTAGAGAACATGCTTCGTCCCGAACGGATGTATGTTTGGTGCCACCGTACGACTTTTTAGCACCGCCTCTAGTTTTACCGTTCAGCAGCGTTGCGTTAAAAATATTCCTTCAAGACCTTTATATAAGTAGGACAATGTACACTTCTGATTTTTGCGAAAATGTTAATATATTCAAGACTTATCGATTTAAAAAACAAAGAGAAAAAATGTTCACCAAAGGGATAATTAAACAAATAATACAAGTTTGGAATTACTTTGTGGAGCATAAAATAAAGAAACATCAGTTATACCCCAGCCTGAGATATGAAATATAAGAAAGTCAATGCAAAATACACGTGAATTGAATAACCCTTTCTTTCTATAATTCAATTTAAAGGTAAGCTATCTAAAACAAATTTAATGGCGGCTGAATGTTTCAGGCTACTGCATAGTAAAAGTTTTTAAATTTTATAGTAATAATTTGTTTCATATTTGTATAGATGGAAAGTCAAATATCCAAATGAAGTCTAAAGAATCTAAAGAGTCTCTCTCTCTCTCTCTTACTTCTTTGATGATTGTATATGGTGATGAAACAATGAGATTATATGCCACCGTGTAACATAGGATCTGCTTTTATCCAAGAGACTACATTTCTTGATAACTTAATTCTCTGGGGGACATCAGTTTTGTCATATGTGCTTCTGTTCCCCAACATTCAATATCATTAATTTCTGTAGCCTCTTGCGCATAGACTTTTAAATTTCCTCAAGTAATTTATTGGTTGAAAATTCCCTCCCATGTTTCTAATGCCCTCTAAACTCCGACATCAACTGTCATTCACATACAGGACAGCCAAGGGGAAATTATCGAAAAACTATAACCTTGCCGTAGCCAATGGCTGAATTAGTCTAGTCTTTTAGCTCTTGAATAGCAATATAGGCTATTCGCAAATCTCGGAATATAATTGTTGTATAATATATAACAAGAATAATGTTGAAATGTGTCCGGCTCACCTGTCAATACCTAATTTTTAAAGTCTTTCTTGTAAAGAGCACACAGAGTAAGCATCACCCACAATATACAAAGATATATAATAGATATATAATAGATATATCTCGGAGACGATGCCTCTTTTGTAAAGTGCTGCCATCTATCAAGTAAAATGTCGACAATTTGTGAGCGGTCGGGCCTCGTGGGCGCTTGTCGACATGCTGATTTCCTTCACACTGAGACCATTGCCGAGTAGAGGTAACGCCGAAGGTCCATGAAAATATTGTTATTTGTGTCACTGTTTGGTAACGTAGCTGAACTCATGTAACGACCCTTGTCAAAAGGAAGGTTTCTAAGTCTTTTTTATTTAATTACAGATGTCTACAGCGACTAAAGAAGTCGTACCGTCGGTACAAGTGTTCGGCAGGAAGGTAAGGGGACTAGTGCTCGTGTTCATGGTGTTGCAGTCAAAGCAATGTTTATAGACAAAAAGCAATGTTTATAGACAAGTAGCTAGTTGAACTCCGAGGCATTTTAGGAAATACCGTAATTAATGCTTACCTGCAAGGTTGTAGATGGGCACCATGGTTATAGCCTCTCCTGGATTCCGTGTTTGGGTAGCGTTAGCCTGTGGTGCGTAAACCACTCTAGGGTAGGTCGAACTGATCCGCTACATTTGGGTATTTCTCTGTAAAGCCGACTGGGATGATATTGCCATTGCTTTATTCTGTTTATGTTTAAGACATTTACTGCCTCTTTGTATTTACATTCATCCTGTAGGGGCTGGTATTAAATACGGGGCCTAAATTGCACTTGTGTAACCTAGGTAGCGAACCAGAGGAGTGCGGTAGTAGTCTTGTGTTTTACATCTTAACTGTAAAGGATATGCTATATGGAAGTCGTCACGTTTAAATCAATGGCCTATAGCCTATTAGGCTAGAATATTGAGTTGTGTATTCAGACTTTGGTAGATTTAAGGGTAATTCTAAGCCGGCTGTCCGCGGTGAGCTAGACTATGGCAATTGACGTTTTCCTATGTTATTTTACTTCCTTTAGAGGAATTTAAAGTAATATTTTGTCGGCCGGCTGTAACTAGCTGTCATTGACCTTTGAAGACTACACGACTTGTATTACCTAACGTGGGGTAGGTCTAAGCCGGCATTCATGGCAAGCCCCCACCTCCATAGCTAATACAGCAAAATTGTAACCAGTAAACTCCCTAAAAATACCAACCTAACGTACCCTAGAGGTGTTTACTGGTTACAATTTTGCCATATTAGTTATGGAGGGAGGTGGGGCCTTGTTATGAATGCCGGCTTAGACCTACCCTCGTTAGGTACTTAAGTCGTGTAGTCTTCAAAGGTCAATTACAGCATATTTACAGCCGGCCGACAAAATATGACTTTAAATTCTTGTAAAGCAAGTAAAATAAGATAGCAAAACGCCAATTGCCACAGTCTAGCTCACCGCGGACAGCCGGCTTAGAATTACCGATTTAAGTAGTAGCTCCGCGGCGGAAATTTAGATTTAAGTAGTAGCTCTGTGGCGGCGATTTCCGGCTAACTTGACTTTTTCTAAATATTTTTGGTTGCTAATTATGGATTTATCTTTAATTTGGTCATTCTAAGCCGGCTGTCGGTGAGCTAGACTATGGCAATTGACGTTTTTCTATGTTATTTTACTTGCTTTACAAAAATTTAAAGTAATATTTTGTTGGCGGCTGTAACTAAGCTGTCATTGACCTTTGAAGACTACGCGACTTGAATTGCCTTGTGGGGTAGGTCTAAGCCAGCATTCATGGCAAGCCCCCACCCCTCCATAGCTAATACGGCAAAATTGTAACCAGTAAACACCCTAAAAATACCAACATAACGTACCCTAGAGGTGTTTACTGGGTATTATTTCATTTATGGACATTAATTGCTTTCAACATAAAATATAGGTTTTTCTGTTGTATTATGATGTGATTTACATGATTTTGAGGTTTATTTCCATCGCAAATGAATACTTATCCTTCCCCGGCAAATGATATACTGTATACAAAATTAATAAAATTACGACTTGTCAGAGACCCCCCCTCCCATAGCTAATACGTAATCAGTAAACAGTTTTGCCGGGAATGGGATAATTCTGACAAGTCGTGAATTTTATTAATTTTGTATACAGTATATCATTTGCCGGGAAATAAATTCCTGGAAAAAATCAAAATCATTCAAATCACATCATAATACAACAGAAAAACCTATATTTTATGTTGAAAGCAATTAATGTCCATAAGTGAAATAATACCGTTTACTGGTTACAATTTTGCCGTATTATCTATGGAGGTGGGGGGGCAGGCTTGCCGCGGAATGCTGGCTTAGACCTACCCTGCGTTAGGTAATTCAAGTCGTGTAGTCTTCAAAGGTCAATCACAGTTTTGTTACAACCGGGCGACAAAATATTACTTTAAATTATTGTAAAGCAAGTAAAATAACATAGAAAAACGCCAATTTCCACAGTCTAGCTCATCGCAGACAGCCGGCTTAGAATTACCTTTAATTTTTGTTGCACGAATGTAATTAACCTGTAATTAACCCCTGAAGTCCATCCAGCAAGGGGTTTCCATACTCGATCTTCACAAGACAGACCACGTGTATGTCTGTTTGGAATGGTTCATGTCACGTCTGGCAAGTGCAATAACTTGTTAATCTTTCTTGCACCATTGTAATTTAGAATTCCTTGAGCCCTTGCCTATTAGTTAGATGTACTAGATCTATTTTCCAGCACATTCATAAAATTTACTCATGGTTAGCCACAGTTGTGTCCCATGAGTAAATGAAGTGCAGCCTGTGCTGCTTGGTATACATATATTATCCAAACAGCTGGGAAAAGGGCTATGCTATATTATCAAAACTTTAGACTGTGTACACATCAAAGTACTATTGGTAATTTTTTTTTTTTTTTTTTTATACAATATACAGGCTGTACTATGTTTACCATGGTAGGTTATATAGGTTAGGGAGAGGTAAGCTTAGGATTTATATACCATGGTAGGTCATTTAATACCATGGTAGATCATTTAAGTTTCGGGAGACAAGGGTAGAATGCAATCCTGTATTTTACTAGACTGGTGCTGTTAGCCAGGTTACTTCCTCTCAAGGTGAGGTAAAATCTAGTTTGATACACTAGGGTACACCCTTCATTTCACTAGTTTTTATATTCCCCTCCCAAAAATCTGGTTTCCAGATGTGGTCTCATAATTAATTAAGGGGTAGGTGGTAACCAGGAAAAATAGGGGTTTGCCAGTAAAAATAAATAGAATAATATTATTAGACAATGTGTTAGAAGAGGGGAAAAAATTGGAAGCACCTCTTTGTATTTTTACTCCATAATCTAAGACTTCTGGTTATATACTGTTATTTCAGTGTCAAGCTGAACAATGCCAACAAAAGTGAATGTCAAATTTGGCCAAATTTCATTGAAAGCTATCAGGGGAAAACCCTATGCCAGCCCAACTGGTGTTTTTGCTTCTACTGGAGTGAAAACTAATGATGTTTATGTAGGACTCCTCTTCCTTTGTTTGTATGTCTACTGAATTGCATTATGATCCCCAGGTTGTTTGCCTGTGGACGGAAGGTTTACATGAAACAGGTTGCTGCTGTACAATACTGCTGGTTAGCATTTCATTGTGTGTGTGTGATTGTACAAATCCTTGGGTGGTGCCTATGGCCAGAACTTGAGATGTAAACAATCCCAGGATCATGCACTTGTATAAGGTTCATGTGCAGAATGTCAATCCACTAAGCTACTATGTATCTTGTAAGTTGGTACATGTTGATTCTTTGGACCCTCTGGTGGTGCCAGGGTTTTCAAGAACTTTGATGTGCACATGCAACAGAGGCTTCATGCATGTAAGGTCACAAATGATATTGATCATTATTCATTGTTATTATGAGGAGCAGCATACACATGAGCATATCTGCATGTTCTGCACATGAGCGCTTATCCAAGCTTCTGGTATGGTTTTGACCGATCCTGTGAAAGTCAGTGGTATTGTGGACCACAATTTTGAGCCGTTACAGTCAAATTCAATTTGTTATTCAGCAATCATTAGGTCTGATTGTCCTTAGTCCAAGAGCACTGCAGAGCATACTAAGGTGTGGCCTTCCCTGTTTGGGAGTGGATGCAACTCATGCTGTAGGGAATTTGTTTAGACCTAAAAATTCTTCAAAACCCCTTGGGATATAGTGGGAACAAGGGTGAACAAAACCATGGCCACACTTTCTCTGTCTAGTGTTGGGGAGGGTCCTCTCTTCTCAAATGCAGAAAAAGAACTTTGGCTTCCCATAGGAGCCTTTGTAGTCATTTCAGCCTTCCCCTATACTGTATATCTCATTTATGGGTATTATCTATGTTATCCTTTAAGACTTCTGAAAACTGTGGCAGAGGTGAAGGGGATGTTTGGGAAGAATTTGCTGAAAGGTTTGGACAACACTCTCCTGGATTTTAGTCTCCCTGGTGGCAAGTTCTGGCATCCTCATAGTGTCTTTGTGTCAACAAATGAGGGAAAGGTTTCCTTTCACCTCCATCCGATGACAAAGCTGGTCGGTGAGAAGTTGGTTCAACTGTCAAGAACAGTTTGGCGGGACATATTGGTCCATACTTTCTTGCTTTGGAAAGTTTTTTGAGGTTTTCATGAACTTGTATGATTGATCTACCTTTTCACCATGCAGGCAGGAGGCTTGTGATGATGTGCTCTTTGGTTAGTTCCAGACATTGGGCTGCTTTGGAAAATGCCTTCCAGCAGCCCCTGGGACATTGGTTATCTTTGCCTTTCCTTTGTCTGTCAGATTTACCAAGTGACCTACTGAGTGATTGTCACTCCAAGTCTTGAATAACCTTGTTAGTTACTTGCTGGTCCATGCCAAATGGTGTTGTAATTAGCTAGCTCTTCTGGTTGAGACCCCCCAGGAGTTTTTTTTTTTTTTTTTTTTTTTTTTTTTTTTTTCTCCACAGACAATAAGGCAGCTACCATGTACTATTGTGCACTAAAGTTTGTTCCCTCCACTGATTGAGAGAGTGAACATGAATCTGCTGACTATGAAACATGAAGCAACTGAACAAGGAACAGATGGGAGACCCAACAGATCTCGCGCCGTAAGAGCGTATGGGAACAGGAAGGAGTGGGAATCAGTCAAGCAGGTGTTTTTCTTGAGTTTGGAGTAAAGTTTCCATATTCTAATATCGTTAAAGAAAGTGATTGTAAAGTTTTTGATGTTGACGATACTGGGTTTTGAGTGCAAAATGTGCAGTTAAGGAAATATGCGAAGTAAATATGAGAATAAAAGTGCTTAGGAAGTCAGTATTCATGAATTAGTATTCCATAGATATGATATATATTTAGTTATAGTTTGTGATTGGGACAGCATCCATGTTGAAGGTGGACAGTATGGGTGATGACAGCCAAATGCTGGTTTCTAGACACTTAGAAATTATAGTTATACATAGTTTTTTTTTTTTCTTTCTTTCTTTTTTTTAATGCTAACACAAAATGAGAGATTCATATACATCACTTTCACCAATGTAACAGATACATATTCAGTTCAGAAAGAAGAAACAGAGATAAAGACAAAAAATTGATAGGAGAGTGTGTGTGTATGTGTGTGTCTGTTTCTGGGTAAGTGGTAGTCTAATAGACAACTAGCAAATTATTTTTGTGGGGCAGCAACAAAAATGCGATGTGAATCGAGTAATCATTTACCTATCCAATTGTTATTATTGTTAATGTAGAATGCCATGGTCATGAAAACTATTAATCCACAAACACTATTATGGTGTTGACACTTTAAATAAACATTCCAGTCTGTAACAAAGGTTTAAGGATGACACTACCCATACCTGTGGTAAGAGGTATACCTTTGGTAGCACATTTTACACTCAAACCCATATCATCAACAACAAAAACATTGCGACCACTTTCTTAACGATATTAGAATATGGAGACTTTATGCTCAAGAAAAGTACCTGTTCCCCACCCCTCCTTCCTGTTCCCATATGCCCTTAAGGTGCGTGGATTGGTGTTCACTGTGTGGATCAGCAGAGGGAATGGACTTTTGTGCACAAAAGTACCAGGTATTTGACTATTTTTAGCTAAAGTATAATTACAGAGTTTGTTGTTTGATGGCATTCGTTCCATTTTAGCATATATTGCAAGTTTTCGCGCACAGTCATTCCCTTTTACAGTATTAGGAGTAAGTGTTTTGAGTACCATTTTTCTGTGGAAGATTTCAATGGGTTTTTAAATGGGGACATACTGTATGAGGTTAAATGTGTCACTGTATATGATATTTGATAGTGTTGAGTACTGATGTTTTATTTACTATACTCAGAAAACTGCCACAGCTGTAGCTCATTGTAAGCGAGGAAATGGGTTACTAAAGGTAAATGGCCGTCCTCTTGAGCACATTGAACCCAGAACTCTCCAGTACAAGCTTATGGAGCCTGTCCTTCTCCTCGGTAAGGTAAGTATCTTGTGATTGCTACCCAGTGCTGTCAGTTACGACGTCTCCTGCAAGTTGATGTTTAATGCTGGGCATAATCTTTTAATCCATTCCCTTTTTTGTAATGATTAGAATTAATAGAAATTTTAATGGTTATATATTACATGCATTTCTCTGAATTTGTTACATATATATATTACAATGAGTTTCTCTGAATTTGTTATATTTGCTCTGTATATAATTTTTCTTAATTAGGCCAGTTTTTGTGCATATGCAGTAAGGGATGAGAAAAGATATAAATGGAAGAGTAATTATATTAGTGGCAAGGTGAATACATTTTATATACGTGTGCAGCTTTGTCAAATAACTTGAGCTTGTGCTATAAATGCCAATGGTGGCTAATAGTTGTGTTCTGCATGAAACTCATACACCAATTATTTTTTCTTTTCCAGGAGAGATTTTCCAATGTGTCCATAAGAGTGCGTGTAAAGGGTGGTGGACACACATCCCAGATTTATGCCATTCGTCAAGCTATTTCAAAATCTCTTGTAGCTTACTATCAGAAGTGTAAGTAGTTTTATTCCTAGTTGTTATGCTCAGTAATGTATATTGTTATGTTGGTTATGAAATGCAGTAGTTTTTGTTACTAGCATTACATAATCAAGTGAAGTTCATCGTATAGATTATATTAATGTTTTCAGTTAAATATTTGTGGTGTTACTTATATACCTTAAACAGATTTCAGTTAGATATTTATGTGGTGTTACTTATTTACCTTAAACAGATGTAGATGAAGCCTCCAAGAAGGAGATCAAGAAAATCCTGATTGATTATGACAGATCCTTGCTGGTTGCTGATCCAAGAAGATGTGAACCCAAGAAGTTTGGTGGTCCGGGTGCTCGCGCTCGTTACCAAAAATCATACCGTTAAAGCGTTTGTATGGATTGCTTTTTCAATTATATCTGAAAAGGCTTTTTTTAATTTGATTTTACCTCTAGTCTATAAAATGTGTGTTGTACTTGATCTGTAGGGATCTTCAACAAAGCCTAAGGAGGAGTTAGTTAAAAAAAAATCTTTATTCAAGATGGTTTCTATGCAGCTAAGTGAATGAAGAAAGGGGGATGGAAAATAAACCCTGCTTAGCCAGGTTAGCTACATTACTACTGTAGGCTTGATTAGAAATGTATCTGCAACCACGAGTTGGAAAAATGGAATGCTATGGGGTAAAGGCCTCAAGAGCGACAACTGATCTATAAAAATTCTTACTTGGGTATTCTTAGTATTAATATATTAAAACCCATTAGTAATGGTTGGGATGATCATTCCATAATTTGGTTCAAGCTAGAACTAAGCACTCTAGAAAACTGGTCAATATAGAATCTCACAGGGGAAAAACAAGAGCAGTACTGCATTTGAAATGAGATTTAATGGCTCAAAATTTATCATCCAACCATTGAAGACAATTTGGATCTCGGAGGCAAAGTATTAAAATTTAATGATTCTGGTGAATTTTGTAGCTTTTCATTTTTGGAGTGATACACAGGCAACTTATCTACATTTTTTACCAAAGTTGTAATTTGTTCATTAAGAACTAATTGTATTTAAGAATAAACCCTTTGACCCAGCCCTATGAATGTTAATGTTATGGTTAAATTCTTATTAATGATTCAAAACACTGGAATTACATTGTAATGCGTTCTTAAGGACAATATACCATAATTCCAAGAGTATTTAGAAAAATTGCTCAAGTAAAAGGGCCAGTTCATCTCACTTAGACCAGGTTGCTTTATCAATCATCATCCTCAATTTTATAAATTCCTTGATCCAGCATTAATACTTGTAAGTCAAGAGTCAAACATTTACCTTGTTTCAAACACTTAGGATAGTTCCAAAGAGCTGTAATAGTGCACCAGGGTTGCATATACAGTATATATTTAGGAAGGCAATGTGGAAAATGCAGATTATGATCCAAGTCAATTAGACACAACAGTAAATATTTATACTATAAAAACCTGACCTAACAATAGTCACAATACTTGTATTGTTTAAGCCAAATAGCAAATACAAATCATAGTATTTGAATAAATCGAAGCAACGTTTTTGGGTAACTGGGCCATGCATATAACTTTAGCACTTCCATACCAGGACCTTAGTGAGCACCAGGTCAGCTGGTAGTATTTAAATTAGGGCTCCCAGCTCATAGTATTGTAAAAAGAGTTTAAAAGGTGTAACGGGAGGAAAACCTTGTCATTGCACTATAAAACAAATGTTAGGAGGTGAAATGGAGGTCCAGTAAAAGGAGTGATGGGCTGCAGCTAGGAGTCATAGAGAGGCTGCAATGAACCTTGGTAATGAACTCCTACAGTGCACTTATAGCTTTATGTCCTGTGGGGGCCATAATATAAATTAGTTCCCTTCCTTAGCACACAACTGCCAAGACTTGGTTTAAAATTAATAAAGATACATTGCTAGCATGACATGTGTAACTGCTCAACTTACATCAAGCCTCATTACAAAATTGCTTTTAGACAGGACATCACCAAGATGGAATAGAAATGTTAAATTTTAGTTCTGTGGGCAATTTCATTATCACAATGTAATTTCCATCCCTGGCTGGAAAAGCTGAATGCTACGAGCTAAAGTGTCCCAATAAGAAAGCAGCCCAGTCCACAACAGAAAAATAGACTGACATAAAAATGCAATATAAAAAAAATGGAAATAAATGAAGTCTCAACCATCATTTCTAACCCCCAAAAAATAGAAATATATACAGGAAGTCTCAACCATCATTTCTAACCCATTTCAATGTATGGGAGGGGGCCCTGTACTGTTATTGAATAATTTTCTGTTCTGAATACTAAATAAATTTGCATTATTCATAACTAACAAACCTGCAGTCTCAACAGAAGGGAAATATCTCTAGTGCCAGCTGGAGTCTGGTCTAAAAGTTTCAAGGGGTTGGCTTGAGGTGGGCAGTGTGTCAAGACTGGAGGCTTGTTATTTATGAAAAATACAAATCGATTTAAAAATTTGTCATACATAGAACAAAACTTTGTTCTTTACATATGGGAGACTAACTCTTGGAAGGAGGATAGCAAAGCCTCGGAACCAACTGCAGGTTCAGCTCACCTGGGCTCGCTTCCTGGCCAAAGAGGGACATAGGAAGGAGTCATATGTCTATAAACTCAAGTAAAAGGTTACTTGCCAGCCAGACATCTGGGTTAAGAGACAATATGGGATTCCCGTTACATTGTGGCTTGTATTGAAAGAAAGAATTCAACTGCCAGAGACAACAGAACTAGTGTATATTAACCACCATTCTCCTTTTCGTAATTTCCTCTTTCCTGTTGTAAGAGAGAGGAATGGACTTGCTTCCAAATATTTTTATTGTGTATGAACAATCAAATAAAACTAATGGAAAGGGGTTCTACACTAACCTGTATTGACTAGTTCCAGTGCATGATAGCTAACTTTTCTCCACTCCCCGCCAGTAGATCTGAGAAAAAGAGGAAGACGACCAAACCACTCACTCTCACTTTCAAAACCAATATCTTAGGAAGATACAAACTGTTCTGCTAGGGGTACTGCCCGAGTCAGAAAACTTGAGCTGCCACCACCAGACCTGTGGGCAACGTCCCACAGTTAGTAGGATGTGAGCCATGTACTGGCCTTTAAGAACCCTTGAGTTGACAGGTTCTTTTTGAATGCAATGGAAGGGCCTCAACCCCTAACATCATGCTCTTGCATGCACCAGATTGGCATCTGGATTTGAAGCAGCAGAATAAGCTTGTTTAAATAATTCTCAGCTGGTATTAAAAAAATTCTTCCACAGCCTGTTAACTCATCTGGGTTATCACCAACAAAATCTGAAAGTGAAGGGATGGAGAAAGGCTCAAATCTGTCATGGTGAGCAGAGGGATTTTGAGTCTTGGCCATGAATTCCAGGACAAACTCAAAGGCTAGACCCCATCCCCTATAAGTTTGTCAAAAGAAAGTCTGTGCAGTTCACATACTTCTCTTGGAAGAGGCTAAGGCTAACAGGAACACCGTCTTGAGAGTCAAATTCCTGTCTGAAGCAGCTCTCAGGGGTTCATACGGATGGTGTGAGACTTACCAGTGTTAGGTTCCAATTATAAGGTTTAAGATCTCTCAGGGAACAGGACTGTTCAAAACTCGAGGAGCATAGAAATCTCCTATGAAGATAGGTTAACATCTTTCATACATGGAACCAAACCTAGGGCAGCCCTATATCCCTTGATTGCTGATACTGAAAGAAGTTTCTCCTTCCAACTTGAGAGAAAACCCCCTCGAAACAAAAGTTGACACCAATCACAGCAAACAACCCACTTTCCCCGTTACATGGCTGCAGATCTCCTAAGGTACAACACAATCTACTAACTCCAGTTATTTCATAAAATTGTAACTTTCTGGATTAAATAAAAAGCTGCTTTTTCACCAATTCTTTATTAGAAGGCTGTAAAGTTTATGATCTTGGCCTCTCCTTCTTCTCCTTGTACAGTGCAAGCAGCGAAACATTAGCCACCTTTACAACCTTGAACCTAATACCTGAAAAAATTAATAATGGGCCATTAGTGTTCAAATAAAAAAAATAGCATTATAATATGAAGTGCCAAATATAATTCACTAGTCATCGCAAATACTTCATCAAACAAATTAACATTAGTATGAAATTAATGTGTTAAAAGTAAACAAACTAAGCAATTGCCAAGTTACAAGTGGAAACACTACCCACCTGGGATATCACCCACAGCATGACCTTTACGACCAAATCCTGCCACTAACACTTCATCGTTCTCTTCAATGTAATTTAAGCAACCATCCCGAGGTACGAAGGCAGAAATCTTCTTGCCATTTTTAATAAGCTGAACTCTTACACACTTACGAATGGCAGAGTTGGGCTGTTTGGCTTCAATGCCACTGAAATACATAAAAAAAAAAAAATCAGATTAGTTACAGGCAACTCTTGAAAAGTATGTGATAATTTTTCTTCAGCAATATGCATGTAATATTTCAAGTGCCTAAGAGCAAGCAAAATATTTGTTACAGTACAGTACAATACTATGGTTTGGCAAAAACTTACTACACCCGACGTGGTATATGGTGACATTTTCAGTGATGTAAGCATATCAAAAATTGTTTTTGGCTATCAAGATGTTAAACTAATAAAATATTTGATATGGAGTTCAGGTTTGTGGGTGCATCATAACTGCCCGCAAACACTAATGTACTGTAACTGATTTGTCATCATTAACATAACTAATGCAAGATGAAATAGTCTGAGCACACAATCTCAATATACATCACTTGATGAAAATTTAAAGATCAACATATGGATCTTTAATGCAATTAAGATTATAGCATCACTTATAGAACTTTGGCCTTATTTAATGTAACAAAATCAGCTTACTGAAAAAATTACACTGTACTTACATCTTTTCCAAAACTATGCCCTTAGCATGTGAAGCACCACCAAAGGGATTGGCCTTCCAGCGAGTGCCCAAGTGAGCTTTTTTATAATCCTTGTCATGCCACCTCTGGTCTCTTCTGTGGTTTACATGCTTACGAGCAGTGCGGAGTCCTCGAGGCTTACCTGCAAATCAAGATGCCGTAACATTAATAGTATGTTATAGTATAAGTTAAAATCACAAAATTATATATATAGCAGGGCAAATGTACAAATGGAAAACATGGAAAGTTTCTTTCACAATGAAGTTCACCTGACCACCTACTTCAATCATGACTAGAAGCCAACATACTTTAAAAAATGAGAAGTGTTGGTAGTGAGCTGTTCCAGGGACACAATATATTTGAATATGTTACTATTGTGTGCCCTACTAACTTCGATCTTTTACTCCTTACAACTGAACTGTGTACATTTTTTTTGGGGGGGGAGGGGGGAGGTGGGGGCATTAACCAAAATTTCCAACTTTATTTTTTTCTAATTTAATGTTATTATAGTTCCATTTTTTGTATTTTGCCTCTGAACCAATCATGTCCACTATTGTGAAACAAAAAGTCATAATTCATTCAAACATTGAACAAGCTAACAAATTACAGTAATGAACACAGTAATGAATCACCTTTTGACTGACTTTCTAGTAAATACTGTTATGAAAAAATCCAGGTTTATTCAAAACCTTACTCACAATATGAAAATAAGGTAAATTGAGAAAAACAGTAGCTATCAGGTACAATCCACTTTATTTTTTTAACCAGTGAAAACTTTCTAGGATGTAAAGAAAAAAGTAGAACAGAAAGGAAAGGAGTTTTGGATAAACTGTTGTATACCATATTGAAATGCTGGTCTTCCTTCAGGCCCTCAGTTACATGTTACTGCTTCTCAACCAAAGCATATGAATTGATGAGGAATGACCGCTTTACAATCCAGCACATTCCAGCTTGGCTAGAGATTACACTAAGCTAAAGCAACTGGTCCATGGCTATGAATGACAGGTTAGGGATGAGACATGTACTTGGATGGTGGCCAGGACTGATGGATTGGTGTGCAAGAGAGTAAAAGGGTATGCCTCAAAATTGGTGCACTAAACTTACAGAAAGAACTAACTAGGAAACACATTTTTCTTGGTTAGTTTACTAGTGCAACATTTTTCTTGGTTAATTAGCAAGTGTATGGGGCAAGGCCAAATCAGGAGATATGCTTTCTATCAAAAAATGGTTCAGAAAAGTTCCTCAGAATCTCCTAAAATGTTGCAAAATGTCAATAAGTGTCAGATACATTACCAACGGTTTTTTTTTTTAAACAACCCAAAATACTGAAAATGTAAATACACATGGGATCACTTTCCAATTGATTTTTTTTCCCATACTGAACCAACAACAAGCATGGGCTGACCTGGTTATGCCATAAATCTTTTTAACAAATAGTTATGTGCTTTGACAATTATCAACATGCATAGTAAGTATTCAGATGACCAATTCAACTCCAAAAAATTAAAGAATGGCTGGATAAATGCATTGCAAGTCATAGCAGTTATTTTGAGCCATTCAATAGTTTTGAGAAATTAAATATTTATCATAATATTTGCATAGTTTAAAGAATTTCATCAGCATTTACACCAAAATGGTCTACTTGGTGACTTGTAGCACAACAAAACTGAACAGGCTGCTCTCATGCCCGCAATTCAGATACTCAAAAGCTTTGAGTAACTTCTGGCAACAGTAAATATAACCAGAATATTTTCACTTTTGTGGTTTTGGGTAGAGTATGAAAAAGTAGTACTGTTACTTTATTTTACTAATTTTCTGGGGGGGGGGGGGTTTCCAAGGGAGCAGACCATGGCCCAGTAACTACATTTATTGTACTAAGGTAGGAACAATGGCTTGGATAGTTTCGAGCTAACCATGGAAAAAAACAAGACTAAACCACATATTGGAATGGTGGCATGCAAATTTGCAGAACAATTGGTAAGAGACCTTCAGGGTCTCCTTAGTGGGCATAGGGCAAGCAAGCTTACGTAATGTTAGGAACAAGTGATTAGTAAAGTTACATGCAAAGTGGGGAAGACAAAACAAGTGCATGTGTTTGAATGACCACAGATATATTCCATCCTGCCCTGCCCATATTCAATCCAGTCTAGTTTTGATTGCATGACATTTTTTCTTTTTAATACCTCCACCATTCAAAATGTCTTTTGGGAGGACCAAAGCACATTTAAAGTAGTCACTTATGCTATGGATAACTTTCTTTTATGTAATTTCCTATGCTGGTTTTCATCTAATACTGAACAATAAGGTATCTTTAACTAAAGCATGAAAAACAAAATTACATGTCTGCAATTGGATATCTTTAAATATGAAACCAAAATTATGTTTGGAATGTATTGAAATACGCATGACATATTATGTACATCTAGTGCATCTTTCTAGGGAACATAAACCAGAACATTTTTCATGGGCATATTACTCAGCACAAGCTAGAATTAGCCAATAAAACTTGATAGCTGGCTGAATGGGGAGGAACCAACTCTACTAATCTACTATCATAAAGCACATTTTTCTTTGGCATCATGAACTAACTACATAGGGTGGTTGAGGTGGGATGATGATGATGAACAGAAGTTCTACTTGTACATTTATTAACTTTACTAAAGTCTATTTTGGGATGATTCAACAGCCAACACGGCCCCCCACCCACTTGGGAAATGAGGTGAAGTTGAATCAAAATACAGCATCTCTGCTGGCATCCAAAGGTTATCTGGCAACCTGGGTAATTTTTATCTTTTATATAGTCATCGATACCTCAAGGAATGAAAAGGGCATGACATTTGAATCTCAATGGTTAAATATTGGTCCACTATGGACTTGGAAAGCAGTCATAACTGTTCAGGCTATGGTAAAACTTTACAGTAGTTGCGTGGCCTGGTTCGCACCAGTCGCCAACTTGAGACAGGTTACCGCCTTTTAGGGGGGGGGGTCCAAACCCCGCCCCGCCGTTCAGGGCATTTCGCCCTGAGTTAGGTTAGGTAGGTAAGACATTTGAATCTCAATGGTTAAATATTAGTTCCATATGAACTTGGGAAGCAGTCATAACTATAAACTGTTCACGCTACAGTAGAACTTTACAACAGTTGCATGGCCTGGTTCCCGCCAGTTGCCGGCCCAGATAAGTTACTGCCTTTTTAGGAGGTGTCCAGGGGTTCGAAGGCCCCCCCCTCCCAGGTCAGGGCATGTTGCCCCAAGTTAGGTCTATTAATGTATGAAGACCCTGTCCTGTTGATGATTGGCAGGAATCAGGCCGCGCAACTTTCGTAAGTTTTACCCACGCTACTTCCAATGGAAATCATGAACTCCCATGACTATGATGCTTGTCCACATCAGACTACTGAGGGATGGAATTTGCATGTCATCACAATCATGTGGGGTTATTTTTGATCTGTAAACTGCTCCAGCTAATTCCACTAGAAATCATCATAAAGTTACATAATTCCAAGCATCCTTCAAGCAGCACATTTAACAATGGAATCCAACTTGTTAGAAGTTACGGTGAATGTAAAGGAAAGATATCTATTAATTGAATTTCTTGACTGGTGAATATAGAAAATGGTGCATACAATGCAGCACACGTGAGATAATTTAAGAATTTACCGAGCTAATGAGAAATATACCATGTACTGTTTACATTATTGCTTTCATCCCCAAGGGGCTGGTACTAAACAAGAGCTCAAAGTGGATCGTCCACCATGTTTAGTATCAGCTCCCCAGAGAATAAAATAACAAAGGAAATTTGGTTAACTTCTCAAATTATATCATCTGTACTGCATTAGGGTAAACGCTCAGGACGTGAGACACTGTGACATTCCTCCGCTATTTGGACACTTCTAGAAAATGCATTCGAATGCGCCCCCATCAGCATTAGTGAGACTTGTGCCCCCTCTACATAGCACGCCGAGACCTTTACGTTCCTATCAAAGTAACAGTTTTCTCCTAAATTACGAAATAATGGTATATTTCCAATTGAACAGAGGTTTGTTAAGATTTAGCCATGCGCAGTGCTAACTTACTGGCCATGACGCTCTCAAAACTTTTACTTAAAACACTTTTAAAAGTGGACAAGTGACGCCAGCTCGATATTTGCAGTCACTTGTGTAAACAAACTACCCATTTCCTGTGTTAAATCTGCAAAATATTTGTACCCATAGATGCTGAAACGCTTCCTTGACATCAGTGGTAAATGATGGCGCACTTCGGGGCTTGGACGGGGAACTCTAGCAAATTTTTGGGATGCCAGAGCGCTAGATATTTAAATAACTAAGTAGCGGACACCAGAATAAGGTTATAAATTGAGTAAATGTATTACGTGTTCATTATAATTTACTTGAAAATATTTGTTGCTGGAGAAAACCGGATTCCTTAGACAAATTTCAACGCTTTTGCTGTGAACATTATGTAGCTATAATTTTCGCATTTTCCATTTTTATTTATTTATTAATTATATTACATACAGTGTAATATATGTATCACTTACAGTGTAAGTTTTGTCAAATATAATGGTGTTTTAACTTCGTTTTAAAGTAATAATTTTAGATTTAAAACCCTTATTTCAGTCCTGTATTTTGACATCATGGCATCTTGACTCTCATACCAGTTCTAGATAAATTGTCACACTCAACTTTCTTGCATTTTTGCCAGTGGTGACACTCATATATACACATTACATGTCTCAGAAATATACATAGTAATATGGACTTAAATAAATGAAAAGTCCTAACAACAAAATACATTTCTATCGTAAACAGTTCACTAATGCGTCGTATGCTCTCGGATGTTTGTGGCAGCCAGATGTACAATAAGGCTGGAAAATTGTTTCCGCCACAGCATCGCTACTTTGATGAAGTAAAGAACTGTTAACAAACATTCTCAGGTATTTTAAGTGGTATTTTGAGCGAATTAAGAACAAAATGTGCATAATTACAATCAAATAAGCACTGTGGAGCTTCAGTTGTTTTGTCAGTAAGGATAAAACCATGGATTAAAGGTAAAAATGCATTCAATACAACCACATGACAGACAGGAATTCCATGTCTCATATTTTCACTAGTATAGGCAACAAAATGTTGTTTTAAAGTGCCGACTACAACTAACATCTTGAGTAATATCTATAAACATTACATATATATATGCAATTAGTGTCAGTACACCATTCAATGAGAGCTGGGAAGGAAGTGTCCAATTGCCACTAATTTTTGTCTCAGTATCTGGGGGGATGCCATATTGGATTCCAAATTGCCTTCTACACCTATTTTAAGGAGACTTCACATGCTTATTTTAGTTCATATGGCAGTTCCCTATCGTTCATTTTGTTAATGAAGCATCGATCTTTTGAAAGGTTAAATATTTTTTTATTTCTCCAATTAAATAGAGTGAGAAGTGAAAATTCTGCCACCCATGTCTCAACCCCATACCCTATATAAACCATTATCTATATTGTTTGGTCACAAAATTACACAATAAACACCTCCACACGGCCCTTTCCTTTACATATATATAAGTTACCAAGGCCTAACAATTTCATGCATTCTGGTTGAAAAATAAATGCTCAACCTGGGAATCCACTAAATGAACTTTTACGCTACTACTCAACTAGACTAGTCAACGAACTGACCAATTAAGGAACGGGTGCCCTACACTAAGCTAGTTTACCTTCAAGCTAGGCTATTCTATATTTTCCCTCTGATATGAACAGGACTTAAACAGTTTGACTAGAATTAGGTCAAGCTGGCCTAAGCTACTCTCATACCAACTCGCTGGTGCCGGGCAAAGGGATAAATAAGCTAACGAACCTACTGGACTATTCTGGGGGTACAACCGAATGAGCAGTTGCTTCTTTGATGAATGAAACTTTCGGGAAAAACCACCTCAACCGAGCAAAGATGCTTAACACAGTATTACATCTGTACAAAAATGACTAACAGGCCTAAACGGTAGCTCAGCGGCGGCGACGGCGCGGACCTACTATGTAGTTCTACCGTCTAAAACTTTACACCTTCAGCCAGCCGCACACAAACTCAACCCATTCAAAATGTATGCAAATATACTTTCGGCCGGTGAGTTAAGCAAACGAAATGAGTAATTTGACTAACACTAGATTCACTAGGGCTTAGGATTCCCGTGATAGGAGCGGTAATGTCCTGCCTTGAGGAACACGTGAGACAGAGAGGATGTCATGAACACAGTTGCTACTGTAATAAACAGTAGATAATAAGGACACAAACCAACTAAAACGTACGCGTTATATCAATATTAAAATGCAAACCATTTGTGACATCCAGAATTTTAATCAGAAGACAGGAAAGCGTTCAAATGACGAAGTACATTCTTACCCATCTTGGTGATCTGGTTGTTGTTGAGTGAAAGAACAGCGTTCGCCAGCAAACGTGTGACGGTGTTGGTGAGGGTTTATATCATCAGTACGATTTAGCTATAAATATTAAACATTAACTAAACAGAATTATATTTAAGCCTTTTTAATGAAAAATTATCACAATATTTTACGAATTTATTATAATTATCTTCCTCGTAAAATGGTTAAATAAGGGGTTTGCAGTATTATTGACAATCATATGATTGTTTTTATTAAGATTGCAGCTCGTCAGAAGAGTTTAGCGGCTAATAGTTTGTGATAGCTCGCAGGACTTTGTAATACGTTTTACCTACATTTTATCATCTGATTATTATAATCACTGTGCGTAAAAGTGATTAAAATTTTCACATATTTTCGCCAAGTAACTGGCATTTTATACATGACATGTGTTTATATTTAGATAATATTTAGTAATTTAGGGGGATGAAGGGAGTTTTTTTCACGTAATATAACAGCGATCTATGGTATTAAAAGGCTCATGAAATAAAAACTAACCCTGGAAAACCAAGAAAGAATATATGAAAGCGTTTTTATCAGTTTTAGGGAGGGCCTGTAATTACCTTCTTTAATTACCATAACTATGCTATCACAAGACTAGATGGGGGTCAATTAGATTGTTTACTGAAGAAATTTCATGCTTAAGTATCTAAGCAGCCAGATTAATCATGAATAAATCCTAATGGGATAGGGTTCACCCCAACTTATTGACCCTCATCGGTTATTTATTTATTAACGTAAGCATTGTTTGTGACATATGTTTTGACGTAAATCAAGATAAAAATAAAAAAACTTAAAAGACCTCGTGCAATACATCACCGAATACATAATTAAACGTAAGACCTTTTGCATGTATAGATTAATGAACGAAGGATAAACACAAATACTGGAAAAAGAACATTTGAATAAACGGCACAAGAACTACAGTGCAAGGGGTAAAAACTTGGAAAATTTAGGAAAAAAAATTAAAGGTAGCTATTAGAAATAGTATGATATGGAAGAGCATATTATCCATGGTGACTTTGTGAGGACCAAGAGGAGGAATCCAAAATTGAACAAGAAATACGATGCCAAGGATAAAAACAAAAAATTCGGCATGCAGCAAAATATTTCTCACCAAGAGATGAGAAACATTAAAAGAATCTCGGTCCGCTACTTACAGTGGGCGTTGTAGAGGTCAAGTGACAATTGTTGTGACTTCTGCTATAGCTGGTGTCGGGTCTTGAAAATGACGGGTGTCCGGGTATTACCTGTTTTCCTGGCTTTATGCCTTTGTGGTTTTTCTGTTGCTAAGGATCACGTGCCAGTGCTTATTTGGAATCCAAATCAGTAAGTACGAAAATAATTTAAATTATTAATGGATAAATTTGTAAATGCTTATTTATAACTTGCAAGTCCAAGCCAGGCCCAATATAGGTTAAGGATTTCTACCTACCCTAGGTCTGTCGGTCCCATGGAGGCTAGGAAAAATGAAGTTCAATCCTGTTTTAGGTTTTCTTTGGTTTTCAATTCCTGAGTGATCGACATAGCTTTCCTTGAATATTAACAGTCTGCGTAAGCCGTAGGTGTGTCACAATGTTACTTTAGAATTGGATTATAGCCTAAGCCGAGAAACTGTAAATTAGATATTCGTTAGTTTAACTAACAAGGTATTAACCCTTAAGGGATGGGCACACCCCCAGACTGGGCAAACTTTCATGTTGGCCAATTTAAGAAAAAAGCACTTCAGTAGAAAGATGAAGATATGCAAATGCACATGAGGTAAGAAAAAAAAATCAGAAAAAATTAATTCTAAGTATTAGCTCTACGTCTGTTTTTACCTTGGAAACTGGTTTTTTTCTACACTTTTAGGGCTTCTGATACTGGCGGTGCATTTGTTTGTTGTCAGCCAAATGGAATGTCCTTTGTCGTGTTTAGTACTGGCCCGGGGCGGGGGGGGGGTTGGTACCCATACGTTAACAAGTTATTGCACTTGCCAGATGGGATATGAACCGTTCCAAACAGACGTACCCGTGCTCTGTCTTGTGAAGATCGTGTATGGAAACCCCTTGTTGGATGGACTTCAGGGGTTAATTACAGGCAAATTACATTCGTGTGACAAAAATTGAAGGTAAATTCATAATTAGCAACCAAAAAACTGTAGAAAAGTCAGGTTAGAAGGAAATCGCCACCACGGAGCTACTACTAAAATTTACCCAGAAAAATTTTCCCAATCTTCCGTGGGAAGTTTAAAGTGACTACAGTATTTACAACCCTATGTGGGGCCTCTTTTACAAAACACTCGTAAATTTTACCAAGTTATACATATATTTTCTAATAATTTATTTTATTTTGTAAAATTGTACTGTAATTACAACTCACACAGTATCATACCAGATAAGAACTAAAATCAGTAACAAATTCTGAGCATATATATTTGCTGTAAAATATTTATGTAAATTTGCTGAGATTGGGAAATGCAATAACTTTTTTAGGATGTATACATGTTTTTTCAAACATTTCTTTGGAAAATTACAATTATAACTAACATCATATCATAAAAGATAATAACTAAAACCAACACTGGGTATATTTATAAGTAAACAGATAAAAAGACGTCATGGGAGAGAGAGGAGCAAGATGTTCCCCCTTCAAGTCAAGAACAATACTGAAGTCCCCAAGATGCCTATGATCGAGCTGAGCTGAATTCTTTAGTTGCCACAATTCATTTATGGGCCACTGAAGTATTGGAAACTCTTTCCCGCCCGATACAGACAAATCATATGGCACGTAATATTAATTCTCCTCAGAGGGGATCCATCCACCACCCAAAACCTGGTTTAGATCCTCTGTTGAGGGGATCCGTCCATTAAGGGTTAAACTTAACATGGAAGAGACTAAAGGTAAACTGCTCAGAAGTTTTACAGCAGTATTGATCATTTATGACAAGGGAGAAAAAGCTATCCTAGGCCTCAAACAGTAATTCTACAGGTAGAAAAGATGAGCAAGAACATCACTGGAAAGTTGGAAGACTGTGTAACACATAGATTTCATTATACAGTAATGTAGCCATAAATATGAAAATTTCTATAAATTTTAATATACCATGATAATTTAGAATTGATCAGAAAATTTTTGCAGAAGTTGAAAGCAAATAAAGGAATGGACTTATGAGTTCCATGTTGGTAAGGTATGAAAATAACATAGTACGTCTAGGCATTACCAAAAAGTCTGGTAGTGGTATTGGTTAATTTTAGTAAGGTATTTGATTTATTGAAAATGGAAATGGTAATTGAGCTGATGTAAGAATGTAACTTGAAAATGAAAGTAGTACAGTAAATGCTGTAGTAAATAGACCATGAGGTAGAAATTACTAGTGATATAAGAAAGAGTTGTACAGGATTTCCCATAAGACTGTATTTGCAGGGATATGATACATTGGAGAGGGTATTAAAAACCATCCTTTCCCAGTCTTTATAGTCCTTCTCACCATAGCATGTTTTGAAGCTTCTTACCATTTTGATTCAAATATTGTATTACTTGTAAAGGAGAAGAAAGAGTTAAACCTGTTATTTTAGGCTAGATATGAATTTTTTTTATTTACAGGCTGGGAATGGTCTTTGCCTAATGATATTGTATTTATGTCGGGTTTGCAATCATTAGAATTTTCTTACAGTCACACTAAGGCTTGAAACTAAATTATCACAAGATAGGTCATGAAGGACTGTTTATATAAGCCTTAGAAGGACTATTTGCAGTTGGAACACATACATTCTGGAGTACAGTAATTTGAATAACTTTTGAAGTGAGCTTAACCTGCAGTATTTTTTTATTTGTTACTGTTGCAGCATGGATGAAGATACCAAATGGAAAGTAAAGGCCATAATTAAACTTTAAAGAGTTTGATAAATAGAGGCAAATAAAACAAAACAAAACAAAAAGACAGGTTAATAAGGTCAGTCAAACTTTAAGGATCTTGATAACATATCAGTGAAAATAAATTGTACAAAGTAGTCAGGGTAGTAAGAAACATAGGAAAATTAAGTGACTGCCAGTTTTCTTTATCAACCATCTTGTTAACCATTCTATTCTTTATAGATACGAAACATTTTAAAAATAGCACATGACTATCAGAAAACTGGAGTTAAGCAAACTGAATACTAATATCTTAACTCCTCTTTGTGAATAGAATTTTCACTTTTTATCTTCTGATTAGTGCTTTACATTGTTTTTCTCAAGGAGACAGTAGTTTTTGAAGGTTTCCTTGATACAGAAGTATGAAGATTATTAAGCACATAGAAATTTATTAAGATCCATTTTTTTTCTTTGTGTTTTTGTAATATAATTAAGTTTATGATATTAAATTGTGCTGAGAGGCCTAGCCTAGTACTGTTCTTCATTTGAAAGTAGCCCCTTGTATTTGAGAGAAAATCAGGGCACTGTAGATGACCCAGAAACCACGGACACTGGAGATACTGTATATACTGTACTGTGGTTACTGTAATTAAAGCATGACATCCCCATTAGTTGAGCCTTGTGGAATTTGCTTAAGGTGTAAGAGGTGCAAGACATCATGGAATATTTACATTTTATGTATGTTAATCAGTTGGTTAAGTACTGTATAAGTATGGAGAAACATTTGTAGTTTGCTGGAAATGTCATCAAGTAAGTAATTGGGGTTTAGCCTACGTGGCATCACAACTAGAGGAGTGTGCAATGAATAATATTTGATTCTATCTTTGTCAAAAGTGTTGGCTAGATAGGGCTATCAAATTTTATAACAAAAAATACTTATGCATTTTTTACATTTCTCTCATGTTATTGTACACAGATTTGATAAATGTTTGATATTATTGGTTATACCATTCCACTGCTAATATGTCTACAGTAGTTTTCATCCATCCCTTCCATGTTTCCTGTAATTTAGTTGTGTGGAAGTGGGTTATAGCTTTAAAGTGGCCTTGCCCCCACCCCATTTCCTATATTTTCTGAAGTGTTGGGTTGAATAAAGACTGGACTACCTTTTGTATTGCTTGTCATATATATAATATATATATATATATATATATATATATATATATATATATATATATATATATATATATATATATATATATATATATATATATATATATATATATATATATATTATATATATATATATATAATATATATATATATATATATATATATATATATATATATATATATATATATATATATATATATATATATATATATATATATATATATATATATATATATATATATATATATATATATATATATATATATATATATATATATATATATATATATATATATATACAGGCAGTCCCAAGTCAGTGGTGATCTGGTTTTACAGCGCTTGTCTTGCGATGAAAATTGGCAATTTTGGGGCTAAAAATAGTCGATTTCCACTTGTCGGTGCTGATAATTAGGTATTGGCACCAATACATACCTAACAGAGGCACCAGTAACCGAAAATCGGTGCTTTTTGGCGTTGATAAGCCCCAAAAATCGACGAAAAAGTGCAGAAAATTGCCAATTTTCAGTTATAGGCAATTTTAGGTTATCACACCCTCAGAACAGAACCCCTGCCAATAACTGGGGACTGCCTGTATATATATATATATATATATATATATATATATATATATATATATAATATTGTATATATATATAATTATATTTTTATATATATATATATATTATATATATATATATATATATATATATATATATATATATATATATATATATATTTATATATATATATATATATATATATATATATATATATATATATATATATATATATATATATATATATATATATATATATATATATATATATATATATATATATATATATATATATATAAATATATATATGTATATATATATTTATATATGTATATATATATATATATATATTATATATATATATATATATATATATATATATATATATATATATATATATTATATATATATATATATACAGTATATATACTTTAGTATATATGGCCAAATTTGAAGGAACCAAAAGTGCAAGAAAAAATTCTGTCAAATCATTAGGCCGCTTATATATATATAGTTGACAGAAAGGTTTTGGCTGGCGATCACGTAACGTGATTTTTTGCTCCATATTCCGAAGTTTTGGCCTACCCTGGTCACATCCTATATATGGGGAAATTTAAGGATCTGAATACAGATCATAGCACAGATATGTGCATTAAAGGAATCAGGTCTTAAAACGAAGGAAATCGCCGCTCATGGGTGTGAGCGGCGATCTGTTAGACGCTGGGTTATACCGCCGCAAGTAAAACGCTCTGGGATATAGTATGACTATTTTAAAGCGTATTAGAGGTTAATCCACGCATGACATCAAGGAAATTGAAGGAATCCAACCCACAACTGCTTGGTGATGTTTCAGTTCGATATCGTATCAATGAACTTGGATACACAATCCACGGAAGAAGCCAATTTTAGTTACAGAGGGATAAAAGAGTCAAATTTGCTCGGAAGTATGGGATGAGTCTCAATGGCTAAGCCTGCTTTGGTCAGATGAATCGATACGGTATATATGTTTTTCGCAGGTACCCTCTTGACCCTAGGTATCGAAGGGATCAAACACCCTGATTCTCTCATGGTTTGGGAGCTTTTACTGGTCATAGCCAAGCTTCATGTCTTTAAAAAGAATGAAAAAGTTAACCAGTATAATTATTTGGAGTTGATGTGTGACATTTTGCCTGATGCATTCGAGGATACGGGTGCCACATGTTTTCAGCAGGATGGCGCCAGGCTCACGGCTAAATCTGTCACTCAGTGGCTTATTGCGAAGTTCCCTTCATCAATGATTGGCCTGGTATAGCCCTGACATAGCCCAATAGAAAACTTATGGGAGATGAAAAGAGGGATCTACAAGACAAAGATGTGTCGTCTGTTCCAAAGCTAGGCAGAAATCCAAGCATCTTGGAACAACATACTGAAGGAAATGCTTCATAATTTGGCCTTGTCTGTACCAAAACGACTGAAGGAGGTGATTAAACGTAAGGGTTGTCCTATAAATATTAGTGAATACTAATAAAGGTAATTTAGACTTAGAATTGTGTTGTTATTAGCCTATTTGTAGTTTAGTTATGTTATATGTTTTGAGTTAGTGAGGGGACTAAAGTTTATATTGTATATATATATATATATATATATATATATATATATATATATATATATATATATATATATATATATATATATATATATATATATATATATATATATATATATATATATATATATATATATATATATATATATATATATATATATATATATATATATATATATATATATATATATATATATATATATATATATATATATATATATATATATATATATATATGGTACTGGAGTTGCAAAATCCATTACTGCGTAATCTCTTTTACATCTTATATTCTAGGCATCAAGGAGGTGTTCCTTCAGTGTCAGCTTTACAACACATCAGTTATGCAACTTTCAATGCCAAGTACTTAGCTTCATTCAAACCCAACAATATTCTACTCTTTCTTCAGGATGCTGTAAGTATTTGTCTCATATAGGCTACTGTGTAGGACATATAGTCAGTTCTACTAAAATATTTTCCATACAGCACATCAAGTATATGTTTCTGACTTAATCACTTTTTCATGAACTGCATGTTTAATGGTTTAAGACCATATAAATTACAAACCTGTGTATTTTTCACTCCCTTGTTCATGTCATCTCATTTTTAAATATACCATAGGCTAAGCAAGTCATGAAACAAGTTCACTGCAAAGTTTTTGTCATGCTGTCATTTGAACAACACTAGACACTGCCTCTTGCATCATTCACAGGTCTGTGTATATGGTACCGTCACTTTAGGGTCTAGTGGTTAACTTGTTGGTTATTTTGTTTCTTCTTCCACATTCCTTTTCCAGAATATTACCTCATTGCTAATCTTTCTTCTTATGAACCATGCCTTTCAAGACCCAGTACCTACGTGGATGCTTTGCTTCATGGTGAATATCAGTTTAGGTGGTTTCATTATGAACTCCAACATTTAATAGCCCACTCTCAGGTCTTTAATGTCATCACTTAACAGACTGTTTATCTACCAGACAGAACTGCAGTAATAGCCCTTGCAGCAGCTTATGGAACCTCATGTAAGAATTAAGCACAAAAGGCTAGGCTAACATCACTTTTCAAAGCATTAGGCTACAGTTCACTTATCAAAGTAATTGTTTATATAGGCTTTTAGAAGGCAACATTCGACATCATATGGCAATTAAACCGGAGTTACAGTTCCCACATCTGGCAAAATCCCCTTTCTCTTTCTCACTTTGTTGCATTCTCATTAGAGTAGTGTATTCTGCTTTATTTACAAGTTGAAATGTTCAACCAACTTGTTTCTGTTGGTTGCATCTATTTTTTTTTTAAGTATTTCACATATTTAGTGTAGAGTCTAGGAGGTACTATCAGTCATGAGCTGAGACACACTTTGTAACAAATTGCAGTACTGTAAGATAAAGAAGTACGATGATGAAGTATGCATAAAAAGAAAATTACCACCTCATGTTCGAGAAAAACACTGAAGTAATAAATTTTAGAACTTTCCTTGCTGCATTTTACTGCATGCAAGTTTTTGTACTTTTATGGAACAATTGTGTCCCTTGTCTAGTGTTGTTGAGACATTGAATACTTTTAGTGTCTCAGGTGGAGAGCATTCTAATAGGTTATCCATTATACCTCAGCTGTGAAATAATCACTGCAGGAATCCAGTGGTGTTTCAAGCTCCCAGGTTCATCTATTCACCAGAGATGATTTGTGCTGCTTTGTTTCAAATCTTAGCCTGGTGAAAATTCCATTGTATAGAATGTATTTACTGGTAAAATTGCAATCAAAGCTTTGTAGTCACCAAGTACCTCTGTCCTAAGTAACCACCACATTTTATGACAGCCAAAATGCTTCTTGTTTTTCTAATTAAGTATAAATAATTTACCGAGACACTTGGAAGGAGAGAGTTACATTATTGATTGGCTAACTTCAGCTTGTATGTAACCTAAAAATGAACCAGGGTAACTGTATTATACTAAATGACCAATTAATAACAAAATTATTGTTGAAATAAATAATTATAAGCATTTGTTAATTTTGGTAGTAATTCAGAGGACAGTGATAACCACTTTTTTTCTTTCAGTTGAGTATTGAAGATTTGACTGGTCACACATCTGAACTTCACCACATCAAGGAATGGATGGAGAGTGGCCATTCACTCTTCTTACCCAATGTTGAAGACGCAGCACGCTTGGTTCATGATCTGCCTGCTCATGGCTATAATGTAAGTTATTACTGTGGAGATTAATCTTGTTGATGAGAAAATTTCTATTTTATACTTGAAAATCCATAATGGATCTTCACTAGTTCATAATTTAAAAAATGATTATTAAATTATACATACCATCCAGTTTGAGAATAAGGCTTTGTTGTTGGTGATGGAAGTTGATTGCCATAGTAAAGTCTGTAACTTAGCACAAAGGAACAGCAGCCTAAGAATATGCAAAGATCTTGTCCTTTTAGGGGCAGAGAGAGACTTCAGAATTGAAGTACATAAATCAGTCTCTCACTTATTTTTATTTGTATAAAATGTTGGCTTGTGATTGTCATGTGTGTGTTAATTTTGCTTTTACACTTGTTATTTTTCCCGTTTCACTCCTTTAGTGGTGTTTTTCATATTTCCATGCATTTAAATATTACTTCTGGATCCTGTGATACTTATCTCTGGCTAGTGGTTTGAGTAATTATAACATGTTGTGTCCTTTTTGAAATTTATCCTTTTTAAACTTGCTGTTAGACCCAAATATACTTGTGGCCTATGCAGTATGTTATCCTAGACTCTCAACACAGGTAATACCTTGATTATCTTTTTCTGTATATTCTTGATTTTTATATTCTTTTATCCTAAGTACAACTGTTCTATGTTAGATAGTAAGTTGTGATTCATTGTGTGTATGTTTGTATACAACTCTTGTGTGAATCATACTTCTGCTAAGGGAAAGCTTCAGGAATCACTAGACCTGGGTGGATATATGTATAAATTTTAATGTTAAAATCCTGTGTGTAATTAAATTTGACATTTTATATAAGTAACTTACCAAGTAACGACATAGTTATTAGTTTCTAACTTTGAAATTCGCTGTAACGTGCTATTGTTTTGGTGTAGGTATCTAGACCCTGCCCACTTTTGGGGAAGGATAGGTACAACAGTGCTGGAGAGCTCAGTTTGTTTCTGCCGGTCAACGACTGATCATCGGTTAGTTGAGCAGCTCTAATTTGAATTTTGCCAGATGGTTGTATCTTTTACCTGTGGTGAAGTAGTCATTCGTGTTGGTAGCGTTAATAATTATTAGCTTAGCTAGTTCCATATTAAGACTTTTGACTGTTATTGATTTAGTATGTCGGATTCTAGTTTGTCTAGTATTAGGAATTGCAGCAAAGGCTGTAATACCAGACTTACTTCTGCTAAGTATGACTCGCACACTTTGTGTTGCCATTGTAGAGGGCAGATTTGCTTGTTTGAACTTAAATGTGACAAATGCAAAGATTGATATCAGGGGAAATGAAAAGTGTTAGATGCACATCTTGATAAATTACAGAAGGACAGACAGAGAAAAGCAGCTGCTAGAGTCAAAGCTAGGGGTTTAGCCAGTCAGGTTTCTACTCCGAAATCAGATGTTGCTATTCAGCCTGTGTCTTCTGCGCCTGTTACTGCTTTCCCCCCTATCACCAGCCCTCTGACTTTTCCTCCTACTCCATTACCTGGCTCCCATTCTCCCAAACCCGATGCCATTGCCAGCATCAAAGCTAGGATAGACCAAAAGTTTGGTCTTCTTGTTAACACTGTAGCCCAGGTCGGGTCTTTGGTTAAGGCCCTTATGGACCAAGTGAGCGTGATTAGTGTCAGTGCAATTGTAGTGTCAGTGGAGGAGGTGACTACTCACCCCAACAGTGCTCCTAGACAAAGGTCAATGTCAAACTCCCCAAAACCTGGGAGGAGGCAAACCGGAGGTCTAAGGAAGGTCGTTGGGGTTTGCTCATGGGTAGTTGCCTCCCTCAACTGAGCCTGTTGATCATAACCAGGACTTGGTGGACAGCTACTGGAAAGGCGACCACACGGATGTGCATGCTCTGTCATCCAGTGACTTGGACTGCAGTCTGGACAGAGGGCATAAGCGCTTTTCAACAGTGCCGAGGCCATTGAAAAGAGATGTTCCTTCTACTGAGCGCGCTTCCCTGTAAGATTCCCAGGGAGCAAGAGGATAGTCTTCTTCCCTCCTGCAGTTTTTTGGATAGTCCCGAGCAGGCTACGCATGATTCTCCTGTGACAGAGTGCCCGTATTTGGTGCCAAAGTGGTCTTCCTCTTCAAAGAAGAAGTCTGAGTGCCCAGTTTCTGATCGTCCAATGTTCAAGCGATCTGTGTCAAAGTGCCCAGTGCCCGAGTGCCCATCTTCCGAACGCCCGAGCGACCAGTGTACAAGAGCACAGTGTCCAAACGCTCAGTGTTGTCTGAGCACCCTGTGTCCGTACGCCCAGTTTCTGAGCACCCCATGTCCGTACACACAGTTCCGAGCTCCAAGTGTCAGTTTCACCAGTGTCAGAGTGCTCTCCAGTGCGTGAATGTTGTCCTGTATCTGTGCACACACCTGTGTCGGTGAAACCTCAGCTACGTTTGGTACCAGTAGCCAAGTGTTCGGTGCCAACCCCTGCCATCATGGGTCCTTCGTTGGAGCGCATTTTAGATTTTTGGAGAAGCAGCCTTCTGCTATGCAGGATCAACCAGACTTAGCCCCTTCCTCTATTTCATCCAATGAAGAAGGAGACGAAAAAGCCATGGAACAAGAACATCCTATTACAGCATATGTTGCTCTTTTAAAGCACTTTCTCTGCTGCTACCCAACTTCTCTTCTCTCCAAGGGCACCATCATCTCCAGGTTCTGCCAGTAGAGTTCGCCAGATTACCAAAGATGGTCTTTCCTCATCCTGTAGGAAGGCATTAGCAGGCATTGACAGTTGGTTAGCAGGGAAGAGGGACTTGGTACGGTGGTTTTCAGTGCATCTCCCTCTTGCTTGTCTCCAAGGAGGTACTTGTCAGACTCAACTGGGGAAGCTCCTTCTCTGGGAGTTTCTGCCTCCTCCAGAACTTCTCCAGTCTTGTTGACTCAGTGCGGAGATCTGCTTTTAACTCCGCGAAGATCACGTTCTCGTCCCCAGAGTTACACCGTTTTGTGAGAGACGTCTTCAAAGTCTTTGAAGTATTCAGCTTCTTGGACTGGACAGTGGGGGCTTTAGCCAAGAAAATAGAGGACTGCAGTACTCTTCAAGAGAACTTCTCTTCTTATTGGTGGTTCAGTCTCATTCAGTATGAGGAATATCGCCCTGCTGCAGCAGCAGCCCTTTCGAGGCGGAAGAGCCAAGTTTCAGCCCCGTCCACGCTCGAACCTGCGGTCAGTCCGACCAGCCAAGAAGTCGTTCTCCAAACTGGCCTCTCGCAAATGAGGATTGGTCCTCCATGCCCCCTTAGGAGCCAGGCTTCTCCATTTTTGGGACAGATGGAAAGCCAGGAACACAGAACCATGGATAGTCAAAATCCTCCAAGAGGGCTATGTCATCCTGTTCAGGGAAAAACCTCCTTTGATGTCCTTGCCCATCAGCTTAACAGCCTACTCAGAAGGCTCGGAAGGGTTTTTGCCCCTGAGGGAAGAATTCTTGTCTCTACTCAGGAAAAGAGCTGTAGAGGTGGTCGAAGACTCAAGAACAGAAGATTTTTATAATCGACTGTTCATTGTCCCTAAGGCGTCGGGAGGATGGAGACCTGTCCTGGATGTCATTGTATTGAACTTTTTTTATGCAGACCGCCAAGTTCAAGATGAAGACGAACAGACCAGTCCTGTCAGCCATTCACCAGGGAGACTGGATGGTGATGATCAACATGCAGGACATGTACTTCCATGTTCCAGTACACCTGGACTCCAGGAAGTATCTGAGGTTCATATTCCAGGGCAGAATCCTTCAGTTCAGAGCTCTTTGCTTCAGCCCTTCTACAGCTTCGCAAGTTTTCACCCATGTTTTCACCCCAATGGCGAAATGGCTCCATCTCATGAGTATCAACGTCTGTCTGTATTTGGACGACTGGCTATTACGCTCCCCATCAAGAACAAGATGCATGGAGGACCTTCAGAAGACCCTGCTGCTTGCTCAAGAGTTGGGCCTTTTAATAAATTTTCAGAAGTTGCAGTTAGCTCCTATGCAATTGATTCTCCATTTGGGGATGAGGATCGATGCTCTGATTTTTCGGGCTTTCCGTCCCACAAAAGAATGCAAGCGTGCTTTCAGAAAGTAAGGAACTTCATTTCTCGCCCATCGTGCACAGCCAACGAGTGGACGAGTCGGTTGGGCATACTCCTGTCCATCGAGAATTTGGTGCCTATAGGAAGATTACACACGAGTCCTGCAATTCTTCCTAAAGGCCAGTCAGCACAGGAAAACTCTTCCAGACTCCTCCCAAGATCAAGGAGGACCTTCGATAGTGGATTGCAGAAGAGAGGTTTTTAGTAGGGAAATCACTGCAGCCACTGAACCCCAACCTAATGTTGTACTCAGATGCATTGGATCTGGGTTGGGGGGCTCATTTAACCCTTAAACGCCTATTGGACGTATCATACGTCGACTAAAATTGTCTGTTGGGTGCCGAGTGGACGTACCGCACGTCGACTACAAAAATTTCAACCTTCGGTCAACTTTGACTCGACCGAAATGGTCGAAAAAATGCAATTGTAAGCTAAAACTCTTACATTCTAGTAATATTCAATCATGTACCTTCATTTAGCAACAAATTGGAAGTCTCTAGCACAATATTTCGATTTATGGTGAATTTTTGAAAAAACTTTTTCTTACGCACTGGCGGTAACTCAGCCGAAAATTTCATAAATTCTTTCGTCATTTTGTCGTAATTTTTGCACTGTTCTATATTAGCCGTTACATAAAGTTTTATATATGAAAATGTGCGCAATTTCATGTACAATACAGCAAAATACAACCCATGGTTGTAGCTTTTATCAGTTTGGAAATATTTTCATATAAACCACGATAACTGCCAAAATTTCAACCTTCGGTCAACTTTGACTCGACCGAAATGGTAAAAACGCAATTTTATGCTAAAACTCTTACGATCTAGTAGTATTCAATCATTTACCTTCATTTTGCAACCAATTGGAAGTCTCTAGCACAATATTTCGATTTATGGTGAATTTTTGAAAAACTTTTTCCTTACGTCCGCGCCAGAAATTCTTTAAATCACGTTGTCGTAATGTTTGCACTGTTTTATATTAGTTGTTACATAAAGTTTTATATATGGAAATGTGCACAATTTCATGTAGAATACAACAGAAAATAACTCATGGTTGTAGCTTTTATCAGTTTTGAAATATTTTCATATAAATCACGATAACTGCCAAAATTTCAAGCTCGGTCAACTTTAACTCGACCGAAATGGTAAAAATGCAATTATAAGCTAAAACTCTTACATTCTAGTAATATTCAATCATGTACCTTCATTTTGCAACAAACTGGAAGTCTCTAGCACAATATTTCGATTTATGGTGAATTTCTGAAAAAAAAAATTTTTCCTTACGTCTGCGCGGTAACTCGGCCGAACATCTCAGAAATTCTTTCGTCATGTTGTCGTAATGTTTGCATCGTTTTACATTAGTCGTTACATAAAGTTTTATATATGAAAATGTGCGCAATTTCATGTAGAATACAACAGAAAATAGCTCATGGTTGTAGCTTTTATCAGTTTTGAAATATTTTCACATAAATCACAATAACTGCCAAAATTTCAACCTTCGGTCAACTTTAACTCGACCGAAATGGTCAAAAACCGCAATTGTAAGCTAAAACTCTTACATTCTAGTAATATTCAATCATTTAACTTCATTTTGCAATAAATTGGAAGTCTAGCACAATATTTCGATTTATGGTGAATTTTTTAAAAAAGCATTTTCCTTACGTCTGCGCGGTAACTCGGCCGAACATCTCAGAAATTCTTTCGTCTCGTTGTCATAATATTTGCACCGCTTTATATTAGTCGTTACATAAAGTTTTATCTATGAAAATGTGCGCAATTTCATGTACAATACAACAAAAAATACCTCATGGTTGTAGCTTTTATCAGTTTTGAAATATTTCCATATAAATCACGATAAATAGAAAAAATTCGACTTTCGGTCAGCTTTAACTCGACCAAAATGGTCGAAAACTGCAATTGTAAGCTAAAACACTTACAGTCTAGTAATATTCAATCAATTAGCTTCATTTTTCAACAAACGGGAAGTCTCTAGCACAATATTTCGATTTGTGAATTTTTGAAAAAAACATTTTTACGTCCATGGCGTTATTTAATTCATGCATCATTTTGTGATAATATTTTTTCTGTGTTGCTTTGATCGTTGTAAAATTTGTTATATACCAAAATCATCGCAATTTAGTGTACAATACAACTAAAAAAAATTAACTCATTATCTTTAACCGTTTTGCTTACAGCGATTTGTATACAATTATATACGAGGTTTTTTTTTTCGCTGTCATATATTCCTATATTTATATATGATAATGATATTTTTTTCATTTCTGATGGTTGCATACTAAACTTCAGGCAATGACAAAAAAATGAGCCAAAAATGAACTCTTAATCTTAAAAAAGCGTGCTGTGATTTTTTGAAAAAACTTTTTCCGCTTGGCGCTAACTCACCGAACGCAACGGCATACGGGAGACGTTTTTGTAAATAGGGGTTCGGCGTTAAAGGGTTAAGTGACAGGGAAGTTTCCGGGACCTGGTCTCTAGAAGAAAAGTGACTTCATATCAACGTAAGGGACCTGAAGGCGATCAACTTGGCCCTTCAGCATTACACAACTGCAACGTACAACATGACAGTCACAGTCCATTCGGACAACACGACCGCTTTAGCCTATATCAAGAATCAGGGAGGGACTCACTCCTCACTTTACGAAGCAGCCAAGGATCTTCTTCTCTGGGCACAGAATATTAACTCGCTTCATCCAGGAGAAGTTAAATGTTCTTGCGGACGAATTAAGTCGCTGTAGACAGGTCTTACCAATGGAATGGACACTGAATCCGCAGGTATGCACCAACCTGTGGAAACAGTGGGGAAGGCCGTCGATAGATCTGTTTGGAACGTTGAGGAACTGTCGCCTCCCCATTTACTGTTCCTCAGCTTCGGACCCTCTGGC
This sequence comes from Macrobrachium rosenbergii, assembly GCF_040412425.1. NCBI lineage: Eukaryota > Metazoa > Arthropoda > Malacostraca > Decapoda > Palaemonidae > Macrobrachium > Macrobrachium rosenbergii. Next base: position 15,632,663 of record NC_089768.1, on the reverse strand, counting down.
ATGACTGACAGATGCCATGCTCCAGGACTGGTCGGACTTGGATGTGTACGCTTTCCCACCGTTCAGTATGGTGAGAGAAGTCCTAACAAATTTCATGACTCACAACAACACGTCCATGACTCTCATAGCTCCGTTTTGGGCCACAGAAGTTGTTCCCGGACCTTCTCAGTCTCCTAGCAAGACTTCCCCAGACTTCTGCCGCAGAATAGGAGCCTTCTAAAGCAGCCTCACTCTTATCCGTTCTCACTCTGACAGGCTTCAGACTGTCAGGGAACTTGTCAGAGCAAAGGGTTTTTCAAGAAAAGATGCAGAATCAGTTGCTAAGTGCAGACGCCAGTCTTCCGCTAATGTCTACCAGGTGAAGTGGACAGTCTTTCATAGCTGGTGCTGAAGACATGACATCTCTTCTTTTAAAACCTCTGTGGCAAAGATTGCTGATTTTTTAATGTTTCTGAGGTCCTCTTGAGGTTTAGCTACCTCCGCCATCAGTGGCTATAGGTCTATGCTAAACTCCGTGTTTAGACATAGAGGACTGGATTTGTCTACTAATCAAGACATAAGCAATTTGATTAAGTCCTTAGACACTTCCAAGCAAGAGGAGTCTACATCAGTTGCCTGGAATCTAAATGTCGCTCTCAAATGGCTCTCTGGCCCTCCATTTGAGCCCCTTCACTCCTTATCGCTGCGTGATTTAACCAGGAAGACTCTCTTTTTAGTTGCTCTAGCTACAGCAGAGGATTAGCGAATTACATGCCTTCAGTAAGACAGTGCTTTTTTTGCAGGGAGATGTGGCGAAGAACGAAACCCTGTCCCACCCCTGGCCTCGTTTGTTCACGATCAGGAATTTAAAGGGTATCCTTGGGCCAGCAGACCAGGAGAGAGTGCTTTGCCCAGTTAGAGCACTAAAGCACTACTTGGACAGAACCAAGAGGATCAGAGGTCCTTCTCAGAATCTATGGTGTTCGGTGAAGAACCCCTCATGGCCGCCATCTAAAAATGCCGTACCTTCTTTTTAAAGAGTGTTATTCCTGAATTACACTCTGAAATTCAAGAGGATGTTCTCCCTGTTTTTAAAGTCAAAGCTCATGAACCAAGAGCAGTTTCCACTTTGTTGGTGTTTAAGAACTTGTCACTCTCCACGGTTCTCCAGTCAACATACTGGAAGTCAAAATTAGTGTTCGCCTCCCATTATTTGCGCGATGTGGAGAAAGTTTATAACAATTGCAGTACTTTAAGTCCATTTGCCATGGCTGACATAGTATTGGGGGAAGAAGGATAAGGGGTATTTCTTCTATTTCTCTATCTCATCGCCTTGTTAAGGATGTCAAGTTTTGGGAAGCCTGTTGGTACTGTGTACCTAGAGTACCCACCAGTCATTTTTAATGGATGGGTGGTGATTTTGTTTTTTAATGTTGTGTGGTAACAAATGTCTGGTTGTCTTTATTGTATTGTGCCCAGGGCGAGGGCACTTGTTTTTTGTAAAGCCTTGTCAACCTTCGAAGTACTCCTCGGCTGCAAGGTTTCCCATTGAAGTAGAGACGACTCTCGGCTTTACTGCCACGTCACTACAGGTTGAGATGAGTGCCAGCCAAAGGCAGTATCTTCCTGCTGCAGCTCTCTCACAAGGTAGGTGACAACAAGCATTACACCAATGCTAGCTATCTTTCTGTTTCACATTCATCTCCTTTACTGAATATTTTTGAGTAGAACATGTCCTTGCATCCCACACCACCTGTTAATGTGGGATTCAGCTATGTAGTTACTTGGTAAGTTACTTATATAAAAATGACAATTTTATGAGAAAATAAAGTTTTATATATATTTACCAAGTAACTAGATGATCAAAGCCCTCCTGCCTCCCTTCTCATGGGCATAGGGCACAAACAAATTGAGCTTTCCAGCACTGTTGTACCTATTCTTCCCTGAAAGTGGGTGGGGTCTAGTTACCTACACCAAAACAGTAGTGGGTTGCTGCGAATTTCAAATTTTGAACTGCCGCCATAGTTAGAAACTAACAGCTATGTAGTTACTTGGTAAGTATATATAAAACTTTATCATAAAAATGACATTTTTGTATTTGTTAGATTTTTTATCATTCATGGTGTAAATGAATGAGACTTGAGTTTGAAAGCCATTTGGAAGTTGTTTGAAAATTATGTGCTTGAATTTTCTCTGTATTTGGTCTAATCACTTCATTTTATTATTCTCATAGTCCTTTACAAAAGCTCTCATTTGTATTCTGTATATATTTCTAATATATATTTACATTTACACTGCTGTGGATTTCTTCACCAATAATAATAGAAATAATAATAGTAAAAGGCAACGATAGACATTCCTTTTAGTCTACATGAAATGATAGGCTATTTATTTAACCCTTAAGGAAATGATAGATTTGCCTCTGAAAGGATGAAAAAGTATATAATAAAGTGGAACCTGGCAGCGGCCAGAATCTGATAATAGGATTTCATATTGTTTAAGAAATTCTGAAAGAGAGGTTTTATTATTGCAAGATTCAACTAAATTTTATCACATATACTCATTCATAGTGCTTTCTTGGTTAAAGGTACTAAAACTGGACCATGATGCTGGACTGAGTATGAAACAAGAGGATAAGAATTTGGTTGTAGTTGAACTTCCTTCAACAGAAACAAATCCAAGTAGGCGTCGTGCTTTGCAGAAAGCAGGTAAGTTTGTAAATTTTATTTAGTGTTTGGTTGTTTGTATTATACAGGTACGCCATTGACTTGGCACCCACAATTTGAAAGCTTTGTTAGATTATTGATTTTGACAGAGTTCTTATACAGTAATACTACCGTATTTGACGGCGTATAAGACGCAGTTTTAAAAAAAAAAAAATGGCCTAAAAATCCCCCTGCGTCCTATGTACATAATGTAGGCTCAAAATTTAAGAATTTTGGCCGAAATTATACATGAAACGTCACGTAGATGTTGTAGCCTAGCCTAACATTCGGTGTTATCCTAATAAACTATTAAAAAACAAATTTGTTCATGAGACTTACCTGTCAGATATATATATAGCTGTATTCTCCGTAGTCCGACAGAATTTCAAAATTTGCGGCACATGCAGTGGCCGGGCAGGTGGTCAGTACACATTCCCGCCGCTGGGAGGCGGGTATCAGGAACCATTCCCATTTTCTATTCAGATTTTCTCTGTCGCCGGACTGTCAACACCTGTTGTCAGTTCCTCCGCCATTTGGATTTCGAAATTTGTTGTCACTCAAGTATTTTGGTTGTTTTTTGGTATTCGACTGGATCTGTGACTTGGCATACGCTCTTTGTGGACCGTTTTTGATTTTGCTTTTGACTTTTCTTATAATTAAGATGTCTTACCTCTAGCTATCGCGTCTGTAGCTTGGGTGAATGTAAGGTGAGGCTATCGAAGACTTCGATAGTTCCTCACACTTTATGTATGGTATGTAAGGGTGTTCAATGCTCTATGATAATCGGTATAATGAATGTGAGGGATTATCTGAGGGTGAGTGGAAGAAATATGAAGCCTATATGCTTAAATTGGAGCATGATAGGTTGAGGAGATCTTCCTCCAAGAGTGCATCCTTAGATGGACAGTCAGGGTTTTCTCCTACTAGTAACCCTGTAGTAAATATTAGTACTAACCCTGTAGTATGTTGCTGCAGAAGGTAATACCCAGGCTCTCGTGTTGGAGTCAATGCGTGCTCTTGAAACTAAAGTGAATGCAATTCAAGCGCAAAGTGTTAGTGCTAGTGCCCCTAGTGTTGTGGAGGGGGCGTCAGATCGGCCCTATAATGCCTCGAGGCCTGGACCTCTGTCGAACTCCCAGGACCAGGGAGGGGGCATGTCGAAAGCCGCATGAGGGTTACGGGGGCTTCCCACCGATCTGGCATCCCTTCGGCAGGCCCTGATGACGCTACCCAGGCTGCCAGGGATCGTGCACAGGCACGCATCCTGAAGGATTGCTTCTCGTCCTCCGACACGTCCTCCCTGCCTCGGGGTTGGAGCTCTCGGTTGGACTCTCGCCCTCTTAAGAGAAGCTTAGAGGAGAGGACGCTTCACGTCCTCTTCCGCTAGACGTTTTGTGCTCTTCCCCAGAAAGTTGCGTGGATATTCCTCCGCAGGAGAGAATAAAGTGTTTTTCGGATGATGACGCTCGACCCCCCAGTCGCGCTAAGACAAGGGCTAGAGCTTTTACCCCTGTGAGAAGGAAGTATACGTCTCCTCGCCCCTCTCCTTCTCGCAGGTTCAGCCCTTCTCCTGAGAGAGTTGCTTCTCCAACGCGTCAGATTTTGTTGGGTTTGCAACAACAGCTGGATGCTCTCATGAACCTTAAATGACAGGCCTCGTCACAAAGATTCGAAACTGCCCGTTAAGAGGTACAGACCTTTACCTTCGTCTTCCTCGTCTGCTAGATGTTTTGGGGGTTCTCGTCTGTCGTCTAGAGAGTGTTAAGTGGCTTCCTAATCGTGTTCCCCGATTTGAGGAGTTGGACTTTTCTCTTGACACGCGCCAGGAGCGCGTGTCTTGCTCTTCGCGCGCTTCTCACGCTTCACGCGCGCCTCACCTTGACGCTCGGCGCGCGCCTAGCCATGACACTTCGCGCGCGCCACGCTGTGATACTCTTCTCGTGTCTTGCCACGGAGCCTCTCGCGCTCCACGCCATGACGCTCCGCGCACGCCTCGCCGTATCGCTTCGAAGTCTTCTTGTGTTGACGCCGCTTCTGTTGTACATCATGACGCACAAGTACCTGCTTCAACTTCTGATATCCTTCATAATTTAGCCACGACTTCTTCAATCGCGGGAGGTCCCGCTTACGTATCGGCGAGTCGGAACTTCTTTCACCACTCACTCAAGACCCGCCGGCTGGGGAAGAACATCCCCTTTCGTCACAGCCTTCGGATGAAGAGAAACATCTTTAGTCTTCTTCTTCCTCTGATTATCAGACTCTGGCTGTACTTGCTTCGGCAGTACATATACTAAAATTGGAACGATACAGACAAGATTAGCATGGCCCCTGTGCAAGGATGACACGCAAATCGTGAAGCGTTCCACATTTTTTCATTTTACTTAAGGATCTGTTTCCTGAGATTTTTCAACCTTCGGCTCCTCTCTCTCCACCTTCGCAGTTGTCTTTGTCTCAAGCGAGAAGGACTCCTGGCTTTCTCAAGATGAGGAAGTCTTTATCTACCAAAAAGGCATTCAAGAAAGTCCAGGATTGGATGGCTGCCAGGAAAAATCAAGGAAAGACTTCTTTCGCTTTGCCTCCTTCACGTTTGTCCGACAAAGCAGGCATTTGGTATGAGACGGGAGCACATTGGCTTAACGGTTCCCTTGAAGATCCCACTTGTCTTCTTTTAAGGTGTCTTGGACTCTGACTGAGATGAACCACCATTTTAAAGGCCTCTTCAAGACTATTGAGGTCTTTAACTTCTTGGACTGGTGTCTGGAAGTTTTGGTCACGAAGGCTACTAATCCGGTTTCCATTAGTCTGGGGGAGCTGTCCAGTGTACTGCGGTGCATGGACAAGGCCGTCAGAGATGGCTCTGAAGAACTTGCGTCTCAGTTTTCGTCGGTTCTTTTGAAAAAAGAGAGCATTGTTTTGCTATTTCTCGGTGAAGTCTGTTTTCACCAGCGCAGAAGGGAGAGCTGCAGTTCGCTCCTTTCTCGAGCCATCTCTTCCCCCAGACTTTGGTTAAGAATATTGTTGCCAGCCTTCAAGAAAAGGCAACCCAAGACCTTCTTTCCAGGTCTTCTAAACGTCCTTTTGCCCCATCATCGTCCTCTTCTTTTCCTCAGTTGGCTAAGAAGAAGCAGCCCTTTCGTGAAGGGGCTTCCATGGGAAGTAATACGAGACCCGCACCACGAGGAAGAGTTTTTCCCGAAAGGAAAGTCACTTCCAAGAGAGGTAGCAAGTGACTCCTTTCATCTCCAGACACCATTAGGAACCAGGCTTTATTTTGCACAAGCCTGGAGAGAGAGAGGGGCAGACATTTGGTCCCTCCTAGTGTTAGAGAGTGGTTCCTTGATTCCCTTCCTGTCTCCTCCTCCTCTGTTTTTTGTTTCCCAATTGCCATCCTGTCAAACAGAAAATTCTGTTTGACTTGCTCGAACAGATGCTCGAGAGGAGAGCAGTGGAACAGGTCTTGGACTCGCAATCCCCCGGGATTTTACTACAGATTGTTTCTAGTCCCAAAACTTTCAGTAGGCTGGAGACCCGTCTTGGACGTCAACAGGCCGAACAACTTGGTCCGGAAGGAAAAGTTCAAGATGGAGACCTCGCAGTCAATACTAGGAGCCCTTCATCCCGGGGATTGGATGGTATCTTTGGATCTCCAAGATGCTTATCTTCACGTCCCAATTCATCCACGTTCGATGAAGTATCTCAGGTTGTCTTGGGGGACTAGACGTACCAGTTCAGGGCTCTCTGCTTTGGACTCTGCACAGCTCCGAGGGTGTTTACACTTCTCATGAAGAACGTTGCGATGCAGTTGCACCTGTCGGACGTCAGGATCTCTCTCTACTTGGACGACTGGTTGATTCGAGCGTCGTCGAAGCGAAGGTGTCTGGAGGACCTTCAGTTGACTCTGCAACTCGTGAAGTCCCTGGGACTTCTGGTCAATGTGGAAAAGTCGCAGCTGATCCCCTCACTGTCCATTGTGTCTGGGAATTCAGATGTATTCAGCGGCTTTTATAGCGTCTCCGTCGCAAGAATGGCAACTTCTATGTACGAAAAAGTCTCTGCCTTCTTGGGGAAGGAAACATGCTCGGTGAGGGAATGAATGAGTCTGCTGGGGACCATTTCCTCACTGGAGAAGTTTGTTTCCCTGGGGAGACTGCATCTCAGGCCTCTTCAGTTCTTTCTGTTGGAGAACTGGCAAAGCAAGGAAGACTTGGAAGAGGAATTGAGAATTCTTCCTTCTGTAAAAGAGGATCTGAAGTGGTGGCTCGATCCAACGAAATTGCAGAAAGGGATCTCCCTCAAGCTTCTGAACCCCGACCTAGTGTTGTTTTTCCGACGGGTCGTCAACAGGTTGGGGGGCAATACTAAGGGGAGAGGAAGTGTTAGGAACCTGGAGAGAGGAACAGGTGTCCTGGCACATCAACATCAAAGAGTTGGCGGCTATCTTTTAGCTCTCCAATTCTTCGAGGTCCAAGTTTGCAATCGTGTAGTTCAAGTAAACTCGGACAACACTACGGCATTGGCTTACCTCAAGAGACAGGGCGGAACACACTCTTGTTCCCTGTTCAGCCTTGCAAGAGAGATTATTCTTTGAGCCTATGCTCGCAACATTTCGATTCTCACAAGTTTTGTTGCAGGGGTCGAAAATGTTCGAGCAGACCTGCTCAGTCGGCGCCATCAACTCCTGCCGAAGGAATGGACCCTTCATCAGGAGGTTTGCCAAGATTTTTGGAAACTTTGGGGTTGCCATCTTGTGGATCTTTTCACGACCTCAAGAACAGCGAGGCTCCCTCTATACTGCTCACCTGTACTCGACCCGGGGGCAGTTGCGATAGATGCTCTTCTCTGGGATTGGACGGGAATAGATGTTTATGCCTTTCCCCCGTTCAAAATTCCGGGAGAAGTCATACGCAAGTTCGCGGCCTCATAAGGGACGAGGATGACTCTCATCCCCCCGTTTTGGCCTTCGAACCACTGGTTCTCGGAGTTTCTCTTCTGGTTGGTAGACGTTCCGAGAACCCTTCCTATGAGAGCAGACCTGCTCATACAACCCCACTTCGCAAGATATCATCAAAACCTCCCCGCTCTGAACCTGACTGCATTCAGACTATCGAAAATTGGTCAGAGCGAGGGGGTTTTCTGGCCAGGTGGCACGGGCCATCGCTAGAGCCAGAAGTTCTTCATCTAACATGGTATATCTAGCGAAGTGAGCAACCTTCAAGGGTTGGTGTAGAAAGAAGGGCTTTTCCTCTTCCTCTATCACTGTGAGCCAGATTGCGGATTTTCTCCATTACTTAAGAGAAAAACTCAATTTAGCAGTTCCGACTATCAAGTGTTATCGGAGCATGCTTTCGACTGTTTTCAGACACAGAGGACTAGATTTGTCTGACAATAAGGACCTCCACGATCTTACGAGCACTTTTGAGACGTCTAAGGTTCCTCAGCTAATTCCTCCTGCTTGGAACTTGGACATAGTGCTCAAGTTTTTGATGTTTAGTCTTTTTGAGCCTCTCCACTCTGCATCTCTTAAGGATGTTACTCGAAAAATGGCATTCCTCACGGCTCTGGCGACGGCGAAGAGAGTGAGCGAAGTTTAAGGCCGTCATGTGGGCTTCAAGGAACACGATGCTGTCTACTCTTTAAGCCCTAAGTTCTTGGCTAAGAATGAAAGGCCTTCTAACCCTTGGCCTAGACACTGAAATTAAAGGTTTAGCAGACCTTATTGGACAGGAACCTGAGGGAGTTCTATGTCCGGTTAGAGCTCTCAAGTACTACCTTAAAAGAACCCAGGACACTCGTGGTCCCTCGGATAATTATGGTGTTCTGTGAGGCAACCAGTTAAACCTATGTCGAAGAATGCACTGGCATTCTTCATTAGGGACGTCATTAAGGACGCACACTCTAGTTGTGACGACTCCAACTTCAAGTTGTTGAGAGTTAACGCTCACGAGGTGAGGGCAGTTGCTACCTCCATGGCGTTCCAGAAAAATATGGTACTCAGTGACATTCTCAGTGCCACATTTTGGCGAAGCAATTCGGTGTTTGCCTCACACTCTTGGCGAGATGTTTAGGTAGCATACGAAAATTGCTTTTCACTGGGACCATACATTGCTGCTTCAGCAACCTTGGGGACAGGGGGTAACTCTGATCCTATCCCTTTTTAATTGTTTTTATGGTTGTTGGGTCGACTGCTGGAGGCAGTCTTCCCAATCCTTTGCAAACTAACGCTTTAGGTGTTGGTTAGGTGGTTAGTAATGCTCTTTTGTCCTCTTTGTATGGTCTATGATCTAGTCACATTGTGGTCACGCCCCTTTGACAGATCATCTAGAAGTCGCCAGCTATATAGGTCACTACCTCGCTGGGGTCTCTAGTAAAGCAGAAGCAGACTAGAGTGACAGTAACCACTCAGTCAGCTATGCTATCAGATAAGGAACCAAAATAATTTTACCAATAAATTGGTTTTTTCCCTAATTCTTGGCTGTCTCTACCCCCCTCCAAAGGTGGTATTCAGCTATATATATATCTGACAGGTAAGTCTCATGAACAAAATGATATTTTAATGATAAAATAAAGTTTGTTCATACTTACCTGGCAGATATATATATTCATATTGCCCTCCCTCCTCCCCTCAGGAGTCAGTGGCGTTAGAAAATCTGAATAGAAAATGGGAATGGTTCCTGATACCCGCCTCCCAGCGGCGGGAATGTGTACTAACCACATGCCCGGCCACTGCGTGTGCCGCGAATTTTGAAATTCTGTCGGACTACGGAGAAGACAGCTATATATATATCTGCCAGGTAAGTATGAACAAACTTTATTTAATCATTAAAATATCATGTTTATTATAATTATTTATCATTATCACACTTACCATTACCGCAATTACTACTGCTAGTATTATAATCAATATCTACGTTGTTATTATCGATATTTTCATTAAAATGTGTTAATATTATCGTTGTCTACAGTGGATCGCCGCATTCCACATTTACAGACTTACAGTACGTGTGCTGCCACCTATTGGTGATTATCTCGAGAGCTTTACGGATAACAAGGCTTTGTTCAGTTGGTAGTTGGCAATTCCTGCTAACATTCTCTTTACGCATAACAACATGGCTTCGATCAATTGGTGGTTGACAATTCCTGCTACCATTCTCTTTAGGCATAATAACAAGGCTTCGTTGAGTTGATATTTCGTAACTCGTGCTAGCATTCTCTTTTAAGAATAATAACATGGCTTTGTTCAGTTGCTCACGAGACTCGAGCCGTTACATAGGAAACATTTTTATTTATTGGATTTTACCCCTTGATTGCATACTTTTATAATATATAATGGATATATATAACATATGTTACTGGAGGTAACATCTTTATTAATGTTTTTGTTGATTCTGCCGGTAAGAAACAATGTTTACAAATGAATGTGTTGCAATCTGTTGGTAAACCTATGAGGTAGCTTTCAGCAGCAGATGAAACATTCGATCGTAGTAAATGGCTGATTGTATAATACATATTTTGATAAATATAAATGTGGTAAATAACTTCTTTATTAATGTTTTTGTTGATTCTGTTGGTAAGAAACAATATGCATATGATAACCTAATACTGTACTACAGTTTTTACTTACCAAAATCAGATGAGCATAGGCTAGGAAACCTTATTTTTTTTCCCTCAATGTCCTGCTGAAATTGGGGTGCGTCCTATGCAGACATGCGTCTTATAAGCCATCAAATACAGTAATTTAACAAGGTATTTCATACTTGCTAATTATTAATCGTTTATATACTTATTAAGTGTGTTCAGGGTATTTCCTTACATGTGTCAAATTTCATTAGCTATAGTTGGCCAACTGAATAGAGCCTTTTCTCCCGGTGTTTCTTGAAGACTGAGGAGTAAAATTGGAAATCCATCACAAATGGGAATGCCTTGACATCCTTGGACCCCATGGATGCATCATTTTATGTATCAGTTACCCTGTCTTTTGCTTTATTTGGGTGGGGAAGGTATCTCAGTTTTGGATTGTTTTGGCGTGTCAGCTGCCTCAAGTCAATAACCAGACCTTGGAACCAATGGCAGCAAGGGGTCCTCAGACCATGGAATCACCTGGGTGACTGCCTGGTGATAGCAGCAATGGCAAAGGAAATGCAGTGTCATCTGGCTCTTGTTATGCCATGTTCAGACCTGGGACTTCCTATCAGCTTTTAGAAGTTATATTTGGTGCCTTTAATTCAGGCATATATACAACTGTAGCGGGGTTGCGCTGGAAGAAACATTTTATTTTTTGATAAATACATGGCTAGTTTTTTTTTTTTTCACACAAACCATCAATCATTTAGCAACTTCCTCCTCCCAGCTCCTACATACAGTATCTTGTAGTCTCATTTCCAAACTATACAAAAAGTGAGGAAGATGATTGATGAGAACTTACGTTTCCTGGTGGAATATACTCCATGAAACTTTACTTGTCTGATAGAGAAAGCTGTTAAGTCAGGGGATATTCAAAGAAAAAAATTTGGGCACAAACAGTTGATCGTTTAGCATAAAAAAATCTAGTTTTATATAGGTAACTTACCGAGTAATTACATAGCTATTAGTTTCATTTATTTGCAGTAGCTTAAATTCAAGTTTTACGGTAGCGACACCGATGTTCTCTGTAGGTGACTAGTCTCGCCCCATAATGAGATAGTTAGGAACAACTTAGCAGAGAATCCTCAGTCTGTTTCTGCGACGTCTGGTGTTAACATCAGGTGTTGGCAGCAGCTTTTGGTTTTTTGCCGGTTATTTAACCGGACTTCAGTGTTCAAGCCGAAAGTCGAGTAGCTTCACTGAAAACTTTCAGGATGAGTTTTTGCCTTGTTTTGTTGTTACTAAATGGAGTCTGGTGTATCAATTTTTCACTTTTACAGTGAAAATTGCAGTTAATTGTTTTAACTACTTTGCCAAGTGGCATACCATATTGTAAACATTGGTTCGTTGCTGAACTGATATTTACATTCGCTACTGAACTGATTTTTTGATGCTATAGTGAAATTACATCACCAGTTCCCGATTTCCTAGTTTATGAGCTACTAGCTCATTTGATGCCCAGTTGCCTGGTGCCATTTACACCTGGGAGCACCCAGCGCCTGGAAAACTGCCCAGTGAGATCTGAGCGATCAGTGGGATCTGAGCACCCAGCAGATCCAAGCGCCCAGTGGATCCGAGCACCCAATGGATCCAAGCTCCCAGTGGATCCGAGCAGCCGCGAGCGGCCCAGGGATCCCCATCCATTTTTCTCTCCTACTACTAGCCCTCTAATTTTTTCGTATAGCTCACGCGCCTGGCTCCCTCGCTTCCTTCCCATCTCATTGCCAGTCTTGTGTCAGGGGTAACAGAAGTTAACCTTGAAACAGTGAAGTGTTGTGCAGTGGAGGAGGTGTCTACTCATCCCCCGATGCTCCTAGACGGAAAGTCCCTGTCAAACTCCCCTAAACCTGGGAGGAGGCCTACTAGAAGTCCCAGGGAGGTTAGGGGGTTACACACGGGTAGCCGCCCCCTCAGTCGAGCCTGAGGTATTGACAGACAGCCACTGGAAAGGCATCTTACAGGATGTGTAGTGGAGGATGTGCCTATCCGGCCCTATCGGATCTCATAAACCCAGTCCCTGTCAGACTCTCCTAAACCTGGGAGGAGGCATAATGTCGGTCCACGGGGATCCGAAGGGTTTTTGCCGCAGGTCTTGATGGATAGCCATTGGAAAGGCGTCCATAGGGATGAGCTTTCTTTGTCCTCTAGTGATGCAGATCCTAGTGTGAAAAGTTACAGATTCCAATATATGTAAGAAGCATTGCTGTTCCAGGATCATAGTTTGGACAGACATGGACCCCAGTGTAGACGGGTGTTGATGACATTTTTGGGAGTACCTTGGCTTTTGAAGAGGCATATCTCCCAGTTGTGGAGTGCCAGTAATTGGTGCCAAACGCTCTTTCAGTCTGAGTGCCTAGCACTGTCAGAGCGGACGGAGTCCGAGCGCCCAGTGTCCAAAGCGTCCACTGAGATTAGAGCATACAGAGGGATCTGATGGCTCCAAGCATCTAGTTTGGTGTGATGGATCCAAGTATCCAGTGGGATCCGAGGGATCCAAGTGTCCAGTGGGATCTGAGGGATCCAAGTGTCCAGTGGGATCTGAGGGATCCAAGTGTCCAGTGGGATCCGAGGGATCCAAGTGTCCAGTGGGATCCAAGTGTCCAGTGGGATCTGAGGGATCCAAGTGTCCAGTGGGATCCGAGGGATCCAAGTGTACAGTGGGATCCGAGAGGGATTCAAGTGTACAGTGGGATCCGAGGGATCCAAGCACCAACCTGCAGCGTCTGGCACTAGTTCCTCTTTGGTTCAGTGCCTGAATTTTAAGAACATGCTGTTGTCCTGTCTTGTGCACCAGTACCAGTACCTCCAGACAAGAATTCTGGGTCAGAGTTGCTGAAGGAAGCTCCCTCTTTGGGCTATTTCCTCGTCATCCAAGCATCTGTCAAAGTTGGAAAATTGGCTTTCATTTAAAAGGATAAAGACAATGTTTTTTGTCTTCCCTCACTCTAGTGCCTTGTCGGATCTAGACTTCCCTGTCAAGATAGTTGGAAGTCCTGTTTTTCTGGACTGACATCAGGAACACTGGCCAGAGTCCTCCTGTCAACTTAAAGAATCTCTCGGATTTTCGAGTTTTTTCTGTGCCAAGAATGTTTTCAGACGGCCCAAGAGTTTTACCCTCATTCCCCCCTTCGTGCGTGGGACATTACTAGTGAGCCTACTCTAGCTCTGGCGCCCACGAAATGCTGGCCAGATTGGACAGACCTAAATTCGTCCTCGGATTTTTCTTCAGTTCCAAGGTTTTGGGCGAAGACTGAACGCTGTGAGCTTCTTGGCTCTTCACTCCACTGAAGATCTACATGTTGACAGTTGCTGTTACATGCTTCCTGTCAACAGTTAAAGCTATCTTCTCCTCACGGTCTTCTTGCAGTTTCGTTCTTGGTTGAACGACCATTCCTGTAAGGTGCCATTTCCTGTTTCCCTGGACCCTTTCTGTAGGTTCTCCCGTATCTCTCCTTCGGGAGAGATCTCTCTCCTTCACCCTCTTCAGTCGCTCGACGGGCAAAGACTGCGAGGGGGGCTCAGGCAGTCGGATGACCTCTTCTCAGGGGCCTCCTCTTGCTGTGTAGGGCAGTTTCCCTCTGGAGCAAGAGGAGTCTCCCTCTACTAATCACCTTTGCTTTTTCTTTCAGGTTGACAGTGAGCATCGTAGGCACAGCAGTAGTTGGCTGGATATCTCAGTTGGGATACCTTTGCATGAAGGAGTTCCGACGTTCATCAACCACAGTACCTGGTTGGAATGGCATAGTACCACGTTGGGGTCGTCCCGACTCTGTTCCCGCTGATGTGGATCGATCGCTGTCATTGCTGGCCTTCATGTATGCTGTGGCACTGCCTCTGGCATATCTGTGGTCTGTCTGCTCATGCTGTGCTTCCTGTGTTATGCTCCTGTTGACTCAGTGACAGTCTCTGGGCGGCTCTTCCTAGTCTCCTGCCACAGCCATCATGATTGTTCCTGTTGCTGCTGGTGACGTATGTGACGTTCCTGGCCATTGCTGTAGCTCATGCCTTCCGAACTGCTTCCATAGCTCCTGCATTGGCTGTCCTGATCATGCCTGCTGCTTCTCCAGGTGGTCAGGTCTTGGGCCACTTCTGTTGTGATCCTGCCTAGCTGGCCTGGAGGTTATGATATTTCGTGTCCACATTCCTGTAGAAGATGTCGGAGTGAAGGTGGAGGAAATCGTCCTGTGGAAGTAGCCACTGTCTTCAATTTCATCTTCTGCTGCCTCTTCCCTTCTTCTCCCAAGGTTCGAGGGGGTCCCAGGAACCGGATAGACCTCCATCGGCGGAAGGAGAGGAAGGCTGCGTCTTCCCCCTTGATGTCCTTGGATGTCTAGGGACTGCCTCCTTCCAAGGAGGCAGTGGGTCTCTTGTTGGCTCTTCCTGACCTTTGGGTTTGAGAACCGATTCCCATACCCCTAGGTTTGTGTTTTGGGAGCTGTGGGTGCTCAGACCTTGGTTTGCGCTCCCGTTCCCAGTCCTAGAGGTTCCACCTCAAAGAATTGTGCTGCTTCAGGCACTCGTTCGCGATCTCCTCCGAATGCTCGAGATTCTGTGGAATATTGAGTATCCCAATCTGGCGTGGAGAGTACTCTCCCCGGCCCAGTGCGAGAGAAAGGGCCGAGGCGCCCAGGTGTCTCAGCTCTTCCTGCCAGCACCACAAGTGCTCCCTGAGTGCTTACCAGTGCTCAGTTGGGTTCCCAGCCTAGTGTCTTGATCCTATCAGCTCGAACACCAGAAGAAGCAGGAACCCAGCCTAGTGTCTTGATCCTATCAGCTCGAACACCAGAAGAAGCAGGGAAGAGGTTCCCTTCAGGAGTCCTGCGGGACTTCTAAGGGACTGACTCTCTTCTGGGAGACAAGTTTCTCTCATTGGCCTGCCCTCGGGCAGGAACCGATTCACATTCTCCTCTGGGGCTTCGTGTTTTGGGGGCTGCAAGAGTGCGGCCTCGTGAGGCCGCACCCTCGTTGCCAGTCTTAGAAGTGTGCATCTAAGACTGGTTCCTTGCCTGGCTCCATTCGAATTCTTAGGAACTGAAAGTGGCCACTCCCAATTTTTGGGAGTCTTGTAGGTCGCTCGATTTCTATGAATCACGATTGCTCTCCTGGCAAGAGACACAGGACGAGAGAAAGTGCCGAGACACCCAGGTGTCTTGATACTGCCTGCCAGCTGCTTCGGTTGCTTGGCCGGGTTTCATCCTTGTGTCTTTAATTTTATGGTTCGAGCATGCAGGATAGCAGACACAGAATTCCCCTTTAAATCTTCTCGAGGGGCCTCTTCCTTGAAGGAGTTTAGAGTTCGGGAAATTAGCACTACTACATGACAGACGAGTTCTTCCCTGTCCAGTTCTGATTGTGTTCGCACGATCGGCTCAGCTTGGCTCACTCGCCCTGCCCAGCCCCCTGGTCGCATTCGCGAGACTGGCTCGGCTCGGCTCGCCTCGCTTGCCTCCCAGTCCACCACTTACCATCCAGTCTGGATCGCGTTTGCGTAATCGGCTCGGTTCGGTGAGGCTCAGCTCAGCCTGCTCTGCCCTGCTCAGTTTTTCCGAATCGGGTTCTCGGCACTGTTCGAGTGAACTTTCTGCTCTTCCCAGGAAAGCGCTTTGCCATGGCACAAGCATTCTTCTTCCCCTGTGTGGCAGTAATCTCCTTTGGTTGATTATCGCTCACAGTCCGCCTCTCCTGCTGGTCTTACTGGCAGGACAGGTAGGGGTACTCTTTCTCCTCACCTGTTCTCTTTTCCTCAGTTGTTCTGAGAGGTGCGAGACATACAGAGAGAGCTCCGACGAATTTGTCTTTCCTCTGAGTTCAGCTGCCTGGCGTGCTTTTGGTGTCAGTCGCCCGATTGTCTTGTAATACAACCAGGTAGCCGAGGAGGGTTTCATGGGATCTGTCAAGGTCTCCTTCCAAGGAGAGAGGTACAGGAGTTTAACGCTTCAGAAGCAGCGAGGGTCTTCCTCTTCAAGTTGCGATCGCCTCGCCCGTGTTTCTTGGAGAATTTTGCTCCGATTCATCAGCGCGAGGATCCCTGGGACAGGACCGCGGCTCCTTCAGTGAATAATCTTCATCACTCGCAACCCTTGCAGTTCCCGAAGGGGCCAGGAGTTTCGGGGACCACCGCGGTCCTTGCTTACGAGAGCTTTCTTGACCAGATGAATACTTTTCTTCGGACAAGGAGTTCATTCAGGTCGAGACACCAAGCTCCTCCCCTGCCTCAACAGAGTATGAATTCTTCTTACCTCAGAGAGTCTTGCTGACTGCAGGTTGTTCTGACTCTTCTTCACCCAGGCTGGGTTCTCTCTCTCTGCTTCTCCTTGCCGTGAAGGGTATTCTCTTCCGCAACGAAAGGCGGCGATCTTGGAGGACACCTGCTGGTTTCCTCCGGGCAGTCTCATGATGGATGCACGATCCTTCACTTTTAGGATTTCTCTCCTCAGACACGACCATTCCTGGAAAGAACCCTGCCTTCTGGAGACTGGTCCTGTCCGGGGGTAGGTCTTCCTATACCAGATGGCAATCTGTGGGCAATTCTGGTGCTAAGAAGAAGGACTTTGTCCTAATTCGGATCTCCGGTTTCGTAAGTCCCGAGTTGGCTCAACCCTTAGGAACGAACCTTTAATTGGTTGTGCCATTCTCTTTCAGAGATTTGCCAGGTACCGTTGTAATCAAGGTCCATACCAGGGCACTACCTTGTCCTTTGGACAATGGCTAAGACCTTTGGGTCTTAGTCATCTTGGCTCGACCTTAAGTTCAAGCCAGCCCTCCTCAACTCCTAAGAAGTCCCAGGCTTCGGAAGGTCGCGGAACACATAGCCCTCTTCTTCCTTCTAGGAAAGTACCCGTAACTGTGTCTCTTTCCACCCTCTTTTCCATAAGGGATGAGGGCAGAAGGGAAGAGAGAAAGAAGTATCAACCGGGTGGAAGTTCTCTTACTGCAGATGCCTAGATGAAATGATACTTATTGAGTCTCTGGACCTGGCATTGACATTGCCGAGACCTGGGAATGGATTCTTTCAGGAGAAGTATCAATTTCCCTTGGGTTTCGGCAATTCTTTTCATCAAACTTCCATCCTGCTTCCTCTCCTGTGTTCCCGATTCGGGAAATGCCAGCCCGGCTAGAGCTAATCGACTTGGTATCCTGTCATCTTGCAGAAGCTTCCCCAAGGTTAAAAATGAGGGATGTCTGCTTCCAGTCCTCCATCCTTCTTTCCTCTTCGAAGTATGAGGAAAGAGTTAGGCTAATGCTTGATTGAAGGAACCTTTGAATATTCTTGCATATTCTCCTCACATCGTGTGTCTGCTTCCAGATTCACCGATCGAGGAATAGGCCCACACCTGTAAGACTTTGTCTTGAAGGTGTGTGACTGAGACGATTAGTACCTTCTCATCAACATCCTGAACTCAGGTAGCCCCTTGGCCTTCCGAGAATTCAGGATGAGTTTTGCAACACTCAGTGGTTTGGTTTCGTTGAACAACAAAACCACAGTATTGGCATACATCAACAAACAAGAGGGAATCATTCTTTCCTCCTGTTTCATCTGTCGACATTTGCAGGTACTCGAGTGTTCTATAGCAGACTCAATAGCTCAGTTAGCCAGATACTTTCCTGGTGGGGATGTATTAGTAGTTGAACTCAGCCTCAGGTTTGAGTGATCGGGGCAGAACATGCTCTTCACTGTTTTCCTCACGAAGATTCACGAAGAGACTGCTCAACTGAGAGATCCCTACCATCTTTCTGTTGCCTCCTGGCACAACAAAGTCGGTAGTTTTCTCACTCCTTCGTACCAGACTCGGGCCGCTACAGTAAGGCATGCTGTCTTTTTGGGGAAAATTGATTTCTACATTTTTCCCCCTGTATTTGTCTGTTTCACTAAGGGTTCACAAGCATTGCTCACCCTGAGTTACAGACAAATGCTGGAAGTCTTCGCCTTTCTCTTGACCTGATAGCTCTGCTTCCAAGGCATCGAGAAGAGTTCTCCTTGACCCAACCTCCTGTAGCAGCTACACGAAGTGGTTCTTCAGGCAGTACATCCCTTTGTGTTCAGGACTGGAAGACCTTCCAGCTTTCCTTGCAAGCATAGACTTTCTCGCCGAGCGGCAATAGCTGGATATCTCTTGAAGTCCTCTGAAACACTGTCCCAGGGACTGGATCCGTCTTCACTGGTTGGTGTCGTTGACGGAACTTCTTCTCAGGGTAGAGTCATTCTTCAAGTCTGGACTTCTGCGTCTTCTCTACTGAGGGTTGCTTCTCTCCGTTTCAGTTGTGAAGAACATAGGTCCTTGCGACCTAGTCTTCTATCTGAAGTAGCCTTTTTCTCCCCAGTCGAGATTTAGCTATGGATGAGAAGCTTCTTCGGTCTTGCTGTCCCAGGGAACTTGTTCCCTGGATGGCATGTGACTCTCGTTTGGGCTTCCTGTCCCATGCTCTGCACACACCCTCCCATGCTCTGCACACGCCCTTACGAGTCTCATCTCGCTCCAGCCTTGGTGTAGAAGATGGAAGAACAGGTGAAGGGGATCAATTCGTTGATTTCTTCTCAGATGTCGTAGGTGGACTTGGAATCCATCGGCATCTGTTGTCGGGTTCGAGTCCTTCTTGTTCCACTCCTTGGACTTTGTATTGATGATCCAGATCAGTCATTACCTTGTGCTATTAGGGAACTGTGGTACTTTCTGAAAAGGCTTGACATTCCAAACCTGGATGTTGTTGACATTTTCACTAGTACTATAGTTCCTTTCCGAAAAGGCTTGACATTCCTAACCTGGATGTCGTTGACATTTTCACTAGTACTATCTCTCCCAAGGAAGAAGTGTCTAAGGACACATCTTTCTCCTGGCTTTGTGAAGCAATTAAATGAGGTACTTGGCAGCTGGCGACGACGATACTGGTACTTGCCACCCGAGAGCCCACGAAGTCAATGGCTTGGTCCATCCCTTGCATTCGAGAAGTTTCTGTTGGTCTGGAAGCAAGAAGTGGTTTCATAGACCACATTCTTGTCTTCTTCCTGTGGTCTTGCCCACAGGGCCTTGGAACCTTTTTGTCTTGGTCCTGTGGTGACTGCTCAACAAGTTGTGTTTTCTTACCCAGCTCCTTCAAGAGGACTAGTAGCATCTCGCCTAAGGTGTTGGTTCTGGAAGTGAGAAGGATACCGAGAGTGACTGGCCTCTCCTCCTCCTCCTTCCTCATCCTCCTCCTACTCCTCCTTCGGGATGAGAATCGGACTCGAATTGATACTTGCTGGATCTGGCGTCTGATGCGGTAAGACTACACATCGAGCACCCATTCTATTTTTCTTCTAGAATCATAGAAGCAATTCTGCTCCTTCTTCTAGCAAGGAGAGGAAGGAGACTCTGGCAATAAGGGAAACCCTATCATGGGTTATCCTTACTGCCTCCGACTCTTAGATTCTTCCCAGCCTATTTCGTATGAGTTACGTTTCCTCACTCGTGCGAAAAGGTCCAGTATCTGGCATTTGCTCTTGCAGTTCCTACACTCTGATCATTATGTCAGGGGCACGGTACTCCGCCTCGCTCTTTCGACCAGGAGGAGTAGCACAGGCATGCAGAACTCCAGTCAGTTCAAGAAACTCACTCGGATTCGTCCCTCCAACCAGTGAGTCTTCCTAATGTAGAGGACCGAAGGTTTGTATATCATGTCAGAACAAATCACAATTTTTAAAAGTAAATTGTATTTTTCCTAACTATACAAACCTGAGGTCCTTTACATTACATTTTTATCCCCCCCCTCATGCCACCCCTCAATCTGAACGTGATCCGAAAGGCAGACGGGAATGTTTACATCCGGGTAGGCGGGCATTCCCTGCCTACCTGACGATAGTTACTGCCTAACCACCTTGTTCAAGAGTTTAACAGCCATGTCCAGCTTCACCGTAAGTAATTCCTAATGTAAAGAACCTCAGGTTTGTATAGTTAGGAAAAATACAATTTGCTTTTAAAAACTGTGATTCTTCAGGGCAGGGTTCTCCAGTTTCAGGCCTTGTGCTTCGGGGTGTGGTTTTTATTATAGTGTAGGTGACAGCTTTGTTTTTAATTTTGATCTGGTGTATGCCCAGGGCAAGGGCACATTTTTAAACTTTGCTTGCATTCGGAGAACTTCTTTTGCTACAAAGTTCCCATTAATGTAAGGGCGACCCTTGGCTCATCGCCATGTCCACTACAAGCTAAGATAAGCACCAACCAGAGGCAGTATCCACCTGTAGCAGCTCTCTTAACAGGTAAGGAAACACCAAGCATTTGTTAAATGCTAACAGTTTTCTGTTTCAGATTCATTACTTTCCTTAATGTTTTGAAATAGAATATGTCCATGTATCCCACCTCATTGCAGTGTGGGATCAGCTATGTAATTACTTAGTAAGTTATTTATATAAAAATGACATTAAAAATGACATTTTTATGATACAATAAAGTTTTATACTGTATATACCTACCAAGTAATTACATGATTAGAGTGTCCCTCCTCCCCTTGCATGGACATCAGGGCACAAATGAATTGAAGCTCTCTGCTAAGTTGTTCCTATCGGTACCCAAAAGTGGGCGGGGTCATGTCACCTACACGAAACAATTAAGCGCTACCGCAAATTTTGAATTTTTAGGATGCCATGGTTTGAAAACATAGAGCTATATAAATTGCTTGGTAAGTATATATGAAACTTTATTTTATCATAAAAGGTAATTTTTTATACCATAAACCCATGAAATTGTAAATGTTTAGATGGTGGTATGGATCCTTGTACAGTATGTGCAAAGAGTACAAAATCCTTACGATGGTACTGTATTGATATGTTCTTTAGGTAAGATAAAAAACATGAGTTCTTGTTATTAAAAATATCTAGTGTAAGCTATTGCAGGTTTCTTGCTAATCTTTACTTTCTGTGTATATATTAATTGCCCATTTAAAAAGACATTTATTTTCTTTTACAGATGAGGTGATGGAAAATGTCATTTCCAAGATAGGGAAGCAGAGGGATTTCACCATAATCTTCACTGGAAAGAAGCCTTCTGTGGTAAGTGCGAATTAGATTAGAATATGTGTGCAATTTGTGTTCATTAGGTTTTGCTAATTGCAGCATTGTGAAACACCCAATACCGGTAGAACATACATTAATAGATTTCATGTGCTGTAATTGCTTTTATGTAGATGTTTCTTCACAACATGAGGGATAAGACTTTCCCTCACTGACCGAAATTTAGACATTTTTATCCTAGCCTCTGGTGATATAGTAGCTCTAAGTCAGAATTCTTATTTCCTCCCCTATTCTTACCCTCACCCTCTTCTTCCTCATTCTTCTCTTCCTTACTGAGGTCAAGTTACAACACCAGGATATTATTGTAAATGTTCTCACAAGTCCACTTTTTTCAGTACTTAATATTGTTGTTGATTAGGTTAATTAAACCAAATCACATTTCTATGGTTTTAGGGCTTAGAGGATTTTTCCATAGACAACAAAAATTGGAGCAGTGGTAAAAAAAATATACTGGACAAGAAACAGACCAGGGGAAAAAACAAAAGACAGAAACTAGAGCAGCTGGTGGCTGAAGGGATGCTGCAAAGAACTGCTAGTACCATCCACCTGCATTTTGCAAGGCGCAGTTGTCAAGTTTAGGGTACTGCTGAATGAGGGTTGTTTATAGAGGAAAGGTTAGCCAATTAAGAAATAAGGAAAAAAAGAAAATGAAATTATGGAACTTGGTGGTCAGTAAATTCTTCAGCGAAGCAATGGAAAAAATTCTTGGTCAGAGTTCTTGTTGGTTTTCAAGAAGTATGAAATCTTATAATTGCATGTGCAAAAATAATGAAAGGGCATTTAGCATGAGTCATGGCATATCTCTCTCTCTCTCTCTCTCTCTCTCTCTCTCTCTCTCTCTCTCTCTCTCTCTCTCTCTCTCTCTCCTGATTTGACCAATGTTTGATCCACAAATTATTGGCATGGGAATGGTATGGACATGTTTTTATTTTTGATGGAGTGTTCTTTTCAGAGGGCATTGAAATTAACAAATTTTGTGGTCAGTGAGTTCATGTTATGTCACCAGCTTTTTCCTAGTGTTTCACTAGGAAAAAGTGTTTCACTACTGGTGGTAGTGACTCCCTTATTTTGGTGATGTGCTTTTGGTCTCTGTTTTCACCTCTTTGAAATTGACCAATTCACTTGGATGTTTCTTCAGCTTCTTAGCTCTTTGCATGCCCTCATCTGCTTTTGAGTTCTCAGACCTTCCCATGTCTTGATCCTGTGTACATGTCTGTTCCAATGTGCTTGGCAACCTTTGTGTATCATCAGCTCTCCATGTCCTTGGTCACCCTTGTGTCAAATCCTTTGGATCCTTGACAGCCCCCAGGTCGAATATGTTATGTCAGCATCTGCTAGGTTCATTGTTCTCCTATGCTGGTGTACCTGACGACTCAAACCACTATATCCCCCCAGCCTTTTCATGTCACCTGTCACCTCCAAGGGGAGTGTCTATTTGAGTTCTGCTTATGATATGGTTGTCCTTGGGTCTCTCCAGTTCACTCCTCTTTGCTTGTGTGCATGGGTTACTCTAACACCATATTGTTGTAGATTCTGCTGTATTCTGAGTAGTAATCCCTTTCCTATTTGTTCAGTGTTCACTGCCTGATCTCTTGGAGGGGTCATGTACATGGCTTCTTCATGTTCATCTTGGTCCTCCCAGTAACTGCATAGCATCTTATGGACGACTCTTCCTTCAGGGAAATCCTCACTACTTCTGTTGATGTACTACTAGGTATTTTGGTACATATTATATTGGCGATGTAGGTTGTTATGTTGCGAGTGTACAGTAAGTCTTCATGCTTTCTTCTTGTACTGGAGATTGAGGTTTTATCATTATTTTTGTCGACCCAAGTATCAACATCTTCACTTTTCATTTTGAGAGGTTTTCTTGATGTAGAACTTTATTTGTGAGTGCTCTCTTCTCCTTGAAGTTTTTGTTCATTAGCCCTTACCTCCCTGGTCCACTGGTTGATTGCTGGTCTGGTGCTGGATTGGTTATGCATTTCCTTCTACAGTGAGATTTTTCCATGATTGGAGTGACTGGAGAGGGTGACTTGAGTGCACCAGTCACCTTTCTGTGATGGTTTACTCTTGCAGTAGTTATAGCTGGGGATCATCAGCCCTTTCCTCCCCATCCAAACCCTTTGGATGTGTTTTGGTTCCCTATGTTCTCTCCTTTACTGCATACTGGTGATCGTTATAATGTTGGGAGGTTCTTTCTGCTAGGTCCTGTCTTGTATGCTCCCTTGTCACCCTCAGTTATTCCTTCCCATTCATGCAGTTCTTCCTTTTGTGTTAGCAGTCTTGATTGTTTATATTGATTAGAAGTAAGAGTTACAAGTTAACCCCCTTTCTGTTCTCGTATCTCTTCCCTGCTTGTGTCTTTGGAGGATTTAAGAAGTCTGGGAGTGTTTCAACTTTGGGCCTTTGTTCTCAAGTTTCCCTGTGGTGCCCTATTCCTATTCCTTGATGAGATTTCCCACCCACTGTTAAGCCAAATTACTTGCTGTCCTATCCTTTCTATCTAGTGAAGATGATTACTCTTGATGATAATCTGGAGAGTGTTGTGCATGGTTTCATTACTACAGATTTATGGACACGTGTTTGCATGGTCTAATCCCTGGCTTCTGGGTTTCATCACCACCTCACCTTGCTTTAGACAATGGCCAGTGAGAGGTACTTTGGGTTTCTTATGGATTTCAGAGGACCGAGAAGCATGGCTTATTCAGTATGTAGAATGTTGTTGAGGTCTATGCTTAGTCATCCCTTTCCTCCAGCTCATGATGGCATTTCATCACTTGTTGCCAGGTCCATGGTTTCCTATACCATGTCCTTGATGCTTGTTTGTGCACTGCTGCCAGGTCCTCACAGGACATTGGCTACTGTTCCTTATAGTCTCATTTTTGGTCTCTCTGACTTTTGATCCCTTGCGACGCTTTTCTCCTGAAATTGTTTCTGCCAGGTTGGGATAGTCAAATGGTGCATTAGTATTTTGTATATTACATCAGAATCAGACTCTAAGAACTCTGAAATGCGTTGCCTCCAGTTTTTTGCTCACTTATGATAACATGCTTTTCAATAGGCACTTGTTTTGCTGAAAATCCAAGCTTTCAGAGTTGAGCAACTTCCTCTTTTCTGCTGTTTACTTTTACCAGAAGTTCTCTTCTGTCCATAGAGCAGGCCTTTGACCTTGACAAGTTTTTTATTTATTTCATTCATCTACAGCTGTGTCATAGTGTGTAGATGTTCTCATCGAGTCTGATCATTGAGGTGGGTCACGTGCTATGGGTCTAGAGACTTTAGTTATTCATTGTCTTTTTCATAACTTCATCGCTCAACCCTTTTGCACAAATGGCGATATGTTTTTCTGAAAGTACTTGTATTTATGCCTTAGGTTTGAGGTGCTTGTATTATCTGGGTTTGTTTTCTTTTGCATCCAATACTTATGGAAGATACCTGGATTTCTGAGCTGCTAAGAAGCTCCACTGTCAGCAGTCTTTGAGAATTGAACTTTTGCATCTGGATCATCTGTTCTCCTCAGAGGATCTAATGCTTCGTTATCCTTCCTAAGGTGCAATTCGGTCTTGTCATAAATAATGGATGTTGTATAACAAAGAATTTTAAAGTACGCTTCATATAAATAAGTTAAGTATACCTTAGTTTTACCAGACCACTGAGCTGATTAACAGTTCTCCTAGGGCTGGCCCGAAGGATTAGACTTATTTTACGTGGCTAAGAACCAATTGGTTACTTAGCAATGGGACCTACAGCTTATTGTGGAATCCGAACCACATTATAGCGAGAAATGAATTTCTATCACCAGAAATAAATTCCTCTAACTCTTCATCAGCCAGCCACAGGAATTGAACTCTGGCCCATCGAGTGACAGTCTGAAGCTCAATCGACTCAGCCAACAAAGGGCTTACGCTAAATCCATTAATCATAATCTTCAGTGCCCTCCTCTCCTCCCTTCACTCTTCCATTTAGGAGTTGCACAGAAGAATGAGTGTAGTTGATTGTAATGGAGTGTATAAAAAATTGGTTTATTTTACTTGTTTTCAAATAAATTCTGCTGTTAATTGGTAATGTACTGGCAATACTGTATTACTTTTTAAAAAATTAAGTTTATATTCTTGTTGTAATAACTGTGCAGCATATAAGATGATAAAAAATATTAATTATGATAGGGTAACTATTCAAAGAATGAACAAGTTTTGACATTGGAAAAATCTGATATTGCAATATACTCCCTGAACACCTGAATTAGCCCTGGTCACTGACCAGCCCAAACTATATCCGCATAATTTTACCCACAAAGTGGGTAATTAACTGTCAGTGTTACCAACACTACAGGTAAAATCTTGTCAAAGGAGTTACCTGAGATACCGCTGACAACGCTGCTGCAAATACTGGCCGACAGAGGCCGACATCCCCAATTTGTTAGTAGTTCGCCGTGCTGTGTGGATGTGTCCCACATCAGGTGAACCTTTTGTCATTTAGCTCGACCACCTTTAAAGAATTTGGATATCAAATTACGCCTTTGGACTGTTTTCAACGCCTTTTCTCCTGGTTTTTTGCTTTATTGACTGAATTTGGAACTTCTCTCCCGATTTTGGCTTTGGATCGGTACTTTGGACTCGATTGAATAAGTCAGACAAGAAGACGTCGCTGTCTGCTAGCGCCACTGCTTCCACTCCGTCTACAGCTTCGACGACCGAGCCTTCTACTGCCGGAGACACTGCCGCTCATCGGTCCTGTACGTCCTGCAAATGTGGGATGAGTACCCTCAAACATGATCGACATTCTGTTTGTATTTTATGTAGGAAGGTTCAGTGTAGTATCAGTCAGAAATGTGACGAGTATAGGTCTTGGTCAGTAGATCAAATGGAGGATTGTATGAAACACAGAAAATCCTTTGCCTTGAAGAGTAAGCACAGGTCAGGACCCTCTGTAGGATTACAATCAGTAGATAAGGAAGCATTACATCCAGAGTTATTCAAGAAGCTAGAGGACAGCTTATCATCCAGTATGTCTAGCCTATTTCTAGCCTGATGAGTAAGTTAACAGAGAATAGAGATAGTCATAGTAGTAGCATAGTTGATTCTAATTGTCCTTTTTCAGCCCCCTGCCTGTTCCAGAACCAGCCCTAATGGGTGCCGGGTCATGTAGAACCACAAGCCTCGAAAGTAGGTTCTGCCACCCCCGGCGCAGAGCAGGCAGTGTTGGCAACAGATTCCCCTTCCCACTCAAAGTGTAAGTTCTGAGGTTGATGTAGAGTTAGGTAAGACACAGATGAGTAGGGAAAATAGGTTAGGAAGTATTCAGGGCAAGAAGTGGAAGGTGCAGTCCTCCTCGGATTCGGGTTCGGTTGGGGTTTCTAGTGTGATGACTTCGTCTTTGGATCCATCTTTGGTTTTATTTCCTGCTTCGAGTTCTTTACAACAGAAGGTTTCTAAGTCCATGGTTCATCATTCAGATGTGGTTTCAGGTTTGTCGGGTTCTAAAGTGTTGGAGAATGTTCCTTTGTCTTCGAAGGTTCGTTTTCCTTTGCTGGATGAGTTTGGTTCGTCAAGTGGTGGTGGTAATTCTGGTGATCAGGTTTTCAATTTGGCTCAATATAATGCAGAATTGTTTGGTTTGTCACAGGGCTATAGATTACTAGTTAGGCAATGTTTTCAATTTTGTGTTTTCCAATATTCACGATCACGTCTTGAAGAATTTTCCTGAGTTTGCTAATAATGTCTGTCAAGATTATCAAGGGGGAACAGAGTCGGTCTAGTTTCTTTTTCTAAAAACTATGGCCTCTGGTGCTTCTGAGTTTTCCTTTTTTCCCCAATTTCTTCTAAGCCTTCTTCCAATGTCTTTACACAATCTTCATCAGGTCACTCTTCGGAGGGCTCTTCGGAGTCTTCTCTCGCTCATCCTGTTTTCTTTGCCATTAACTCAGCAGAGCAAAGAATTTTCATCGGTTCAATCCTGTAATGTTGGAGTTTTGGCGGCTCCCTCTCTCTCTTCGTGGTTGAAGTAAGGTGCACCTTTGGCAGGGCTGTTTTCCTTAGCACCCTTCATGGGTCTTGTAGTTTTCTCAGGCTTCTGGTCTAGATGCTTCACAGGCGGTTGCGGAGTCTTCCGCAACTCCGTATTTTCATCCTTTACTGGTACTGGGTTTAAAACGTAATGTGCCCACTGCGGTTCTTGCAGATGCTACGGCATTTGGTGTTTCGTCTGCGCCATCGTTGAGTGTATCAGTACCAGTGGTGTCTTCAGCCTCTCCTTTTCACTAGAGTAGCTGGTAATTTTCCTTCTTCAGTCCCCATTGGTTCCACAGCTCGTAGCTTGTCCTGAGAAACACCTTTGAGTACTGGACCAGTTGGTATGTTCTCCACCTGTCCAACGTCAGCGGTAGGTGTTCCGGTGGTTACTCCGAGTGTGGCTTCTTTCTTTTTCTCTCCTTCTACTTCTTTCTCATCTCTTCCTGCAACTATTTCTGTTCCTTCTTCTAAGGTGTTCACTGTGGGTTTGGCTTTGGTTCCGGGTCATCAGGGAGTGCTTCCTCCCTCTCCCTTGATCAGTGTGACTTCAGCTCCAGATACCCGTCCTGGTGCGGCGTTGGTTCATATGGCGTTGGGTGGATCGGTTTTTGCGGCCTCTCTGATCTCAAGGGTGGGCGTTTGTCACCCAGGTGTGGTCGGCTCAGGTGTTACTTCATCATTGTTGGGTGGTGTGGGGTTTGCGCAGTCGAGTGCGACTGACTCAAGAGTTTTGTCATCGGCTTTAGTTGGTACAGGGTTTGCGCAACCAGGTATGGTTGGCTCAGGTATGATGGGGTCAAGTATGTCAGGTGTTAGTCTCGCATCCAGGTGTAGCGAGTTCCGGGTTATCAGGTGCAGCTCTTGCGGAAGGTCAGTCTGTCTCTTTTTCCTGTCCCGGTTCGGTCGGACCAGTCTGACAGAGAATGCTCTTTTGAAGAAGAGGAGCTGGTACCAGATATAGGTTTTTTCTCCAGCGACTGAAAACGAGTATAAGCAGATGGTGGACTCTATCCATTCTCTCTATCCACAGTCCAGGCTCCTGAGGAACCTACACAACCAAACCAAGCAATGTTTGAATCGTTGTATGCAACTAATCCAGTAGTCTCCCAAACATCAAGTAAACTGGTTTGGTTTGGCTGAGTAGAGCGGACGTTGAGGGAGGTGGATTCTAGGTTAGCTTCTCTTATCGGGTCGGGTAGACAGGATTCAACCTTGCTTCCTAATTGGAAGGGGTTCTATAGGGTAGTGGGTAACCCTTCTGCCGGGGTCAGAGTTCCTCTCAATGGATCTGTTGAGGCTTTTCTCTCAGGTTCCTTTGTCAAATCGTTTGGTAGTGGTTACATCTCGTGAGGCTTTTATTTTGGTGGACACTTTTTGCAGCCATTCTGAGGCCTTGTCCCACTCTATGTGGATGTTGTGTGGGTTAATGGGATTTCTCAAAGAAGTTGGATATACTCCCTTCGATCCTGTACTGTTTGACATTCTCATCACTTCGGTTTCGATGGGGTTGGCATACCAGGCTAACATTTCGGCTGGCTGTACAATGTTCTTTGGCAAGAAGAGGACGGACATCTTTTTAAATCATCTTCCACCTCATTATCCAGACATACATGAGATGGTTATGTTGAGGGCACCTTTTGTGCTCTGCAACAGTCTTTTTAAAGAGGAGGATGTTTCCTCCATGGTCAATTTCGTTTTGTTGTCGTCAGCAGTAGCGTCACAGGAGGTTATGATTTGTGTGGCTGCTCAGGGTTCAGGTGATGTGGCCAGTATGATGAACTTTGTTGCTTCTAACTCATGTCTCCGGTGTCGGCAATTATTCATCATCGAGGGTACAGAATGTTGAAGTGTCTGGCCCTTGGTTGATCCTTGCCTCCTCTCTAGAGGAGCTAGTAAGGGCGAGGGACTTCGTATTGAATCTATGCAAGATACTAGGAATTCGTCTAAACTTTGCCATGAGTTGCCTAGTTCCAACACAATCTATAACTTTTCAGGGATGAGGATTCTCTCTCTCTTCCTTTGAGGTTTTTTTCCCAACCCTGGAGAGGATTCAGTCGGTCCTTCAGCAAGTAGAGGTTGTCCATTAGGGAATAGCCGGTACCAGCTTGGAGAAGCCTCTTAGGGAGAATGCCTTCTATCTCTCTTTTAATTCCAGGGTCTCGTCTCTGGATGCGCTTCTCTTCAGGTATGTCTCAGGAATAGCTGGGACTTCCGCACCGAGAACGCAACTATAGTCTGGAGCGATTCTTGCCTGTTGGATCTTCTGTGGTGGTCAGAAGAAGTGCATCTGACACCCGGAAGGTTTATCGACTCCCCTCTTCCCAACGTTCATCTGTACTCAGATGCCTCAGATCAAGGTTGGGGAGCAACCTTGGAGGAAACCCAGGCTTTGGGCCTCAGGAGGGATCGGGAACAAGAGGAGTCAATAAATCTTCAGGAACTCAGGGCTGTAAAGGAAGCCCTCAGGTATTTTTTCAGTCTTAGTGCACAACAGAGTAGTGGCTCTGTTTTTGTGACAATGCAACTGCCATGTTGTATCTAAAGAACTCGGGGAAACAAGATCAACAGAACTCAATACTATAACGTGGAGAGTCCTGAGAAGGTGCGAAGAACGGAAAGTGTCTCTTCTTCCCCAACTTGTATCGAGGAGTCTCAACGTTCTGGCCAACTCGCTAAGTCGCTCTCATCAGGTATTGGGGGTGGAGAGTGGACTTTTGCTCAGGAAGTAGTATGTCAGGTTCTCTGGAAGTGGCCAGCATCTGTGGACTTTTTCGCGACAAGATTAAACCATCGTCTTCAGGTTTTTCTCACCAGTGGTGGACCCCATGTTGATAGCCACCGTTGCGATGTTACAAAATTGGAATCTCATGCAGGTGTATGCTCTCCGCCATTCGGTCTCATTCATCAGGTAATCAGGAAATTGTAGGAGAGTGTCAAGACGTCTATGACTCTAATAGCTCCTTGCTGGGCCTACGCCCTTGGTTTCCGGAACTCCTAAAGCTCCTTACGGAAGTTCTGTTGTTCCTTCCCATGCGGAAGATCTTCTCAAACAACCGCATTTTCACCATTATCATCCAAACCCTCGCTTGCTGAACCTAGTTGCAAGGCAACTGCCGAGGGAGAGCTAGACAGACCGGACTCTAAAGCTGTGTCTAGACAGCTTTCTTTCAGCTTGAGAAAATCAACCCGTAAACTTTACCAGGTCAGCTGGACAGTGTATTGAAGTTGGTGTCATAAGGAAGGTCATTCCATCTCTAGACCTTCCATAGCCAAAATAGCGATTTTCTTATATTCCTTGTAAGTCAAGGTTCTTTCGTATTTGGCTATTGCTGGCTACCGCTCCACGCTTAGCAGTACATGTAGTTTCCATCTTCCCGAAAATTTCTAGTAGTAAGATCATCCGTGATTTATTATGTTCGTTTAACCCTTAAACGCCGACTGGACGTGTCATACGTCGACTAAAATTGTCTGTTGGGTGCCGAGTGGACGTACCTTACGTCGACTACAAAAAATTTCAACCTTCGGTCAACTTTGACTCGATCGAAATGGTCGAAAAACGCAATTGTAGGCTAAAACTCTTACATTCTAGTAATATTCAATCATTTACCTTAATTTTGCAACAAATTGGAAGTCTCTAGCACAATATTTCGATTTATGGTGAATTTTTGAAAAAAACTTTTTCCTTACATCCGCGTGGTAACTCAGCCGAAAATTTCAGAAATTCTTTGGTCATTTTGTCATAATGTTTGCACCGGTTTATATTAGTCGTTACATAAAGTTTTGTATATGGAAATGTGCGCAATTTCATGCAGAATACAACAGAAAATAACTCATGGTTGTAGCTTCTATCAATTTTGAAATATTTCCATATAAATCATGATAAGTGCCAAAATTTCAACCTTCGGTCAACTTTAACTCGACCGAAATGGTCGAAAAACGCAATTGTAAGCTAAAACTCTTACATTCTAATAATATTCAGTCATGTACCTTCATTTTGCAACAAATTGGAAGTCTCTAGCACAATATTTTGATTTATGGTGAATTTTTGAAAAAACTTCCCATACGTCCGCGCACTGTAACTCTGCCGAACGTTTCAGAAATTCTTTCGTCACCTTGTCGTAATGTTTGCACCAGTTTATATTAGTCGTTACATAAAGTTTTATATATGAAAATGTGCGCAATTTCATGTAGAATACAACAGAAAATAAATCATGGTTGTAGCTTTTATCAGTTTTGAAATATTTCCATATAAATCAACGTAAGTGCCAAAATTTCAACCTTCGGTCAACTTTAACTCGACCGAAATGGTCGAAAAACGCAATTGTAAGCTAAAACTCTTACATTCTAGTAATATTCAATCATGTACATTCATTTTGCAACATACTGGAAGTCTCTAGCACAATATTTCGATTTATGGTGAATTTAAAAAAAAAAAATTTTTTTTCCTTACGTCCCCGCTCGGTAACTCTGCCGAACATCTCGGAAATTCTTTTGTCACTTTGTCGTAATGTTTGCACCGTTTTATATTAGTCGTTACATAAAGTTTTATATATGAAAATGTGCAAAATTTCATGTACAATACAACGGAAAAAACTCATGGTTGTATCTTTTATCAGTTTTGAAAAATTTTCATATAAATCATGATGTGCCAAAATTTCAACCTTCGGTCAACTTTAACTCGACCGAAATGATCGAAAAACGCAATTGTAAGCTAAAGCTCTTACAACCTAGTAATATTCAATCATGTACCTTCATTTTGCAACAAACTGGAAGTCTCTAGCACAATATTTCGATTTATGGTGAATTTTTGAAAAAACATTTTCCTTACGTTCGCTGGTAATTCTGCCGAACATATCAGAAATTCTTTTGTCACTTTGTTGTAATGTTTGCACTGTTTTATATTAGTCGTTACATAAAGTTTTATATATGAAAATGTGTGCAATTTCATGTAGAATACAACAAAAAATAACTCATGGTTGTAGCTTTTAACAGTTTTGAAATATTTTCATATAAATCACGATAAATGGAACAAATTCTACTTTCAGTCAACTTTAACTCGACCGAAATGGTAGAAAACTGCAATTGTAAGCTAAAACACTTACAGTCTAGTAATATTCAATCAATTACCTTCATTTTGCAACAAACGGGAAGTCTCTAGCACAATATTTCGATTTATGGTGAATTTTTTAAAAATACTTTTTTTTACGTCCGCTCGTTACGAATTCATGGATCATTTTGTGATAATATTTTCTCTGTGTTGCTTTGATTGTTTTACAATTTGTTATATACCAGAATCATTGCAATTTAGTGTACAATACAAAAAAAAAAAAAAACTTGTTAGCTTTAACTGTTTGCTCACAGCGCTATTTGTATACAATTATATATGAAATTTTTTTTTGTGCTGTCATATATTTAAATATTTATATATGATAATGATATTTTTTTTCATTTCTGATGGTTGCATACTAAACTTCAGGCAATGACCAAAAAAGGAGCCAAAAGTGAACTCTTATTCTTAAAAACTAAGCGTGCTGTGATTTTTTTAAAAACTTTTTCCGCTTCGGCGCTAACTCCTGAACGCCGCCGGCATACGACAGACACTTTTGTAAATAGAGGCTCGGCGTTAGAGGGTTAAGATCAAATGTCCTGTCTTGTCGATTCGGGCTCCTCCGTGGGATTTGTCCGAAGTTCTAATGTTAAGACAAATGATTAAGAAGGTGCTTTTTCTTACGGCTTTAACTACAGCTAGAAAGGTGGGCGAGCTTCAGGCAGTTTCTAGGCTGGTTTCCTGGGCGGGAAATGATATGTATTTGTCTCTTCTTCTAGAATTTGTTGCGAAGACGGAGTCAGAGGTTAACCCTCTGCCTCGTTCGTTTAGGGTTCTTTATCTGCAAGAGTTCATTACTGGTGACCCAGCAGAGATGTCTTTATGTCCGGTGCGACCATTAAAAGTCTATTTATCAAAGGTTGAGAAACTCCGTCTGTGTACACTTCTCGTCTCTCCTCAGAATCCTTCCCGTCCACTGTCAATGAATGCGATTAGTTCTTTCTGAGGGAGATGATTTCCCAGGGTTCTTCTTCATTGTCATCAAGCTGTGCATTACCCTGAGCGCACAGTATTCAGAGTATGGCCACTTCATCTTCCTTTCTAAGGAATTGTTCAGTGTCTTCTATTCTGGAGGTGACTACTTGGAAGTTCGTCTTAATGTTTACTTGCTTTTACTTAAGAGACGTTCAATTCGCCTTGTCGGAGGGCTATTCTCTTAGTCCGTGTGTAGCAGCTAACTCTATTTGCTAGGGTGCATTCATTTAGGTGAGGTGGTATTCTCTTAGTGCAGAGGTTCTTAGGCTAACCAGATAGAGGAATTCCTTTTAGTCTTTAGAGTCTTAGGCAGCAGTAATAGTATAATCACATGAACTTAAGTTTAGTATGTATTTAAGTAACATAGTCTTTGATAATTTCCCTACGAGAGTCGAAGGGGGTTCTCTAGTAGGCTAGGCTCTTTCATCGGCACTGAGTTACTTCTTCGCTCAT
The DNA here is from genome assembly GCF_040412425.1 of Macrobrachium rosenbergii. Lineage (NCBI taxonomy): Eukaryota > Metazoa > Arthropoda > Malacostraca > Decapoda > Palaemonidae > Macrobrachium > Macrobrachium rosenbergii. Next base: position 15,598,766 of record NC_089768.1, on the reverse strand, counting down.
CGATTGTCGGGCCTTATCCACAACCTAGATGGGTTACCCGGAGGATCAGCAGCTTGGCACACTGCTTCATTCCCCTCCATACATGAGAGGCTCTGAATAGCCACATGGGAGGTTCATCGTACTCCTCCACACATGAGAGGTTCTGAAGAGTCACATGGGAAGTCGACGGACCGAGACAGTACTGACCTGACTGACGATCAAAGTACTCTCCGGCATGTCTCTTCACCGAAAGCGTTGATTGATATGGTGACATACATTTACACATACATTTACACTTGCAGTAGTAGGTTGATAATGAGTTACTTGCTTTGCTTATTCTCCATTGACAGGTCGGGCTGAATTAGATTGATCCCACCTCCATTAAAATTTTGTTAATCGGGCTAATTCAGGTGTTCAGGGAGTGTTTTGCAATATGAAGTTTTCATAATAAAACTAATATTGTAATATTTACCTGAACACCTGAATGATTCCCCCTTCCTCCCCACTTCAATTTTTGATAGTGAGTGACTCAATTGGGGATGTCGGCCTCTGTCGGCCAGTATTTTCAGCAGTGTTGTCAACGGTACCTCAGGTAACTCATTTGACAAGATTTTACCTGTAGCGTTGATAACACTGACAGTTAATTACCCACTTTGTGGGTAAAATTATGGGGCTATTGTTCGGGCTGGTCAGTGACCAGGGCTAATTCAGGTGTTCAGGTAAGTACAGTATTACAATATTAGTTCTATTATGAAACTTCATTTTGGTAGTTGCTGAGTCCTCCAAGGGGGGTTACCCTTATGGCCCCAGCAGGGTCTCCAGGTGATTGCTTTAGGCAGGATAAAGAGCCTTCCTGCCTGAAGTTTTAAACGCCATCCCTGTTCCAGGGGTATTATTATGGCTTTGACAAGCTATGAGAAAATTCTTGATATTAATTGGTCTGTCTTTTGGAGCTCCTGGTATGACCATTAGGGTAACTCCTTGGAGGACAGTCAGCACTTACACTACAAAAATAATAGGTTTATGCATTCCTATAGGGTATGTTAATTGAAAACATCTGGCTTTTAACTTGTGTTTATTTTCAGGATGAACGTAATGATCAATATGACCAACGAATTCGTGTTTCGCGCTCTCTTCAGGCTGTACAAGAAACTATGAATGTGACTGGATACCATTTTTCTGATTGCACCAAAATGTATTTGAGACAAAACCTGACAATACTCTATTCAGATGGTGCCATAAAGAAGTAAGTATCTGTTAAATTTTGTGGAAGTTTGCTGTGACACATCACGACTATTCAAGACTATTTTTTTATTTTTAGAGACTTGAATTGATATTATAATTAGAGAATCTATGCAATGCACAAATCTTTGTTTTGCTACGATCTGTTACTTTTGTACTGAGAGGGTGGACTGACTAAGGATTTTCTATGGGAACAGTATTCCTCATCAAAGGTGGGTAAGGGAGAGCCCTCAAGTAATAGTTACCCTGATTTTTTTATTTTTTCAATGCTGCTGTACTCTTAAACTCATGTAGTATTTGTTGTAGTCTAAATAATACATAACTGCAAGTAAAGTAATGATGTAAAAAAAGTTGGTTCAAACCTTGTGTTGAGTTTCATACATACTGTAATATAGCCTGTGTCAGGAGATGCTAACTGGTGTTGGCTGAGCTTATGCTCATCAGAATTATTATTACTATGCTTCCTTACGTTTAAATTTATACAGTACACATAGGAGTGGATTAACCTTAACCAATTGCTATTGTCCTGCTGAAAATCCAGGCTTTCAGAGTTTGAGCAACTAAGTTTATATCTAATACCCTTCTATCCTATAAAATTTGTTTCTGATCAGCAAAAATATCCTTGTCAAATGCAAGTGCTGATGTTTGCCATATATCATCTTAAATTTTACCTCAGATATCCATGTTATGTTTTTCATTACCTCTTGCTGTGCCACTGATAAAATGGAACTGAGATCATCTTTCATCTTTCCATGCTGGTAATGTTTGATTGTATTTGAAATTACCCAGCTTAAAGTACTCATTTATTTAAGGTGGCCGGGGTTACTGTATAGGATGGTGAAATTTGATCCATGTCAGTGTAATATAAATGATTGGGACGAATGCTCCTAGGAATGAAGTGTCTGATGACATAGAGTCAGAGAGGGCTGTGCACTTAGTTAAAATAGGTGGTGATAATTGTTGGTGGAGTCACTTTGTTCATGTGACTTCCTAGTAAGAAACAGTGTTTTGAACAACAACAAAACACAGAGTTCAAAACTCTTGATAAAAGCTATTAATAAAAGAAGTCAGTCATAGAACATGTTTGGCTGTGTACAAATTATCGAAATCAACTGGTATTGTGGTTTTAACACTCAGGAATGCTGTGTTTAAGCTTGACAAGAAATATGATATTTAATTACTATTATAATAACGATTGTGTTGCGCAGTAAAACAGTATGAAAACAGTAATTTGACATAGTCCAAAGCAGTCTGTATGTATTAATTGTCAATTTTAGCTATTCTTGTGAGAATGGATAATGTAGCTATTTTCTCAGATTTCCCAGCTTCTCAAATTATAGATTTAGAAATACAGGCACTATTGAACTAAATCACAAGCAGTGACAGAAATGAGGTAGAGTGTCAAGTTTACTGTTTGATGATTATATTTTTTAGTATACTGTACTATTAAGTTTGTATTAATCGAAGGTCAAGTTGTTTAGACTTTGGGTTGTTGGAAATTGGATAAAATGAAATCTATGGTATTTCTACTCTGTTTTATACCACCTCTGTTTCTGATAATACATATTTTTTAAGGCTAGGGTTATGTGGAGCATCAATACAGCTTAGTGTACAAGATATATTTCAGTCCAACATTTGAGAAGTCAGTCACTTAGCAGATAAGCGTTTACTAAATGTGCTTTAGATATTCCAGCATCTTAGAAGTGGAGTTTTTATTTTACAGTTAGTTGTCATAGCTAACTGCTTGAAACACCAAGTAGGAAGTAACCTCAAAATAGATGCAAAGTAACAAAAATGAAATATGAAGGTAATACTTTAAAGTCATTATCTGAAAAGAAATATAGGTATAACCTATTGTTCCTTAACGCTTTGATATCATGGAAATTTCTTGAATACATCACATGACATAATCCCCACTTGCAGTTGTGGCTTAACAACTTAATATAAGAGTGAAGCATATAGTATATGTGACTGACCTAGCTCTAGCAAGCACTGAATGCAAAGTTTTGGAAAATAATCTCTAAAAAAGTTATGTCAGAATCTACAAGTTTCATTTTATCTAAGTTTTCAAGTGTCTGTAACTCTGTACAAGACAAATGATTATATATCAAAGACCAAACCCTTCAGGTCAGGCACAAGAGAATTAAAGTTTGACTCATTGGCCTGCTTATTATTTGTGATAATACTCATTAACCCCACAGCAACAAAGCACCCCATAGCAGGAATTTTTAAATCCACATTATACAATATGCTGTACAGTCGCCACCCTACTTACGAACATTCAAGTTATGAACATTCGGAGATACGAACAGACAGGGTCACAAGTTAAAATTGTGTTGAGAGGTCTCCCCTTTGCCACCCGTAAGTTCAAATTTTGTGCTGAGCTCCAGTTCTGCTAGTAAGAATTTTTGTAACAAACAAAAGAACATGAGGAACAAGAAGAACCTATTCCTTTAACCTCTTCCCTGATTATCCCGAGTAGTCTCATGATTAACTACCATGTGTTCTTCTAACAATCATGAGAATACTCGTAAAATATTCTTAATTATTTCTATCTTCCCGATTTAACTTGTTCTTGGATGAATTCCTACTTTCTATATTTCTTCTCCCCATAAGAAACATTATGTATTTTTGTCAATAGATGGCAGTGTGCGTTGTTTACTTTGTGAACTTTCAATGGAAGTTGCTGATCCTGTGAAATTCTCTCCAAGTTTATAATTTTCAAAGCATGGAAAAATTATTAAATTTTGAATGTTTTACAAATCCAAATTTTATTTTCTTCTTTTTACCTTTCTGTCATCCAAAGTAATTCTTTATAATACTGCATCATTTAAAGATACAGTAAAATAGTGTAATCTATGACTCCCGAGCTGAATCGGGAATGTTAGCATCAACAAAAATTATGTCCTATGTATGAAATATAAAAACCAGCCTATGAACAATTTAAGATACAAACAGCTGTTAGGAACATAGCTCTTTTGTGAATCGGGTAGTACTGTATAGTAATGGTTCCAAGTGTGTCACAGGTGTGGAATTCACTGCTCTTTGAACTGTAAATCTTGGTTCTCATTACCTAATATTGACTTTGTTTTTCTGCCAGGTATAGTTTGCAATTTCATTTGGTATTTAAAGATTTTTAAAGATAAACCACATAGGAGTAATTTTCAGCAATTTTTGAAATGCAGCAGAAACTTGAGAATTTTTGTAGAAGTCATTGTTTTAATTAAGCAGTTCAAACACTTTTATTTCCTTACATTATATTAGATCCATGCTCATTTGAGCACTAAAGGAAATAAAAGGAAGTAATGAACTGCTCAAGTTATTATAATAAATGAATGGAAGGCTTCATGTCGAGGTGGAACTTATGATAAAAATGGAAACAGATTAAACTAGCAGCGGGGTTATAGCAGTCAGTATAAAAAGTCTTTAAGAAGTAAAATCATATCTGAGAGTGGATTACTCCTTATGCTGTATGATTACTTCATGTCACCCAAATGTTGGAGAGTGTAGTAGTAAAATGACTATAAAAGTTATTTAAATGTACTACAATAATTGTAATCTATAGAGAATGAAAAGCATTTGACATGTATTCAATAACAAAACTGATGGAATCTTCAGTTATTGGGAATGAATCTTACCTATTGTTAAAGTTGACTTTATCCTTGCACTGTTTGGTGCGGTTGGCATTTAAAAACAAAATAGTCTTGGAGAACTTGTTGGAACTGCCTGTGTATTTACCTGTTTCTCACCAGATGATGCTGGAATGTTTATGTTTTGTCATATGTCTTCATGCTGTTGTGTTGAATGCACGATCTCAATCGGCTTTAGTAGTTTTTGATGATTTCTGGCAAATTTATCCTGTATGGTATTTTTGCTTTATGTCATCTACAACAAGCAGAGATGAAAGCATTAGGCTGTGCTATAGGATAGAGTGTGTGAAAACCAATTTTTTATATAAGTAACTTATCCAGTAATTACACAGCTATGGTTTCCTCTTGCATGGCAGCATGAATTAAAAAATTCAAGGGTAATGCTTCACAGTTTAGTGCAGGTGACTAAACTTCCCTAAACCTGGGAGGAGACATACTGTCGGTCCTTGGGAGTCCGAAGGGATTTTCCCCATGGATAGCTGCCTCTCAGTCGAGCCTGCTGTCCACAGGTGTCGATGGACAGCCATTGGAAAGGCATCCATAGAGATGTGCTTTTTTTTTTAGTGGTAGTCCAGTGTAGACAAATTTTCTAGTGAATCTTGGCCATTGGGAATGGCTCTCCTAAATTTTTTTCCTGGTGGTAGATGTTCTTTGTGTTCTTCAGTTAAGGAAGGATCTTTTCAGACAGTCTTATTCAAGAAGATTCCTTCAAACCTCCACACACTTCATTTCCCCGCGTGGAGATTGTCAGTTGCCTGTTACTAACTAAGGGCATTTCTAGAATGGCCAAGGAAGCATTCCTGAAATCTAGAAGGCCCTCCAGTGTTAGACTTGTGTTTCAATAACAGTGGTTATTTTTTTATCATGGTGGGTGTCCTGAGTGATATCCAGCACCTGTTCCACTAGGTATCTTGATTTAAGCTCTATCAGTGTTACAGATATACAAAGCAGTTTTCTGTCACAGCGATCAAGGATCCCATTGCTTCCAGTTTTATCATCATGCTGACTGAAATATTGCTCATAATTGAAAGTTTGAAGAGGTTTTCAATCTCTTGTTCAGGAAATTTTTTCTTCTAATCAGGATTTATGATGAAATTTAGATGTAAGCCTTCAGATGTTGACATAACCTCACTTAAGCCCTTTGATAGGGCATCACTTAAGAACTTTGAAGACACTTTTTCTTTTAGCTCTTGTTGTAGCAAAGTGTTTTAGTGCCCTTTAAGCCCTTTCTTGTTGGGGGCTTTGTTCTAATGGCAACCCCTCTCTTTTCTTTCATTACTTAGAAGAGTAAGCCCTTCCCAGTTTTGGTTACAGTGCCTAATTTAACTGCTTTGGTAGGCAGTGAAGAAGTGGCTGTCTTAATGACCAGATTAGACCTATTATTAAGAGGCTATATTAGTGAGCTTCAAGCCCTATCTTGTTCTTTGGCTTTGCTCTAGTGGCAACTTCTCATTTCCTTCATTGCTTAGCAAAAAGACTTAGAATTGAAAGCCCTTCCCAGATTTGTGACAGTGCTTAATTTATCTGCTTAGGTAGCAATTGAATAATGGGTGTTATGTCCAGTTAGAACTCTGAAGGTTTACCTAGACAGACATAAACCCGTAAGTTGAGAAGTTAAGAATTTATCTGTGGTGTCAGAAGGCCAAATACTCCTATGTTCAAGATGGATAAAGTCTGTGCACACAGAGTCGGTTCCTGAGTATTTTACCTTTTTTGGAGATAATCCTCATGGGTTCCGTACCGTGAACATGTCTTTATTTCCTTTAAAACCTCCTTCTAGAGAAGGTTGTCGTGTATCTCAGGGGAGCTATAAGTATTTTTGCTTAATTTTTGCAAATGTTCAATTTTAGCATGAGGTGTTAACCTCTATTATATCGTTGCAGTGGGGACACTTTCTCCCGAAGCAGATATGATAGTAACCCTGCTTTCCATCTTATCGTTAGTTGTTAGGAATCCCGCTATTTAATTTCGAAGTTAGTAATTATCTTTAGTTTTGGACTGTCGGGTATGGGCTTTCGACTGGCACAGGAGTCACCAGTACTCTACAAGATAAAGTCCTTTTAGCCCTGTAAGGATCCTCTGACAGGTCTTGCTATGAGGACCTTAAACCCTGTTGTGGTTCCAACGTCTTGTTTCAGTACTTGCCAGTAAGGATCACACATAGGCAGGAATGTTGAGAAGCTTTTTTTCCCTATTAAAAATTGCTTTTAGTTTGCTTAGCTGAACTCTGTTTCTCAGGGCGCACAAACCTACCATCCTCATTCAATGTGGTAGCTAACTTTAACAGTAGGTAAGACTCATTCTAAGTAATGATAATTTCATGATAAAATTAGTTATTTGGGTACTTACTGACTGTTAAAGTGGAAACCCACCCAGCCTCCCCACATCTTAGTGGGTGGTCATGAAGAAATATGACAGAACGTAAACATTCCAGCACCACCTGGTAGTGGGAAACAGTGAATACAAAGACAGTCCTAGTGAGTTAGCCAAACGTATTTTGATTTTTCAAATGCCGATCGCACCAAACAGGGCAAAGATATAGCTAACTTTAACAGTAGGTAAGTATCAAATAATTAATTTTATCAAGAAAATTATCAGTTTTTAGATATATTCAGTAGTAAATTTTTTTAGTTGTAATTGAATAGATGAAGTACTTATATTTAAAAATAGCTAACCCCTTTGGGCAAACCCTTTGGGTCAGCCTTTGATAGGTTTGGTTAAACTTATAACTTACTGAATTACTAAAATTTCTTTTACTACCATAGTCCTGTCCCTGATAGTGCTAGCTCTAGGTATTTAAAATGGCAGTAAGACAGCATTGTGAGTACTGTACATATCAAAAGATTTTATCTTCATAATGAACCTGTTTATGCTGCAAACAGAGACGTATATTTTAAATATATCTTGTTTTTTCTTTCAGGCCTTTTGTGATAGATGAAAGCAGCTCCTTATCCAACAATACTGGTGACTGTCGAACTGACTTTAACAGTCTTCACGTGAAGTATTTCAATATTAACATCGGTGATACAGTTTATACAAAGGTTTATGTTACGTAAGTAGGAAAGAAATGTTTTATAAGCTGGAGAGATTTTGCTTGATTTTTTCCAGCACTGTACAGTATTGTAATTGTAATGAATTAATTATTTTCTTTACTTGCTAATAAGTACTTTAACTTTAAGATTAAATTAGTAAGAGTACATGTTGATTATAGTGACTTAATGCATGAGTCAGAAATTGTGCAAATTTCATTGCCTTGTATAAAATGTGTAAGACAATATAGTACTGTACCACATTATAAAGTCCTTACATATGTATGCATAATGTACATACATCAGTCTGTATGCAGTATGTACTATTAACCTTGTCTGGAATATTTGAACATTAGTATGTACTTTACCTAAAACAAGATACTGTAAATAAAGGTTATGTCAATAAAATTTCTGTGCTTTTTGGGTAATGAATGTATATTGACGAAAAAATCTGTATACATTCATTACGGTGTTGACAATACCATTTTAGCCCAAAATTTACAAACGACTATGCAACAGCCTAACAATTTTGTATATTCTTTAGTACTTGCAAATTGCTTTGCTATTCGTTTAAATTAACTACAGACCAATCTCCAATATTTCTGTTCCTAGGGAGATACTAGAATCAATCATAGTAGACAACATAGTGAGAATGGTAATCATTTTGAATGAAGAAAACCAAGTAGTTGACAAATTGATGATCAACACCTTTAATGAAAAAAGAAAGGCACAGTGATCATAATTAGTCTCTTTCATAGGCTAACTAAACCAAGCGCTAGTGGTGTTAAGAAGCCCAACAACAACAAAGTAGGTAACAGTTACACATGACAAGGTAGATGTGATGATGAAATACAAGTACTGCATAACACAATAATTTTGAAAATTGCATTTATGAATTTCAAGACAGACATAATGAAGAACAAGTAAATTCATTTAAAAATTTAAAATCATAATAAAAACTGATAATCAAGTGAAGTAACATAATTAAATTGGGGGAGGGACAATGCAAGAAACAGTCTTCTCCTGCTAGTTAACTAATTGGATTTTAGTTAAATCATTAACAGTGCTGAGATTGTGATGTAATATGAATGGAAGAATGTGTGTTGTAGGTGGATGAATGGAAGACTGTGTTGTTGGTAGAGCTGTTCCATGTGGCGATGGATTTCAGGTAGATTTTCTGATGTCAGTACCCTTCCATATTTGGTTGTGGATGCTGCAATTGGCAGTTTCATGAAAGCTGTGAATATAGATTAAAAAAAATTCTTGAAAATGTTGTACCTTATATATACAGTAGATATTTGTTTTTATTGTACTTGTGTTGTAATCATTTTATATGAAAGCTATGTTTGATATTGATTTCATATAATCTTTCATGGCTTGGAATCTGGGAAATTTATATTTATAAAAGCAAAAAATATATGTGAATTGTTGAAGTAGAATGTAGTATGAATGTATGGTTTATGGTCAGAGCTGTTTTGTTTGTTGGTAGGATATGGCAGACCTTATAACATCAGTTAGCCTCCCTTGGTCGTGGATGTGGCAAGGACCAGTTTTATGTGAGTAGGGAATTGTTATGACTGGTGTACAAAATTGGGAAGCAGAAAATAGCAAAAAATTAAGGAAAACATAAAATTGTTAACATAGAATAAAGAATACATAAAAAAGTCATGAACGTTTAATAAAAACAAGTTGAAATCAAATAAAAATGCCAAAAACGAAAAGAAGAGAATAGTTGGAGCAAGTTTGAGTCAACAAGCTGAAGCACATTACCCATATCGTGTGATGGCATTACAAACTAAACATGACGGTACCTGGATGATACTTGCATGAGGGTATAATATGAAAGATTTTCTTGCTTTTTTTAGCATAATCCAAGAGTCTAGACAACATAGTGTAGGCATATATGAAATTAATGGGGTTATTTAAATTTACAGTCTGAGAATTAAGGTCCATTTCATAACTTTTAGGAAATTAGTTGAGAGGAGCAGTTCCTTGAAAGTTTAGCTTTTATTTGGGGACTAACCCTTTCCAGAAATCAAGAATCATTGTTTTTTGGGATAACACTCATGGGACAGTGTGATTGGAAAATTCATAATTTGAGCCATTCTATCCAGGACTTCTTAATTTGCTTCTTATATAAACTGAATCTGTTTTTCTTTCCATTTTAGGTACAATTTCCAGTTAAGGAGGGGCCCTTCGTGGTTTCTTGAAAGTGTATCTATTAGTACTGACACTGACGTTGCTAATCAGTTTTTCTTCGTAAGTATACCCTTTGCTGTTGCGTTCTCATAGATTATATCTTGGTATAGTACAATAAAAAAAGTTACTAAAAATTTTGTATGAAGTTCTAAATGAGAAAAAGCCATTGAGAGTATCTTACTTTCAAAGGAAAGTTTGAAAAGCATTGCATGGTAATTGTTACAGGCCTTAAAGGGATTGTTCATTGAAAACTGATTGACTGGTTGCCTGATACTTCAGTACAAAACAAAATTCATGTAAACATGCCAGTAGTTGAAGCTTGTGAAAAATAAAGGCTAACCATTGATAAGCTTGTGGCCCTTGAGGAAATATGTCAGCTATACAACTCTCCAGTGGTTTGTCTTGAATGCTGTATTACTGCTGCCACTTTGTTAAAAAAACATTTATTTTAAATGGATGGAATAAAGTAAAAGGATGGCAGTCTTTGCTGCATAGTACAGTAGTCTTGACTATGATATTAGGGGACTCCCATTGCAATTCATATCTACCTTCTGCAGGGACTGTTGTGCTTCTTGAATGTTAGTGTTTTTTGCTTTAACACTCAAGTCTGTAGATCTACCAAGCACTTTATTGGTCTTCGTTTCCCTCAAGGGATTTCTTGTCACTGTGAGAATCCTTGGTGCACTTTATCCCATGAAGCCAATATGTGCTTGTATAGTAATAGTCTTTTGGAGAATTTTAGACTTCTCCAGTCTTGGCAAATTTTCTAACATTTTGCATGGGTTATGGGTTGTGGCTAGAATTTAGCAGAAAGTGCACATGACAGAAAACAGTGGAAAGAACACATTTATGATGTTTAATTCCCTAAACAGATTGTTTTTCATATTGGTGAGACCATTGAGTCACATTTTTGGATTTTTAGGGTTTAGCTGAATGATTTGCTCCTAAATGATAGGTAAAAACTAGAACAAGGTTGAGTTAAAGAAGTTGGACAGTTTAACAGGAAGAAATTAAAGGTATTGAAGGAGAAGTAAAGACGAAGCAATGCTTCTTGGGCTGAATGAATACTGTAGTAAAGCATAGTACCAAATACAGTGTTCCACTGAAAGTTAATACTTTATGAGCCTCTAAAGGGAAAGTATGACATAATGTTAATGATGATGATCGTGATGGCATTGCTAGGACTGTCAGAGTTGATATTAAAACTAATGCGATTGATAGAAAAGGCAGTGACGAGGAAGTAAGAGGAAGTAACTCCTTCAAATGATTTTAGGGCTAAAGAGTTGTTAACTTGTCTCAAAAATCAGACTGTGTATTCCAAGGGTAGACTATGTTATGGGTATGACTATTGACAGGTTATCCAAAATGCTGCTGTCATAGCAATTGGGCTTGGGTTAAATTAACTCTAATAATATCTAGTTAGATTAATGGGTGGAAATCTGGGTTTTTTCCCAGTAATGTTATTGTATAAATTAACTAGGTTGGCAAACTTGCCCCTTTCCAAGAGAAATTTTTTATTAATGTTAAAGCAGTTTAACCAGACCACTGAGCTAATTAATTTAGCCCTCACAGGGCTGGCTCAAAGGATTTGTCTATATTAATAATATTAATTTATTTAATATTATTAATGTTAACTTACAGCTTTTTAAACATTTTATAATTTGGTTAATTGAAAGTGATGGAAATTCTGATACAATTTCTTTACTTTATTTTTGTTTCCAAAACTTGACATTCGTTGTCGATTGTAGTGAAAATAGGGAGTTGTTACTTAATCTTCTGAACAACTGGACCAGGAATGACAAAACTTATGAGAGAGCTTCTTAATGTTTTAGATCAAGTTTGTTCAAACCATGGACCCTAGTGCCACATTAGCATTTCAAAGTTTTACTTAATAATATGCATGAAAACTCTTGAAAAACACTTGTCTCAAGAACATAAGGGTTGCACTTTTGTTGAAATAGTATTCAATCACTCATGTATGGTATAGCAGATTAAATTTATCAATTTAGGGCCCAAGGGCTAAAGGGGACCCACAGTAGGGGTCCAAAGTTGTACAGCAGGGTGGCTGAGGTAAGCATTGTTGCTCTTGGGCCTCTCATTTCTTTGTGTTCATAAGTTTTTTGTTAATGGCTCTGTAAAGTTTCCTCTCTCCAGGTGATCTCTAAATTATTAGGCTGTAGTTCCATATCCCTATAATCATAAAACAGAATATAAAATGATTTTGAATTAAGATTCCTCTTTTATAAAATGGAACTAAAATAGATACAGTGAGTTGTATGAAAAATTCTAGGACTCTCATCGTAGGGAAAATCTCTCTCTCTCTCTTATCAACTTTAAAACATTAAGTTTTGGAACCATGAGCTATTCATGCATAATTCATGGTTTGTATGTTGGGCATTGTTAGTATAGTAGACTCATGTCCAACTGATTACAGTGGTTCATGTTATTTATGCATTAATTTCAAGTCTTGAACTCTTCTCCCTTTTCAGCCTAGAAGATTAGATTATGTTTCAACATGTGCTCCCCATGTTGCACCTGAATAACTTTTTATTAGCTCATGTGAACACCCTTGAATGATTCATGTATACAGATTCTCATTTAACCCCTCTTAAACTCATGCTTTGCAGTTCATCATTTTAAGCTAATAGACGTGCGCATGGAAGCCAAAGTCTTTAGGTCCAGTGCTATATATTTACTGGCATAAGTACTCAGTGGCATGGATGTTTATCCACATCTTCATAGTCAAGTTAGTATGAATTAATGGATTCCTTTCATAGTCATATTTAGAAAAAAGGAAATTACATATTCCAGCATTGCAAGTATGACAGTTATCTATTTCTGCATTTGTATGCAGTAGAGATAACTCTTAAGTTCACATGTTCCATTTACAGTGTACTTACATGGTAGCTTGTAGGTTGTCTTTGGTTTAATTATTTTTCCTACACTAGACAGTTGCTAGTTATTAGTTATTGATGTAAGTAAACAATTACTTGTTTTCTTCGGGTGGCATTACGATAAAATTTAATTGACACTGGTTATTTACAGTATATGTAATTCTTGAAAATGAAGTCACCCATACAATTACAAAAAATGGATAGTTTTCATAACCAACTCAAATGGCAGCATCATTAAAGGGAAACAATGACCGTCAAATGGTTTATGGTTGGGTCAGGCACCACACTTGTAGAAAGGAGTTGTAGGGGCAGCTCCTTCCATGAATGCAACTAGTTTGACAAGTTTTAAGTTACTACTGTATGTTGAACTGTTAAGGATGCATCACACTTTATATGAATTGTAATTAGACATTATAAATTACTGATTAAGGGATCTGTATCTTGTATTAGACCATGAATCATTAACAGTTGATTCTAGAGACATGTTAAAATGTACTGAAGAACAGAAGTGAAATATTAGAAAGGAAGGAAAGCCAGAGGAGATGCTTTACAAAACCCAGCTGATAACTTAGTCATGGACTTGCTATAAAAATACTGTACCTCTGTAAAACAGAACATGGCATAGACTGCTGCATACATATTTGATAAAGATAGAAAGATGAATAAGCAAGTGACAAAAGATTAAAATCATGTAAACTAAAAAAATGGTCAACCAAATGTTTCAAGGAAAGGTGACATCTAACAGCATCAAAAAGTAATTGGTAGAACTTGCT